>NW_019525439.1:844944-928352 GCF_002814215.2 Seriola lalandi dorsalis
CGCATGTACATGCAACACGAAGCCTGACTGACAGTGTAGGAGTTGGCTGGGATTGTTTTGTTTTTTCTGTGACGAACACGGTCAATCATTTTCAAAATAAAATAAAATTAATTCCGCTTATTACCAGCCCTGCTTCAAAGCAACGGGTACTTCATAGGAATGTAGTGGAGTAAAAGTCATACGTTTCCAAAACAAATAATACTCAAGTAAATACAGATACTCAAAAAATATACTGAAGTACAGTACTCAAGTAAATGTACTTTGTTACTGTCCACCTGCAGCTGAAAAATCTGTTCACCTCTTTGTGCAGGGGAAAATTCACATACAGAGATTGATGTCTGAAACCTTGGCCCAAACACTATTGCCATTGCTAGAGACCACGGAAAAGGAAGTGAGTGAAGTGCTTTGTGTAATGTGAGTGAAGCAACCCTTCTACATGAGAAAAGTGGGCAGGGTCAGTGATGAAGGGAGCCTCCCTGAAACTCCAAGTCAAGCATTTCCAGATTGCAGTCTCTGATCTGGCAGCTGAGAACCTTTTTTAAAAAGTGTATTAATCAGTCTCTCTCTGCGACTCTCCTTCACTGGTTCTGACAGCGACTGGTGCCGACGAGCTGGACTCTAGCCACCGTGACCTCAGTCGGCCAAGAGAGTAGTGGAGTTTCTCTTGTCTCGTGCTCCGCCTGCAGTGCGCTGTTTTATCTCTTCATCTTCATATCTTTCTGCTTCTCATTTTCTGCATATACATTCTTTATCTTGCCCTCTTCTCTTACCTATTTTTCTGTCTTGAGCCCATTTATCATCTCCTTTATCAGAACACTGCACAACATGTACTTCTTACTGAAAGGACATGCATCGGCAGTGTATACAGATGATAATTTACCCTGAAATCATGCATGCACTATTCAGTTACTGTAATTATCTGCCTCTTTCTTTCACACCCCCTCTCTCTGCAGCCTTTTGGGTTATTATGTAACAGCGCTGAGGTCAAGGACATCAGCATAAATTTTTTTTTTTTCTGCACAGTTCTGCAATTAACTAAAGCTCTTCACCCAAACTGCAAAAAATCCACAGCTGTGCTCAGGTCAGTTCAGGCTGCACAGCTCTTACACCCCGACCAGGTGAAAGCTGTGAATCCCAAGTCTGTTTAAAATAGGGAACGGATGTACGTCATCGGCTGAATGGGAGGCTTCTATGGCAACACTGCAGGAAGCAGATCTGAGGCTTCATCTAAGTGGCACTTGAGCCGCATCACCACAGTGGATAATATTGCATGATCTTTCTCTGCATTTCACAAACTCTTTTTCACCCAGCTCGCACAATGGCAAGAGGTGTCTGAGCGGTGTGTTGTCAAACAGGGCATCTCCGGGTATTTGTGGATTTACTTTAATAGCATTTCCTCCAACTGTGCGTCTCAGTCTGCACAGAACGGTGCCTGACTGAAAAACACTGAAGAAGGTTATTTGAGTGGAAATAGGTTGGCGGTCAGTGCATTCCCAATTCTTTTTAGATCCACTTTTGATTCTCCAATATTAAGACCAGAGCTGACGCCTCATGGTGTATTGCTGTTGCTATTGGAAGCAACAAAAATTTATGTGGCCTTGAGCTAGTTCCCAAGCAGATGTCTTTAAAGTGACGCATCCATTTTTATCCTTCCGACGGGTCACAGGGAGGTTAAAGGAGGATTTTAAGCCGCAGGGGAGTCGTGGATCGTGGAAAAAGGGAGTGAAGTTCGGTTTTAAGAAGTTATATTTCCTGACATTTTTATTTGCTTTCCATCTGCTTTGCTTCCCTGTTCTGTTCTGTTCTGTTCTGTTCTGTGCTGCTGCTAAAATTAACTTCCTAAATGTCAAGCCTGAACGTGAGAGAGAGGGTGTGGTGTGCAGGCTCAGTGTTATGGTGATAACAGTAACACACACACACACACACACAAAAAGCTAGTCTCTTGTTCACTCTTGCAGCAAAAAGGCACACACAACACCCCCCCCCCTTACACACACATACACACTTCACAAATGCACACAGTCAGAGCCAACAACTCTGAATTCCCAGCGTGCACGGCGCCTCCTGAACTGTGCCTGTAGCAGATAAGTGAGCAGTGTGGTGCAGAGACGAGCCTTGTGATCGCACAGTTGGCACAGTCCGGACAGCGCCACGGCAGCACAAATGTGCCAGACCCGATCGGACGTCTCCGCTCTCACACGTGCAGCAGCGACTACAGATCAATCTGTCACACGGCTTGAAAAAAAAACTCACCCTGAGACAGGAAAAGATCTGTGCAGGGGGCGGCGGGAAAAGGGGGAAGTTTGTGTGAAGGCCCCTCTGTGCTTGTGTCTGAACGTGTTTTTCGGGGGGTTATGTGAGGTGAGGTACGTGGTTGTGGTATGAGTCAACAAATGGGTCGCCTGGCCATTTGCAGCTTGGACAGTGTGTGTTGACTCAAAGTAACTCTGACGTGAGTTGACAACCAATAATATCACAAGAAATAAAAAAAGGACTTAACTTTAAACTAATTAAGTCACAATTACAAAGGCAGTTTCACAGGAGGGTTATTATGATTATGTAGCTGAATGTTAATCAGCAGCATGTGTCAACTTTCAGAACAGGATTCTTCATTAAATACTTTTTATGTGAGTTTTCAAAGCTGCGCACAGCAACTGAAAAGTTCAAAGCAGTCTGTGACTAAATTACAGGTGCAGAGACGGAGCCAAAAATGAGATGAAAATCATAAGAGAACTTGGCTTAAAGGAAGAGCTTCTTGATTTTCAAATTTCAAACAGCCAAAGCCTGAACCTGAGCAGAGCTGAAGTCTGGATTACACTCTTTTTTTTTTCTTTTTTTCTTCCTGAATCAGCTGAAGAAAGCCAAAGATTCTTCAGCTGTTGCCAATTCTTTAATACCCTGTATTGGTTTGTGCAGCTATCTTAAGGCCACATCAACTCTAATTATTGCTCTGCATGGTCAACAATCAAGCAATGTTACAGGAATGGGTGTTCCCCTATGCCACGATAATGGTCCCGTTAAAAACAGAACACTTGAACAAGTTCAGACTTTCAGCCTTTAATTGGACCCACCAGTGGTTCATCACTTATTTATCCAAAGTTTTCCTCTTCCTTTTATCCCACAATGAACTCCAGTATCTTTCCACGCACATTTCAGACCTTCAGACTCTGCTCTCATCGTGACTTTGGCCTTTGACATCCATGGTTGCTTGAGCTTTTCTTCTCTTGCAGTTATTCTCAGTTGTTATAAATAAGGATGGCGCTAACGGCTAAATTATACATTCAGCACTGATGAGCAGAGAGACACCTGCCTGTCAAGTCAAGCAACAAACTCATTCACTTTCACTTTCATCCGAAACCTCCTCAGCTTCCTTCTGTTCTCACACAACTGCACTTTTCGTACTTCTTGTTTTCAGAGGCCTTTGTGTTATTTCCTGATTAAAAGAAATCGGCCTTAATCAGGACAGAAAAGTAAAATATGGTGATATGATCCAGATACAGTAGATATAGTTAGTGAAATATTAACTGCACATGTTTGTGAAGGCTCAAATATGAGGCTGTTGTTGCTGTTTTCAGGATTAAAGGTTAGATTTTAGGTTAGAGATCCTTCTGCATAACTTCTGAATTTTGACTCAAGTTCTACATACTGAGAGCTGTGTTATGTTGAAGTTGAAAATGAAGCTTGAAGCTTAAATGGGCCATTTTGTAAGTTTCCTCTGCTGCTGAATGTGGTTTTTTGCCTGGAGTGGGCGGTGGTGATCGAAGCTTCGTTGTCTTAGCAGCGCCACGTCTTACGGGCAGATTGTGAGTCGCTATCGGAAAGTGATGAGATGGGCCAGGGCTAGCTGTTTAGCATGCTAACTACAGTCGAAGAAAAGACGTGATATAAACAAGAGTTAACATTGCCGTTGCTCTCCACCTCTGGACACAGCTGTTGGTGAGTAAAGGAATTATGTTTGAGGCTGAATTCTCAAAGTTTCTGCTAGACTGGTAAGAAAACATCTGTTAATGCTAACGTTAGCTATGTAGCAGTAGCTAATTCTGGAATCTGACATTTTCATTAACATCTTTGACCTCTGATGCTAAGAATCAGAATGTTTGGCTTTCGGTTTGAGGTTGAGGCCATGATCACCGCTGTTGTGGTTTCTGTTTATTCCAAATAAATCAAATTTTCCCCTGAAACATAAAATGGAAACTAACTGAATCCCTAAAATGAAGAAATTGTGAATTACTGCACTGTTGTAAAGAGTTGGCTGATTGAAAGGAGCATATTATACATTTGTTTGGAGAAAAATATTGCAGATGACCTACATTCAGACCTCGTATCTCACCTCTCCCACCCCTCTACTCCCCGTGTCTCCCGCATGAAAACACAGATTTTGTGTGAACTTTTTGTCTGGAGAGCACATCGGAGGCGAAGGGGGAGACTGGTGGCGTGTGCCAAGTGCTCTCAGGCCTTCGACTGGTTGTCTTTTGCAGTAAGTGAAGAGAAGATGACAACGGAGCCCGGGAAGAGACGAGCTGAAAGCAGTTTTACCCCGGCTCCCTGCTTTTGCAAGATCACATAGCTGACAGGAATCACCTGATTCCTTCTTTCATCTCGCTTTGTGGGCGTCTGTTACTGCATCTCTCTCCAACTTCACTTCTGTAATGCGCCACTCTGCCTCCACCCTACCCTCACCCTCCATCTTTTACTCTGTCACTCTCTATGTTTACATGCACTCGAATAATTTGATTAGAGCCAGCAGGGTAATATTGCAACTGTCAGATAAACCCCTTTAGAGTTATCTTACTCGCATTAAGGTTGTAATCGCAGAAGCAGAACTCGATTAACCCAGCTGGATTACTCAAATTCCTCTTGGCACCTATCAGCTTAGTGATTTCCTTCTCTTGAATAAAAAAAAAAATGTCATTGCTAGCAGCTAGCATTTTTTTTTAGCAGGTGACAGCAATAACAGCTTTAGTTTTTAACACTGTAAATAACTCGGCTTGTGCTAAGGTGCTATTTCGTCATCTATCTGCAGTGTACAGTGTACTCTCCCACACATTAAACCAGCAGTCACCACCGGTGGATAGAACCAATATTATCAGCTGATTTTAGCTTATTATACACATAGTTTTTCAATGCACACGTCAGCTAATAAGAAACAAGAAACTGCAGTAGAAAAGATGGAAAACTTCCTATTAGCATCGCAGAAAGGCAAAAACAAGAGAATGAAGGCTTAATTATTATTAACTCATAATAATGATTATTTTCATTATCCATTAGTCCAACTGTCATTTCTTTATAAATGTCAGAATAATGTCTTTAGATGTTTGGATGTCCGTTTCTTGGACAAGCAATAAATTACAAAAGCAGCAAAACCTCACATTTAAGAAGCTGGAATCTTGCTAGTGATTATTCGATTAAATTTAATGTTTATGTTTAATGTTTAAAATGTAATCTTATGTAGGTCTTTATCAGTTGTAAGGGATCCATATCACGCACACTGCTCTTGTTTTACTTACAAAGTGATCTTAATGCTCCACCCATGTCGTGTCCCCAGGTGAGGAACAATTATTCTCTCGCGGGATCATTATCATTAACGGTGATTTGTGTGCACCCTGTCGTGTTGTATTCCACATATACATAATATAAAAGGAAGGGGAAAAAAAAACATAATCAAGTCTACTTTATTATTTTATTAATAAATTATTTACAGAAATTACCATGAATTCAAACATAAGTGATTAAAAAGCAACTGATGTCTCATTGGAGATAAATCGAGCTGCTAAGCCAGAGCAGTGTTCATGACCCCCCCCCCCCCTCTGGTTCCCCTCCTCTCTGTGATCCCGTCGACAGTCGCAGCTACACACACAGCGCTTCCACTGCGTCTCTCCCACACATCTCTCTCTCTCTCTATTCCTATTTCTTTCCCTTCCTCCCTCCTTCCTTCCCTCGCTCACATCTCCAGTCACACATCCCTCTGTTGCACCGGCGTTCGCACTGACGTTCCTCTTCTCTTCTCCCACTTCCCCTTTAAAACTGCCCTTTTTTGCCTCCTCTTCCTCCCTCTAGCCGTTCTTTTTTTTTTTTTTTTGATTTTTCGTTCTCTACATTCCTCTCTCTAATCAGTGTCTATCCCCTCTCTTCCCTCCCTCTGATCACACTTTCTCCTCGAGTGCCTCCATCGACCTGTAATTAAAAACAGTTGCAGAGGCCGAATGAGCTGCGTTCAAGTGTAATGCCCGTCTCCTGTTGTCCTCCTGTTTCTCAGCGTGGAGCTGCAGAAAACATTACCAGCATCAAAATGCCTGTTTGCCACTGCAAGAATTCAATGTATGGTTGTCAATTTCACAACTGTGTGTTCATGTTTTTTTGTTTTTTTTCTCAACTTCTCAGTGTTCAATATCCTGTTATGCATAACACAGCAACAATACTGGACACAATGGCACCATTCTCCGGGTCCATCAGGCCTGATTCCACTCATTCAGCAATTACCGCCTGGCTGGTAGACTAATGCAAAGACCATAAGGCTTAACAAGAGCCAAAATGGAACCTTTCTAATGGCTTCCATCTTCCTGTTTCCGCAATAACAATGGTGGCCACACAGACAATAGGAATGTGTCAGCGAATCTCTGTGTTATTTGGGTGTTGGCCTACTTTAGCTAATCCCAGGACTGTGTGTATGCCTGTAGTTTTGTGTGTTGCTCGGTTTACAAGTAAACCATTGTGATTGGAGCGTCACTGACATGGACTATAGACTGGTGGCCTGACCTTGGTGATTGACCGGATCGTTAGCCGGCTGCCTGGTTTTGTGAAATGCAATGCTTTCAACTTGAGATGATGTAGTGGATTGAAGTGGGGGGGGGCAGCAGCAGAAAGAATAAAAAATAGATGAAAGGATGCTGCGAGTACAAGCAGGTGCGCTCCTCACAAAGGCCGGCTCGTGCTGGGGATGTGTGCTCATATGGACAAACAAACAGACACGGAGAAGCGGAGGTAAACTCCGCCACTGTCTGCTGCCATTTCGTTTTTTCTCCCGCACAGAGAGACACAGTGACGCCTGTCGAGCTCATACCCCCACAGATCCACTGCAGGAGACCACTGTCAACCCTCTAACATGCTCCCATCCTCTCTCACACACACACACACACACACACACACACGCACGCACGCACGCAAACAAAACTAATGACTTCAATAGTTCAGGCACAAATAGAAGAGGTAGTCCTCGCAGCAAACAATTCTCAGTTCAGCAGGCACCCGAGAGGAAGAGAGGGAGGATGGGAAGGTTGGGAAAAAACAAAAAAAAACACAGAGAGAATTGGTGTTTTCATCCTGTCTTGAAAATAATGACACACCTGGGGAAAGCATTGCAACACAGAAAAGCATCTTTGTTTACTGTCAAGATGATCTGCGGAGCCCTGTCATTACCACTGATGTTACACAAACGCTAGCATGAGTCAGCTCGGGCCGCCGTACAGTCACCACGCAGAGCGATGACGAGCTAACCGTATAGCCGAGATGTAGCTGCTGGCCTTTTACCTTTCTAATGGAGTTCGAAGTGAGTGGGCGTGGCCAAAAGGAGGAGGATGGATGCTGCAATTGATTTAAAAAGAGAGTGAATCACCACAGTGAAGATTGCTCTTTAAGCGAGCTGTGTTCATTAGCCGAGCTGCACAGTGATGTACGACGGTGCAGGGGGATTGTCGGAAATTAGGAAGATCGATGTTGTAGCCTTTTGTAGCCGAGGGACGTGTTCCCTTCGGCCACAGATGTATAATTGGCTTATCTTTTTAATTTGGTGTTCAGTCAACATGGAGTGTGGCAGCTGAACCGGGATGAGCGGGGTGGGAGCTGCAGGGACTCGTGTCAGCTTTTCAGGACAGAGAATATTCTGGAGACGCAGGGTGGGAAGAAGAAGAAGGTGATGATGATGATGATGATGAAATTCACTGTATGGTGCGACTGGTTCTCTGTGGATGAGACGGTAACACTCTCAGTCTTAAACTGCAGGCCTCATTAGCTGTTTCTTCATGAGCCCTTTTAACTGAAAAATATCATTTCAGTCCTCGGCCTTTCAATCACGGCCGCCTTCATCAAATATGTAACATACCTTACATAAGTCCTCTAACATTAGCTGACAAGGCTGCACAAGTGAATTATGGGAAGTCCTGCTTTTCAAATTCAAAACACAGGAATGAAATCTGATTTTACCCTGTAGCTCATTCTAATTAAAGTATTAAACTTTAGTCACCGATGAACTAGTAGTTTGACAAAATAAGAGCATTTTCTAGAGCTTTCAACTACTTCCCATGGTCTTTATCAGCAGATGGTGGTTTGTACAGGGTAGTTAAAATTAAGGATTTTATATTATTAAAGGTTAAGTTTGTTAAAAATCTCTAATTGCTTTGTTCAGATACAATAAACAGTCTGATATTTTCAATTATGAGCATGATCTACAAGTGAAATGCTTCTGTTATATGTGAATAAACAGGTTACTGAAACCGTAAAATAGAGAAAATGGATTTCTCCTTTCACGACTGACTACAACTGATTAGAACTACAACTAGAAAAAATGCTTTATTTTGGCCACAGTTTGGCTTTTAACCAGTTTGTTAAACACTCACAGTCACACGTCAGCTTTTTTTCCCCACAACTTTTTTTTGTTTTTGCTGAGGTGGCCGTTATTTTGTATTTGTGAAAGACGTAGATTTGTGGATGTATTTGGAGAATGTTTCACAGTGAGAACAAAGTGATGTGACGAACAAAATGAAAGCACATAAAAAGTCACAAACTGCTGCCCACGCACGAGTGGACCCACAACATCATCACCTGCAACAGCACAACATCTGCGCTGACTGACACAGTTACAACTATTATTGTTGCAGCTAAAAATAACAGGCTCGATGAGAAATCATAGCAGTAACGTGACAGGTTTCTGAGCTGCAGGTGAAGCGCTCAGTAAAAATAAGTGAAACTGTTGTGAGTGACTGAGAGCAGGAGAGGAGGAGGACAGTCTGCCATCACAGTAAGAGCCACATTCTCTACCACCGGTAGACACTGCAGAGAAAAAATTAAACTAATAACAGAGGAATTATTAGCGCGAAGCTGAGACGAGATGAGGATCTGAGCATGTGTTCACTGCGCCTGTGAGCTGCTGGTGTCAGAGCGTTTTCAGCAAGAGAGAGTTGGATTGAAAGAAAGGAAGGAAGGATGTGAATGAAGAGAAGAGCTGAATCAGCCTCGACAGAGGAAAAGAGAAAGTTCAGCTGAGCGAGGCTTTATTGTCCCTGAGGTACGCTGACTGTGCAGCTTTCACAGTTACAAACAAAAATATACAAGTACACAAAATCAAAACACCAGACCATCACCACTACTACAGCTGGAGCTCCATGTGCACCTCAGCTCCTGATACCGATGTAAGATAAACTGCTGCTGCTGATAATATTAATGGATTTATTTCTAATGATATGAATATGATGAGAGTGATAAGAACATGTTTTCTGTGATATTGTGATGTTGGGTTTAGTTTGGAGGCAATATTGTCTTAATAGGTGGAGATTGTTTCTGATAAAGGTGCGTTCCACCAATTCTATGTCAAAGTGATTTAAGTCAGCCTGTAAAAAAGCTGTTGTATTGTATGTAAAGTATTTTATGGCTCTGGTGGAGCTTTGTCAAGTCTGAGAGTCAACCAAGGATGCCAATGAATTGCATTATGGGAAGTGTAGGATCCAGCGTTGTTGGAGCTTGAGCCATAAAACCAGAGAAAAATCTAGTTATTTGCTGCTTCAATTTTGACCTTTTTCCCCCCTTAAATCTGTCTCTGAAATTCTCCAGCCTTCCCAGTATAACATTTAAAATCAATATAAAAATGACCAGAATAGAGTGGTAATATTCATCATTTGCTTTCTTTAAAAAATTCCAAAAATGTGCGTTTTGTGACAGATAGAGGGATGAATGGATGAAAAGCTCATGGGCAAGATTCAAAGCTTAGTCATCATGGCATGTCAAGCTTAATTATATAACAGATTTTATTCAAAAACATGGTGCTTTACATAATGCATTAGTATTAAAATGAGAAATACAACATCAGACACCAAAAGTAGTTTAAATGACATGATTTTAGAAGAAATGAAAAAGATAAAACCAGTAATAAATGCACAGTACTTCAGGATTTAAGCAACATTAATGCTTGGGTCAAAAGCGATGGGCGATGTATATGTTTTAAACCTGGTTTTAAAGCTCTTGTTGCCCATTTCAACAGATTCTCTATGTTCACATCTTCATTCAGTGAAATTCTCTGAGCTGCTGCTCAAAGCTGCTCTGCCTCTGGAGAGGTAGCGGTAGATGTGGATGGACAGATTCGGAGAGACAATGAAATGTACCGTGGAACACTTGTCTCCAGCGTCAGTGCAGAGAGAGAGAACAGGGGGGGAACGAGAGAAAGACCTCACGGACCGCTACAGCTGAATTATAGATGAGGCCGAAGGAATGGAGGCACTCCACCGGCTTTTCCCGTCCTCCCACCTCAATCCATACACACACACACACACACACACACACACACACACACACACACACACACACACACACACACATTGTCTGAGGCCCTCACCATGGCTGCATTATTGAAACCCACTTAGCACGCTGGCTTTCTCCTGACATCTGACTCACCGAACCAGTGACCTGTGAGCCCAGAGAAGAAGAGCTTGAATTCCCCGAAACTGCCACAAAAGCGACAAGAGAAGAAGTGGTGCGTTTGATCTGATCTGGCCTCTGACGCTACAGTTGGAAGGAAAAGAAGGGATGAATTGCTATTTATGGTGAAATGAAAGAAGTCTTCAAATCTACTAATATCAGCTGAGTTTTAACACTCGTCAAGTGCCAAAAAACACCTGGTGTTTGCGTGAGATATCTAATGCCAACAATGCAACCACACAAAAAAATGTCCCCAATGGAAACCTTAGGCAAATAAGGGTTTGTGGCATGAATCCGTAAGCATCAGATGCATTCAAAAAACAGCTTGTGAAATTTTGAACTGATATAACAGGTGCAATGTGATTTAAAAGCTGCCAGTCAAGAGTGGCATGTGGCCAAGTGCAACTAAAGAGAGACGCTAATGGACTGACATTAAGGGCCTGAAAGTAAGAAAGCAATATAAAGTTGTTTTTTTTCAGTCATTGGCATGAACAAGCTGACATCTTATACTGTGTTAAACACACCCATGGAAGTTAATTACAGCTGCATAATAGAACATATTAAAACTGTCAGTGCATGCTAAAATCCACTTTTGAGTGTGATACTTATGGAAGCTTTTATCCCATAAATCAATCACAACAACAACAACAACAACAACAACAAAAAAAGGAGCTAACAAGCCTTTAGTTTGTGTGGTGGCTAAAGTGTTAGCTTCAGGTCACATGATGCACTCAGACCTAGAAAGGCTGTGCGGCATCCATCCAAACGCAGCAGCTCAACACATCACTTCTATTCAAAAACAGCTTGTCCAGATTTGAACCCATACAGTGCGTCCAATATGGCGCACAAGCCGCCAATCAAGCATGGCAGTCGGCCAAACAAACAAACAAAAACAAACTCTAATGCACATGCATGATGGGCACAGGGGCCAAGCAAACCTTTTCAGCATGTACATATTAAACCACCTGAGCACCTCAGCGTTACGCCATTCAATTTTTTTTTAACTATGCCAGTTCAAATTTAGCTCACTAACATAGGAAATGTAAACAAGTGTAAGGAAGGACAGAAGAAAAAGTGATGTAGTGAAACTCTTTGTCTGTAGTGAAGTGAAGGCAGCAGGAGGAACAGCAGAAGAGCCAGCAAGTGTAAAGCATTACTGGAAACTTTAAGTGAACTTCCTTAATAACTCAAGTGTGTATACACTACATGCATTTGGCACATTTGGGGGAAAGGAGGGGGTGAAACGCAAACGAGGAAGTGCAGGGATTCCAGTCAGAGTGAGCCGTGGAGTTTTCACGGTCTCACAATCTGTCTAGTGAAAAGTGTTTGTTTGCTAACGACGGGAACCACCTATGAGAGGTTTAGCCGAGTCGGCATTAAAAGCAGGAACCAGAGAGGAAACTGTGATTAGTGGGGCATGGTGAGAGATTTACTCTTATATTCTGGCACTGGAAGGATCAGGCCAATAAAACTTTATGGTTTCATTCTTAAACTCGTCCATCTCAGGAGGAAGTTGCAGCCTGATGCTCAAGATTTAATATAAAAAAAGTAAGTTTTATTTTTCATATTCAGTGAGCTTCAATTTAATGTCAGTGCTTGTTTATCAGATAAGAAGTTGAACTTTTCAAATAAATTTTGGAACAAGAACGGAATAAAGCCTGTATCAACATGTTAATGGGATTTTAGATTGTAGCCCGTATTTTTAATGAAATGCTTGTGGCTGCAGCTGCTGATTATTTTGATTATGGATTAGTCCATTAACTGAATTTTGTGTTTAAGAGAAATAATACCCCCTAAATGGATTATTGTGACTGACCAGTGGTCAAACCCTTTCATCACAAACAAAAGGAAGTATTGTAGAATAAATACAAGATTAGATTTTTCCAAGAAGTCCAGCACTTTGCTTCCAGTCATGTTCTGCATGGACTTTATGTGATTTGTCCTGAGATGAAGTGATGGACATTAAAGTGAGTTAAACTGTGGCCTCATCCCATCAACCTACCACCTTATATACTGTTGGTTTTCAATTACAGAGCGTGCTTTTCTCTTTCTGACCAACAGCATGTAAAGGCCTTTGAGACTACGGGCTGTGGCTGTGAATGTATACTCCCCCTTTGTGTCCATGTCAACCCATAATTCACCCCTGACCCCACCGCAGGGTGCTGACACTTCCCCTACCTTTCTGCATTTTCCAGTTCGTGTTTTACTCTGTGGTTCACAAGGGTGGCGAAGTGAAGACAATCGGGGGAAGTGCAAGGACAGTGTTTGAGGAGTTTGTGGCTGATTTTTTTTTTTTTTTTTAGAGTTTCACTTGCTTTGCTGCTCGCATTGCAATTAAGAGTTTGTTTCGTTTGTCTGTGAGAGAAACACTTCTCCAGCTGAAAGTTCAGGGCGTTAACTAAAGGACGTTTTGATTAGGCTGCATCTTGTGATTGTTTGGTGGGAAGTTGGTCTCACTAACTGCTGCACCCAAGGTGCTTTGTTTTGTTTCGATATCCCCTCTGGGTGCTTGTTAGGTGAAATCAACAGACTGGTCAGAGACTGTGGGTGGTGCTGGAAAAGCAGAGAGACACTTTGTAGTCCAGATGAGACGATACCAAAACCTTTTCCCATGTGGAAAGATGTTTGTGAGTTTTCTTTGTGCTAAAGAAGAAGAAAGGGGGATTTAGAGCATCATCTCTTTCTCTCTCTCTCTCTCTCTCTCACTCTCTCTCACACACACACACACACACATACACACATACATGCACACACAGAAAGACACACTGTGCAGAGCTTTACTGGAGTTCTTATAAAACAAAGGCCTTTAAGCACTTTGGAGAGGCAGTGCATCATTTATCATTCCACCTATGAAACACAGTTTAGCTGATGTGGCAAACTTTTTAGACCCACACACCACTCGGTGTGAGATTGTGTGTGCTGAAGTGTGTCTGCCCATGTTGGTGTGTATAAATGTTTGTACTTGTGCTCATATTAGGGTTGTGCAGTTTGTCTGTAAACTGGAACTGACCTCTGTTTATCTTACAGTACTGACACAGTTAAGGTCCGAGTGCGATTCCATCCGTCATGCATATAGTGCAGGTGCGGTGCCCGCTGTCGGTAGGTAAATCCCTCAGGTAGCTGTGCAGCAGCGTCAGTGCATGAAGGAAAAGCCCGAGGCAGGTTGATGAGTTCAGAACTCAGCAAAAACGTAGGAGATTCGTGTTAATGTGTCCTCCGTGTGAACAAGTCAGCATTGTGAGTTATTCAAATGCTACTACAGTACAAGGCTGCACGAGTGGAGCCAATGCCTTCAACAGCGTTAAATTGTTCATATAACATGAAACGGCGCACTCGGTAACTAAGTGCTGTTCACTTCATGGGTTTCTGGCTGAGCTGATTTACATCAGCTCACATCTGTGACTCCAAATGTTTATATATTTATATAATACTTTTGTAAATTTGAGTGTGTGTGTGTGTGCCTGTACTAACACACACACACAAAACCAGATACAAGCATTATTAGGCCCTTGTGTATTAGCCCCAATAGACCTCCGCCGTGTCTTCCCACCGCTGCCATGACAACAGACAGACTGAACCCCCCCCCCCGCCCCCCTCTGCCTGTCAGCCCCAAATAAGACCAACAAAGTTCAATGTAAAATTGGTTCAACAGGTCAGCTGTGGCTACACACACACACACACACACACACACACAGATGAAATTAGGAGCAGCTAACTGGCAGAACCCCTCCTGCTGGCACGTACTCTGTCTCTAGTTGTTTATCACTCGGATCGGCCTCCGTGTCTCCAAACCAAATGTTTGTGCTGCGTTTGTCAACCAGCGGCTGGGGCTTTTCTAAACTCTCCAGGGGTTCATAAAAACTTAAAAAAATTCCCAGAGAGAGAGAGAGCGAAAGAGTGTGGGGGGAGTCGTTTTCTGAAGGAGTGAAATCTACAAGTAATAGCAGTCTGATAAGGTAAACAAACTGTGTTAGGGCAGAGCAGCCATCTCTCTGCTCTCCACCTCCTCTGATAACGCTGTGCCCATAAATAAAAGCTTTCAGTTGTATAAACACAGGAACTCAAGTTGCCCTGAATTAACACACAAAAAGTAGATTTCAGAAAATATCCTCTTCCTTCGATTCAATGCATTCCAGTGCTGAACACATGCCCTGCTTTGATTGGCCGGCCTATCACCGTAGAAATGGGTGTTGCTCCCCATTGGCTGGCCAGATTTTAGAAGAGAGATTTTAGAAAGAGTTTTCACCAGACAGGTTTGTCCCACAGTGAAGTTAAAGAATGTGAATTTAGATTAAAATAAAGATAGGAAGAATAAAGGTAGAGAGGTGTGGCTCTGGTGTGTGTGTGTGTGTGTGTGTGTGTGTGTGTGTTTGTGTGTGTGTGTGTTTACTGTAATATTTTTGTGCCTTTGAGCTTCTCTCTATGTATTACAATAATAATCATACTGCAGTAAATGTCAAAATCACAATAATGCACTTAAAAAACAAACAAAACTGTACATACACTGAAATGTTTTTACAATTAATAAAATTGAAATCATGCTAAGCAAAACATACAATTTAAAATTATATTGAAATAATAACATACATAAAGAGCTACAGAAAACACCTCATAAAGAGTGACTGGACCACAACAAACCAAACCCTGAGTCTTCTGCCTAGACCCAGTTAAAGGGGTTCTAGTAGTGTGTGCTGTCATGTTATGTTATCACTTATTTAGCTTTGTCTTGCTTCACCAAAAAAAAAAAAAAAAGATTAGCAGAAAATTAAATGACAAATAATGAATTAATCATTTAAGTAATCTTTTAAAGAAAATGTCACTGGTTCCAGCTTCTGAAATGTGAATATTCACTGGTTTTCCTCGTCTTCTGTGATAATAAAACTCAATATCTTTGGGTTCTGGTAGGTGGCTGATTAAAATGAGCAATAATGACCTTTTGTTTAGACATCCATGTGGTCTGATGCTGCCCCTCCGTCACATATTCATTAGGCAGTTGTTTGTTTCAACAGATAATCTACTTGTCATGGGCAGCAGCGCTCAGCCTGTAAAAACAGCTGTATAATGTCTACTGTTGTTTTAGAAGAAGTCTGCTTAGAAAGTTCCCTGATTATGTCACAGTGATGTCCTCAGGGTTATCTCAGCTGGGCTCGGACACGACAGAAAACCTTCGTAGTAAACTGAGCCACGAGTTTGAAAGAAGTGGTCGTGGTGTTTACAGACGGAAGAAGTCTAACAAAAGATGCTATTGTTTTTCATTATGGGAAAAACGCTTTTGAAACTTGACCAATGTTAAGCAATAAAACTCAGGATATCTTGGCCTGGTAAGAATCCAAACCAGAATTGTGCAAACATGCTAAAGTTGACTTAAACTTGAAAAACCAGAAAGACATGCTTCCCCCCACCTGTGTTACCCCCCAACCACCAGAGAGCTACAGTATGTGTAAAATTTCAGCTATTTGACCTTAAAAACTCCCTCATGTGCGTTACCTGACAGGCAGCGTCGCAGGCAAGAGGAAGGTTGCAACAGTAGACTGGCAACAACTGGTGACATGAGCACTGGAATAATTTCTACAAGCATGTCTTGGCTCAGAGGCACCTGGGTACCGGGGCACTTGGAAGAGAAAAGACCCACACGATGCCTGCAGTTTCTCTGTTTGTAAGTGCTTTTGTATTTGGATTGGTGGTGGGATGACTGGATTGGAGTTTGGTAGATTTAGTGGTAAATTTCCCACCTTTTACCCTTCCTGTGGTTTTTCTCTGTTTCTATATTCAAGACATTTTCAGCAGGAAATAAAAAATGTTCTTCAGAGCCTTAAATGGCAGGCAGGTAGGTATAGGCGACAAGCAAATGAACTGCAGGTAGCAGGTCAACAGAAAAAACAACAATGAAGAGAAAGATGAGCGGACGATCTGACAATCAAAAGAATCTCCTTTCCTCGCCTGTTTTCTTTGACCTCGAAAAGATGTGAAGGAGATTTCATAAAGACTTGGGAAAAGACAACTGCAGTGCTGAGAGAGTCTGAATGCACTTAGGCAAACTTATTTATAACACATGAAAGATAAACACATTGGCAAACTGAGTGTTGTTAGGTCAACAATTCAAGTAAGGTTTCCCGTCCAAAACAAAACATTCGCACCTCGCAAGAGACTAAAGGATGTTTTTCAGTTTATGCAAGATACATTCAACCATCAAATACTCATAGGGCGTGACAACAAATTAGATGTTGAAAATAAAAAACAAACAGGATTGAAATGTTGAAACAACATCAATAAGTACACTTGAGCCATTAAAATAATAATTACATGAAAATAAGAGACTGAGCAAAGGACCAGAATGAATTGTAGTCAGACATTTAAATGTATAGAGTTTAGTGAAACAACATTTATGTATAGTATTTTCTCATGATGATATTTGTTCAAGATGAATCTTAGTTGGATTTAAAAGAAATCTGGAGCTCAGCCAATCAAGTTTCGTGTCTCAATCATAAAACAGGCGCTCTGCTGTTTCTACATTGACATGGGGGAGCAGTGGTGAAACTGCAGCGGTGCGTCGCTTTAAATGTTGCTGCTGCAAAGACTCGTAGGACGGCGTTATCTCCTTTCCTTTAGTAAAGGAAGGTCCAGTGTATCCTCCGCTGAAGGAGATAAGATAGGAAGCATTGAAGCTCCTTTCCTCAGCGTTTAGAGAATTCAACCAGCTCTTATCACGGCTGACACTTAGATACCTCCAGGTCGTTTCACTCAGTTCAGAAAAAAAACTGGAGCCACTGAGTGTGGACAAAGTGCTGGTAGAGAAAATGAGGAACTGGGAACAGGTGTGTGTGTGTGTGTGTGTGTGTGTGTGTGTGTGTGTGTGTGTGAGAGAGAGAGAGTGAGTGAGTGGGCGGGACATTCAGGTGAGTGAAGACAGGGAGGAAAGTCTGAGGATATCTAAAAAAAAATATGTTTGTACACAACTAAACTGCAACAGCAAATACATTTTGTATGAAAAGTAACTGCGACCAGATGACATGTTTTTATTAACATAAGGATATGATGTTTATGTGGGGAAGCAGCAAATACATTTACACTGAACATATTTCAATCAGGAGAAGACAAATAACAGGAACAATAGTGTGAGAAAAGCGAAACAGAATAGAATTTATTGTGAGCAGAAGGAATAGACTTTGGCGCTTCGACCCCAGCAGGAAGCACGTCACCGTGGGAAACGGCCCATAGGAGGGAGGTGCTTCCTATTAGAGGAAAATTCCCCCGGAGCCAAGACACTGGTGGTGGTGATGAGGACTGCAGCTCGAGGACGGGAACGTCTTCATGAGACGGAGACTTCTGATTGGACTGGTTTGATTGGAGATGGGGTGAGAGGAACACTTTTAAAGTTTGACAGCTTGCGGGTGATTGGCTTGAAGGCCACCGTGTCAGGCTGTGATTGGATGAGGACGAGACTGAGCTGGTAGCTTGTGAATTGAGAGGAGATTCTGTTCAAGGCTGAACTTTCGCTAAGCTTTGTTAGTAAAATGTTCACGGACAGCGTATTTGTTTTCCGCCGAAATATCCAACCTTGCAGTGCGACATCCTCTTCTAGTGACAACACTATTATTAAACTGTTTAATGGTTATGTTTAGACACTCACAGCACTTGGTTAAGGTTCACACTGACTTCAGATTTACATTTAACCAAATCCCGATCTTCTCCCTAACTTTAACCAAAGTCCTTTTGTTGCCTAAACATAACCACATATGAGACTCATAAAATCATAAAAATAAATGTACAAAAAAACAATTTATAGCATCTGATCATGATCCAGCCAAGGTTTCCTACAAGACGTATTTTCTGCTGCAGTTCATTTATATAGAAACATAAAGGATTCTGCAGAAAAAGATGCTTCACCTGCACATATCTGATATCATCATGTGTTTTCTTTGAACTTTTGATCCAGTTATTTTCCATTTTGGCATCAAACACATGTGGGCTGAACTGTATGTCATTTATCATTTATAGGCAAGTGCAAATAGTTGTTTTACGGTCACATGTTTTCCTTGTACTTTTCCCTCATATATTTCCATGACTTGTCTCATTCAGCTAGGCAGTCCATGAAAATCAAATGTGTGATCTTTCGTTTTGCATATACTCTGTATATGCTCACACTGTACCTCAGTGCTCTCTCTGTCACTACCTGCTGCTTTTGCAAATGGACTTCCTCTTTCTGGTTTTGGGAGATTTCTTTGTGTGTTCACACTCTAAACGTTCATTCAAATATTATGTGTCTCAAGGGTTGTTCTTTGTCAAGCTCGCTCAGATTTATTACAGCACATCCCACAGAGCAGATCCATAGTGTCAAATTGAAAACCATATCATGTTTCCAGAGTGTTTTTATAAGGTCACACTGATTAATAAAAAAGCAGGCATTGAAAATTTAGCGGCCTCTAGAAGCTCCTTTGTCGCTGTATCCTGATTCCTCCTGAATCAGTGGTTCTCTAAGGTTTTCCTGCCCCACTGTTCCCCCGTCAACCAGTTTAATATTTCACCAACAACTCTGAGATTGTTTGCAAGAAGTTCATCGATATAATTACATTACAACAATGCTTTTGGATGGAGCGAGCTGTTTCCCACCGCTTCCAGTCGTTATGCTAATCTAAGCTAACAGTTTCCTGGCTTCAGTTTCATATTTAGCACACTCAAACAAGAGTGATATTGCTCTCATTTAACTCTTGGCAAAACCCTGATGAGGTCACTTTCTAAAACTTCTTTTCTTACCTTAATTTTTTTTTTTGCCATCTGAAAACCTTGATGGCCTTGCTGGCAAAGCCTATTTTTTGTTCTGAGTCAACTTTATTTCCACTTGGGGTACTTGGCTTTAGTTTTCACCTTCCATGAGTTTGAAGCCACTGAAATAAATCTGGGCCTCACAATGGTGGCCTTCAGGAGGCATTAAAAGATTGTGGCATCCCAAATCTGACTGATCTGATCTCCGAACATGCTTGAGTGAAATTTATTAAACTATTTTTAGGGAAGAAGAAAGTAAACCCCCTTTTTTTGCTTTCCCTCTCTGCAACAGTTTCTTTCCATTTCTCTTTGTGTCGGGGTAGAAAGAGAGACGAGTCTTTTATTCACCTCTCGCTTCCTCCTCTTTGTCTTCTGTGGCGAGCTGCGTGGGAGACGGAGAAGAGTGGAGTGAAGGAGTGAACGTGAAGGGGAATTAGAGATGACAGATGATAGTGGGGAACTGAGAGAATTGCAGAGAGGATGTGACAGTGGGAGATGAGGTGGCACAGTGCTCCAGTAATACACCAAACGCCACCAGCTTCCACCTCATCTCCCTTTTTCCTTTGACCTCTTATTCTCTCGTCTCTTTTCTCCCATTTATGATTGTGTTCACGTCAACGGAGGTATTGTGTGTGCTTCATTTGTATTCTGCAAGAGCAGCAAAGCATCTGAGTGAGGAGATGGAGTAACACAATATAACACATCTCTATCCGAAAATGTCTCTTATTTCCGCCCTAAGTGCAGTGTTAGCGCCTGTTGACTGAAGACGAGGAGAGTGTGGGACAGGTTACTTCCCACAACATGGCCAGAAACACCACTAACACATCATTTTGGATTGCTTCTATCTTCTTTTTCTTTTTCTTTTTTTTTATTCTAGGACTTTTTCAATTATTTTTTTTTCCCAGAATGAGATCTGGGGGAAAGTGGGCTCTGAAGGCAGCTCTGGTGTGTTATAGTGATAGATTTCAACCTAAGCTTCCCAAATATTTCACGTCAAGGTCCAAGCACCTGTGATGGCAATTTTATTCCAGTTCCAGACTGATTAGGCCTACCTTACCTCTGTCAGAGAGTTAAAGGTCCCATATTGTATAACATGTGATTTCCATGTCTTCTTTGATTAGAAATCAGATCTAGGTTCTATATTAACTCTGTGAGGAGAGAGAGGATCAGAGCCTCCTCTCTTCTGATTGGCTCACTGACCTGTTGTTACCAGAGCTCCAGAGAAACGCATGAGAGAGGAGATGTAAAACTACACTGAAATGGTTTTTGGTAATTAAACCCATAAATATATCTTCTTATGGATCAACACTTCAAATAAAACACTGGAAAATGTAAATTATGGGACCTTTAATGATTGTATTTGTCTGTGCTTCTGTCACTTATCAGGACATCTCTAAAACTTAATATCACGTCAGTTGAATTTGATGAAAGTTTAGGCAGATGGCAGTTTTTATATATTTTTTTTTGTTCATTAACTTAATGAGCGACAAAAGTTTGTTGCTTATCAGCCATTATTTTAGTTTCTTTAATTTGCCTTTTGAGGCAGATGTGAATACAGATGCAGATGAAACATTTCCGAACGTATTCTATTATTAAAGAAACAAAATTGCATACTGTAAGCCTTCTGAGATGCGGTAGTGTCAGTGAAATGTTTGTTGTTATCGATGCTTTCATGTAGTGAAACAGTCGCACCATGTGGCTGTTCCTCATTTAGCCTTAGGTTGAGCCCCCCTTGTGTAGAGATTAGTGTTTGTGAATGAGGAAAGTGGTGATGATTAGCAGAGGTGTGGAATCGTGTAACCGGACCTTGACTTCAGTCACATTCAATTCACAAATCTGGTGATTTTAGACTCAATAACAAAGTCAAAAAACACTCGCAACTTGACTTAGACTTAAACTTTATTTGGACTTTTATCAGGAGTTGGGATTACCCAATATTACCCAAGGGATTGGGATTGGTTTTGACCTGAAACTTACTTACTTTGTCGTACTAGGTTTAGGATTCAAGTGCAGACGACTGTGGTTACTCTGTTTAAAACCTCATCTATGTTAAGCTGTTAACACGAACCTTTCTCGAGCCTGTGGTCGAGTTTCACAACATGCCGTTGAAGCCGCACATGAATGTAAAATGTTTCATCCCCACAGAGGGACTCTCACTCTCCCTCCTCTCTTCTCATCTCTGCTTTCACATTCGCTCTCATGCCTCATTCATCCCTCTCCTCCTCCTTCCACTGGTCCACATCTCTCCATCATACCTCCTCTGAACCTCTCTCTTCCTCTTCCTCCTCCCCATCTTCAGATGGACCTCTCCCTCTCCTGCCCTTCTTCACACTCCTCTTCCCTCTTAACTGTTTGTTTCGTGTCCAGTAGCCGAGACTCTTACGGTTAGGCTTAGGTTCACGCGGTGCAACTCAGAATCATGCAGAGCATTGCTGGGAGGTCACTGGCAGGATTTTCCCCCTCACCTCAGTGTTTTGTTTTTTATTAGTGTGCTCAGATGTTTGTGAAGATGGACTAGAGCGCAAGAATAAATCTCGCTGCGTAAGCACCGAGTGTCCCCGTTCCTTGACCGTATACTGCCTGTGCTTAGCTAAAAAGGAAATCCCGCTCAAAAGCCAAGACAGATGCTCATATTCAGATGCTTTGAGTCCACTTTTATGCTTTATATCAATCCCTTTTTTATTGTAACTGAGAGAAAATGAAGATCAAAGGCATCCGGCAGATGTGTACAAATGGGACCAGATTAGGATTATCTGTGATTCGTCAGTGTCACGTTATATTTTTGAACATTATGATAATCCCTTAGTAATGAGTACATCTTATGTCATTTTTCTCATCTCGATGCAAATTTAGCAACTCTCTCAATGAGAAGCTAAAAGTCGGCATGAATCATGACATTGTACATTTTTCTCCTCCTCCAGTTCACTCTTTCCCGTATACATACATGCCTCCGTCTCGTCGTCTTTCATGTATCTTCCTTAATAAAAAGCTACAGGATGGAAATGAAATGAAATCATTTAATCAGCATGATCATCAGAATGAATTATATACACTTGGCTGGGCAGAGCCAGGCCATCGCACAGCCACAGAACAGGCCCTTGATTGTCAATGTGGCTAATTATGCTTGTAGGGGAGCTGCAGGGGAGCTGCAGAGTCCGGTGATCTTTGTTGGTTTGTCACTAAGAGCAACTCCTTTTATGTTACACAGAGTCATTTCATATCACATCATCTTTAATATAAAGATGTTGACTTGTTGTGCCATACAATTTTACTCCTAACTGTCAAATAATTATAATCAAATCAAGCTAATTTCATTATCTTTGTACAAAGAATAAAAAGCCTGTTTCCCTGAGGTTCTTTACTTCTGAAAAATCTAATTAATTCAACGTCTTTATAGTTCTCCCTTTATTTCCTTTTAATAAATATTTCTTATAATTAAAGCAGAAAACAACAGACTTAGTGGAAAAACGGTGACCTGTGTACTTGAGGCAGTTTTTTGATCTTATTAGTCTGACTCATGTTTCGTCATTTCTCTCCATCCCCCACCCGCCCCCTCCCTTCTCTTTTTCCAGGATGAAAATGCGGCGGCACAGGGTGTTCTTGCTGTGCACGGTGGGCCTGTGCGTCATCTCCTTCCTCCACTACTACAAGGCCCTCCACTATGTCTCCCTGCTGCGCGAGCTCTCCGCCCCCTACCCCAACATCAAGTCCTTCATTATGGTCACCGGCTTCTTCTGGAGGGAGAAGGGTGTGGCCGCCACCCCGCTCAGCCCCGCCTCCCCCGAAGAAGCCCCTCCCCTACCCGGTCTCCGCCAATCGGACAGCAAAGCTAGAAGCGTGGCGGGTGCGGTGGGAGGAGGAGGCGGAGGAGGCGGGATGGGTATGGGGATACAGGGGGTCGTGGTTGGAGGTCCTGGGATTGTTGGCAGTGCAGGGTTGGAGATGAGGCAGAGGGAGGATCCGGCAGCGCCTCACCCCTGGGAGAAACCAGAGGAGAATCAGCGGGGAGAGTCTCCGAATGAAGTAAGATGGGTAAACGTTTACTGTGACCTTAAGTTCTCAGTATGTTTGTTTAAATTCTGTGGCGTGATTTTAAAGCTTTATGTTGTGGTGTTGTTTTGGACTTTTGCCTCCCAAGGACTTGCAAAGTCCAAATTGGTTTTGATCAGGTGCAGAGGAATCACAGTACTGCCGAACGAGGGTTCTTCTGCACCTGATGAAGAGCCAATTTCAACTCACAACATCGCAATATTTGTAAAATAGAAATTTTACATTGAGCATTCATCAGTGCTGGGACTCCTTGGGAAGCATAAATCACAATGACAGTCTTTATTTGGACTGAGCACCTGGACAAGAAAGATGTACGTGCATTTTTCACACTGATTGGTTGTACTGAACGGCAAATATAGCAAACAGTATTTTCATTGCATATACAATGAAATATATTAAACACTCCCCTGCAGGCATGCAGCTGGCCACCAGCTTGTGATGCCGGGTGACCAAAATTCAATGTCAGGACGTCTCGTGTTTAATGTTGGTTTCAAGATGTGTTTTTAAGTAACCAAAATCCAGTGTCTTCCAAATGCCTCATGCCAACTCCCATCTAGACGTGTAAGATGCCGACATTGTGGTCATGAGCAAAAACCCAACATATACTAAACGTCAGCGGTGTCAGTTAGCCACTGTTGGGTTCTGACGTCAACTCGGTTTTCATTTCCAACATCTGTTCGATGTTAGTCACTAAGAGTCAAACATTACATTGATGTTCAGTACCAGCTGGGTCTTAACAACACATTATCTGAATGGATTTTAGAGATGGAGAATGACAAAATATTACCACATGCATTCTATACATAGTGTAATTCACAGCATCTGAAATTCCTAAAGGAGCTACTTGAACATTTTAACTAAATCAAGTGGCATTTGTCTTTAAGACCATGTCTCAGTTGTATATGGTGATATAAAGGCCTTTAAAAAACAAAACGGCGTATAGCAGGACTGGATACAGCAGCTTATCTCAGTTACTGAATAAAACATGGTAGAGTAAAAAAACAGATGTAAAATTCTTTTTGTAAACTTGGGTTGAAGCTGCTCCGTGTTGATGTCAAGATTCTGTGATTTAGTGGAGGCAAAATAAGTGATGCTTGAAAAAGAAACTGAGCCGACTGCATATGATCTACGTGAATTCGGCCTACATACCCTGGGGGGGTCAGTGTAAACACTATTTCAGTTGTAAAAACCTTCCTACAGTATCCATTTACCTTCCAATGTACCACTGGCCCTTTTTGAGGTTTTGTGTTCCTGTCTTTTCCGTCATTCTCTGTCTGCTGGTGCATATCAAGGATCATTTTCCTCGACAACACTGAAAGCCTTGAGTTGAATAAGTCATCATAATAAACATTTTCTAGTGTCATACGTTGTTGTTTTAGTTAAAAGTGTTAACATAAGTGTTTTTTTTTCACTGAACAAGACAATATTGTGTCCAGGTCCCACTCAGGTACTTTATGATCACATTAGGCTTTTGACTGTCGCTCACTTGGCTCCTGCAAAAAGAAAATTAATACGTCACAATCCCTGTGAGATCATTCATCTTAGTTGTTTATTCGGAAAACTATAAACTCCACACTTTATTCTGATGAATTAAAGTGTGTTAAAGCAACAAAAATATAGTTTCACACTCTTAAGCATTTATGAAATGTCAGGAGAAAATGTAAACAAGGAAGAGAAAGTAATAAATGGTGTCCTATTTGTGAAAAGATATTTCATAACCCTCTTGAGGTAATCCTAATGTAATATTACCTCACATAATTTATTGCATATTGTGTTTCATCTTTCCCTAAAATCATTGCATTTTATCCAAGTGTTTGTATTACTCTGTCACCTTTTGTTTAATCACTGTGCAAATAACCTCCAACATTCACCAAGTGCCCATGTGTTTTTTCATGGAGTCTTTGACGAGTGATTACAGAGCAGTTTTCTTTGTCTCAAAGGTCACAAGGCCGTACAATACAGTTTCCTGTCAACACTAAAGCTATTACTCAAGGAATAATGGCTTCTATATTGAAGGGAGCACACTTGTAGTTGCTGCACTTTTATTGGTTCAGATAAAGCTAACAAGCTTACCAGTTTGTCAAAGGTGTTATATCCAAAGTTAAGGTCTGCTATACATTAATATACACTTAGTATAAAAGGCCAATTATGAAGACAGACTTTGGTTTAGGCCATGATGTAATCAATAAAGGCCAAATTGTTTTCTGAAAGAGCTACAACCTGAATTTGGCCAGTTTTTACATAGTAGTTGGCTTGGGTTTACTAAGTTTCTAATTTCGTGGACCATAAATACAGGTACATCATCAAATTTTGATGTGATATTTCTGTTTCATGTAACCTCACTTTTATTATGCAGTTAATTAAAATTCTGCCCTTTGTTGGCTGTTGGTTGATTTTTGTATTTGAACAATTTTAAAGTGTAGGCATGTGGACCACGAACATGGAGCTCCTTCAGTTGTCAGACCAATAAAACTCAAGTGTATCCATAGCTTTGGTCTTTTGATCTAGGACACGGAGCTGTTGCTTCATCAACTTGTCTTTCAAACTGCTCAGTGTCAGTATCAGATTCATTGCAATAAGTGCAAGACACAACAGCTTGATATAAACTTTTGTTACATGATTACTTTTTATATGAACCTTTATAAGTCAAAAACGACCTCCCTCCTTCATTATGACCCTTTTTTTTGGCAGTTTGTAGCCCTAAATATCAAGTGGTTTCTTGGTGTGCACTTCAGTTAATTAATTACAATGAAATCTACAGTAGTAGGTGTGAATTTTAAGTGGAAGTTGACTCAACACTTTCAAATATCTGTCTCTTTTTCCAGGAGAGAGCCGAAGACCATTTAAAGCCACGGAACCCCAGCCACCAAGCTCAACCTGCTGGGCCTGACCTCCCAGAGGTCCCATTGAATGGGAAAGAACACCGGGTGGTGTTCCCCAAGGAACAATTGCCGGACCCCTTAGAATCCTTGGGAGACCACCACACTCGCACTCACCAGCTTCAAGATGACAAAACACCTTACTTTGTTCGAACCAAAGCTGGAGCTCTTTGCTTCAGGCAGGGGACTGAGGTGGCTACCCCAAAGGAGTACTCTGGGAAATCAGGGGGGGCTGCGGCCAATGGAGCTGGAGAAGGTGCTCGGGCTGGGGCTGCTGGGCAACGGAAACCTCTGCAAGTCCAGCAGCAGCCCTCAGTAGCGCCAAAAGCCAAGGCGAGGTCCAGGGGCAATGGGAAGCGGCTAGTCAAGTGTGTGTGTCGGCCAGGGTGGCACGGACCTTACTGTGGGGTTCCCACCATGGTGTACCACTCCAATCTGCCAACCAAGGAGAGGCTGACACCCAGAGAGACCCCACGGAGGGTGATCAATGCTATCAACGTCAACCACGAGTTTGACCTGTTGCACGTGCGCTTTCACGAGCTTGCCCAAGCCGTTGATCTGTTCCTTGTATGTGAATCCAACTTTACTGCCTATGGAGAGAAACGGCCTCTGAGGTAAGACCCACAATTCTGGACTGGTGTATGTGTGGAAAGGTCAAGGTGTATTTAAGCAAGATGTGTAATCCGCTGCTGAGCTGCTCTGTGGCCATCAGCAGATCACTCTCTTTGTGCCTTACAGAACCACATTGTAAAACAGCAGACATACTCAGCAACAACTGGATTAAAGACTATGACACTATGGTGGGACAACTTATTAGAGTTGTATAAATATTATAAAACCATGGTCAAATCATACCAATCCTTTAATACAGATAAGAGTTCATTTGAGGTTCCAGTGTACTCTTGGGATGTATTATTTTTCCTCATAAATATTTATGGTAGAAAATTCAAAAGTTAAGCAAAATCCCAACTTTTTGCCAAATTTCGACACTTCCGTATGCATTGAGTAGTTACCGTTTACAGCTCACAGTCTTTGTTTACCGCCAACCTTCACGGTTTCTGAATGCTGAATAACAATTACGATGAATTTCCTTTGGCATCAACATGAAATGCCTCCATAGCAATTTTACACCAGATTAGGACAAGAGCAACATGACTGACTCTGCGTGCAGCCTTGAAGGGAGAGATTGGTGTGTTCAATCATAGGATGTGACACTGCATGAAAGTAGATAAATTCAGTAGCTATACGTATCAACAGGTTAATTGAGTTGTTCTTCCAGTCGGTTTAGTGAGGGTTTGTGTACCGAAAGGAATCATTTCTCAGACAAGGATCTTTGTCAGCTGTTGTTCCTTATGATGTACTTTAACTTCCTGCCAATACATATGAAATGCATATGACTACACTTTGGATTTATTTTTCCTTACAGTTCGAGGCAACCTTTGGTTTTCATTCTGTTGTGTGCAGTAGGAAAATCAATTAACTTTTTAAACTAGCTTGAGTTGTGTAATCCATAACAATAACATCAAGTCTGCATTAATTTTTGTCACAGTCACATTATGGTCTCATTGCAATGGATTTTAAAGGTTCCATGGAGTTTTTCTGTAAACAAACACATTTTGCTCAGTGTTTTTCTCACCAAAAAGGCTTTGTGTGTATTATCAATGCCCAAAAAATGTGCCGAATGTGTTGAATGCATATCTTACCTCACAATAACAATTTATTTTAGACATCTTAAAGCCTGCACTGTTTCCGGCGGCTTGCAGTCTCCGTCTTTCCTGCCTTTTGCAAGTGTATCGGCATGTTTCTTGGCACGTTACTGCCAAGTTCTGTCAATCAATGCAAGCCAATGAGATACAAATCAAAGTTGGTTCCACTCATCAAAGCAGCGCTCAATTTGAAAGACGAGTTGATGTCAGTGCCACCAGTGGTCAAAGCTTTAAGTACCTTTGAGTGCAGATTGATTTGAAGTATGAACTGTACCGTGTAAATAATGCAACATTAACAAAAATAATGCAAACTTAATTTTAACTCCCAAGTCCCAAGACTTTATACATTCAAGTTCCCACTATATGGAAAGGAATGGAATCCAATGGCTACCTGGAAGGGTAATGATGGCATGTCGTATATGTACTGGTAGTAAATGGGCTAAAACCTGCAAAACCATGGGTATTTTCCGTGAATATAACAACGCATGAACTAATGGCACTGTGAGGTTCTTATGAGATAATCCACTAAATAGCAAGTGTAACGTCTGAATTCTCCCCAGTTTCCTGCGGCTCCTCCTCAATGGCACGTACGACTACATACGTCACAAGATCCTGTACGTGTTCCTCGACCACTTCCCAGATGGTGGTCGGCAGGACGGCTGGATCGCTGATGACTACTTACGCACCTTCTTGACACGCAATGGCATGTCCAGGGTGGTGGGCGCCAGGTCAGATGATGTCTTTGTCATCAATGACGCAGATGAAATCCCAGCACACGAGGGCCTCCTTTTTCTCAAGCTATTTGATGGCTGGACAGAACCTTTCGCCATCCACATGCGCAAGGTAGCAGCAATATGTCAGCTTGTGTATTTTTTGTAGCAGCTTTCTCACTCACCTCTAAGATTTTGACAGCAGGAACAAATGAATCATATTTCAAATTTTTATAATTCAGTTGTCTTCTCTCCTCTCTCCACATCCAGTCACTGTATGGATTTTTCTGGAAGCAGTTTGGCTCTCTAGAGGTGGTATCAGGCTGTACAGTGGGGATGCTCCGTGACGTGTACGACGGTGACGGTATCAAACTGCGTCGCCGCGAATACTACACCATGCCAGGTTTCCGCAAGTACGAGAACGACACAGGTCACATCCTGGTGCAGTGGTCGGTGGGCAGCCCCTTCCACTTCGCTGGGTGGCACTGCTCCTGGTGCTTCACGCCGGAGGGGATCTACTTCAAGCTGGTGTCGGCGCAGAACGGAGACTTCCCGCGTTGGGGTGACTACGAGGACAAGCGCGACCTCAACTACATCCGTGATCTGATCCGGACGGGGGGTTGGTTCGATGGCTCCCTGCAGGAATATCCTCCGGTGGAACCCAAAGAGCACATGTACGCCCCCAAGTACATGTTAGAGCACTATGACAGATACCGCTACCTCCTGGAGAACCCTTACAACAAAGTGTCCAGACTAAGTGAGGGCTAGGAGTTCAGCTGGGCACAAATAAGTGAAATAACTAGTAGGGCCCGACTAAGGCCTCAGCACTGAGTTGGGGGGGTGGAACGGTACTGATGAACTACATCTCTCATTCGGGTGATACTACATGTATCTCCACCAGGCAGCACTGATGTTGCAGGGATTTAAAATCTCTTAAAAATCATTATTTTGGGGTCAAAAAAGGGAACACTGAATCATATCCACCATGGATTTACAGAGAGGATACAACCACTGGATAAACAAAATCATAGTTTTCCTCATCCCTCCCTTTTTGGGGGAGAAGCCAAGCTATTTCTTTTTTTTGTCACCCCCACCCCTGTCCTCCCTGTCCTCACCCAAACCGATTTGATGCGCCTGCTGTCTGAAAGGAAGGGGTCGCTCAGAAGAAAACCAAGGGATATTTCGCAGGTATGTGAAACCTGTGGAGAGGAGAAACTTGGGAGTGAAGAACTGTTTGTTTTTGTTTTTTTGTTTCCGTCTGTGTTTACTAAAGTTTACGGACCGGCTGATGTTCCTGCTTCCCTCTCCGCCTTCAGATGTCTTCCTGTCATATTTGGTGACCTCCTTCCAGAGGCAGAAACACCTTCAGATATTATGTTTTTCCTGGGTGTCAGTAGAAAATTATAAATCGTATTTAAACCCTGCTGGAGTGCCCATCGCCAAATGAAAAAGGAATGACTCCATGGAGATGTTTCAGCTCATTCATGTACTCACACATCCACATGCACCTTAGACCTGTCTGTGTGTTTGTTACAAAGAAAAAAGTGTGTGTGGTCTGTCTTCGTATCATATTGTGTGGTTGTGGGCTGTGAAGGGGCGACAAGATCAGCGAGAGGAAAAAGAAAGCGAAAGAGAAACATCGGGGGGGGGGGCAGCGAGATGGGAAAAGCAGCACGAGTGAGACAGGAGGCAGGAAAGAAAGGAGGATAATGAGGGAGGAAGAGAGCGGTGATGAAAAGGAGACTCTCTCGACATTCCCTTCCCCACAGCGTCTGCTGACGCACGAGGGGTGTTGCAGGGATGAGTGTGCAGAATGTGTGTGTGTGTGTGTGTGTGTGTGTGTCCCGAGCTTACAAATAGCTCTGAATAAATCACGCGCCTGTCAATGGCATCTGAGACAGATGAAACTCGCCATTAGTTTGTCAGATGAGAACAATCGAGACTAGTTGGGGAGACATCACTCTTCCGTTTTGTCTCACTGTCTATCCAGCAGCTGAGAAGACTTTGTTTCCTTGGAAACTAAAATATGTGAATATGGGAGACGGGATGGGTGTTGTTAAGATGAGTAGGTGGGTTCACATCAGGCGAGGAGCTGCAGCACTCAGACGAGGTCAGCGCCGACTCTAGGTCCCCCCAGGTTAAATATTCCTCTTTCTCCTGAGCCGTCACTCGCCCACTCTCTTCCAGACTTTCTCTCTTTCTCCTGGAGCCTCTTTCTTTTTCTGTTGCTGTATTTTTTGTTTCTGTCTTTTTTTGTGTGTGTGTGTGTGTGTGTGTGTGTGTGTGTGTGTGTATGTGTCTGTGTCCTCTTAATCCTCATTAACAAGGCAAATTCTTTTTTTTTCAATTATTCTCTCTTTCACACATTCCCCTGTCTGTCAAAAACTTTGAAATCATTCTTCCTCTAACTTTCCTCCACCTACACACACACACACACACACACACACACATTTACACTGGCTCTCACACTCCATTTCGGGTGTGTATCTATTTCCTCTTAATCCTCACAAGAATTCGCCATTTCAACAATAGGGGTGTATTTATCTTCACTCTGCCTCAATCCCCACCCCCACCACCGCCCCTCGCAAGTCTCTACAGGACAGGGCAGCCGTTACCACGGCGATGCCTTCCCTCTGCCCACAGATCACTATCATCTCAACATTTAGGCATGAGCGCTCACGCCTCCTATCTTCTCCCCGTCGTGGACGGCTGTCGACATGGCTACGTGCCCAAATCCCTGCCCTGAATTGTCTACGACTTGGCGAGCATGCTTTTCTCTGTGGGTGCGTGTCATGTGGGCTGAGGTCAGTGGGGAGCTGGGTTACATTCTTGTCAAGGGCAAGGAAATCATAGCAGCAATATTTACAGTGCTAGGGAGCAGTTACGGAAGCTAAACATGTAGCAGACGAGCACTAATCAAAACCAGTAAACAAAATGGCTTTTTCTTTTTAAATCAGCCATCTGCTTCTGTATTGGCTTTACAGATACTGTTTACCTCAGCCTCACACTAGACGTTGTTTCAAGGTGAACGGCTCCTCAAGATGAATAACAAGTTTTGGGGAGGAAACTTGAGAAGTTGCTGAGAATATTTTAAAACCTAAAGGCAAAATGTTGTAGCTTGTAGCAATGCAGAAGGTTTCAAATCCTCTATTTTCCACCTGCTTCACGTTGCTTAAAGCATCGTTGAGTAAGACATTGAACCTCCTCACTTATCATTTGCATTACGTTGTTACAAAACCCCCCAAAACGCATAATGAAAGCTTCTAGATTATTGAATCAGTAGTGATACAGAGAATTAGCAAAACTGGCATTAGTGTGTGTGTGTGTGTGTGTGTGTGTGTGTACCTTGGTCCATCACCACACTGGCTCTTCATGGCTGTAAACTCATGGTGGGAAAATCAGATTAGCCAACAGGCCGCTGACAGTTGTGTTGGGTCTGCGCTGCTGCCTCGATGGCAGCGTGGTCTGCGGTGGCAGCTGTTACGGGTTTGGTACTGCTGTCGAGAGCCAAACCCCCCGATCCAAAACCCAGAGGGGGCTGCAGAGAAACGAGCTTTAAATAGGATTTGACATGAGACGGCAGAAGGGATGACAACAGTGCTCGATGTTTCCCTTTTTGTTCCTAAATTCGATGCTCTACCTTTTTTAAAAGGTAATGATTGATAGGACTACACGGAGGCGGAAGGCAATTTGACACTTAAAGAGTAGCTCTTTCATATTTTCGAGATGCTGAATCATGAATTCAGGCAGTTATCCAAAAAAGATGAATGTGGACCATTTAGCACTAAATCACTTATCTGCTATTTTCTGGTGTTTGTTGGCAACTGTTCAAGCTGATTTAACTACAGTACTACTGCTGAGTGTTTTCTGATCTCAGTAGAAATTGACCAAAGTATCTAATTTTATTTACAAAAAGAAAACTACATCCATCTGACTTCAGGGCGTGAAACCACATCCGTGCACAGATTCTCTCTGTCTCTCAGTGTGGTGAAAATTATGCTTATCTGCTCATTTATACACTGCTTTATGCAAAAAAAAACCAAACAAAAAAAAATGCTTTAGAGCTATACGTCATCTCAAAAATGTGACCAAAGGGGTGAAGGTTCAATCCCATCAGGGGTTGGGGTGTGAGTTTGTGTTTAAGCTCTGCCAAGAGGCGTTTAACCATTGATTACTCCCAACTCTCAGCCTGCTGCAGTCAGACTGCACATCTGGTGAACAGCCATTTGTGTGTGTGTGTGTGTGTGTGTGTGTGTGTGTGTGTGTGTTTGCATATCAGTATGTATGCTGTGCACTGTTAGAATCGTGTGTGTGTGAGAGAAAAAGAGAGAGAGAGAGAGAGTGAGTGACAGACAGTGACTCATAACAGATAAGGAAGTCTGGCCTGCCGAAAGACAGGTCAGGGTTGCTTCACTCGGCCTGTTGCCCTGTTATTGCCATGGCAACGATCCTCTTGATGAATTCCTGAGATCCCTAGCAGCCTGAGGTCATCAACCAAGATAGCGGACCAATAGAGGAAGAGAGCAGAGGGAGGATGATTAGAGGAATCAAAACTTGTTTCCACTTTTCTACTTGCATAACCTGGCTCAGGTTAAAAAAAAAAACAAAAAAAACAACTGCAAAACTTGTCATTGCTCAGTCACTTTCTGTAAATGTCACACCACAGCAGAGCTGAGGATAGTGACACATACATGCTGCGTGCGCCATTACCGAACACACACCTCTTTTTTTTCTTTCTACAGTTTGTGTTTTTCATTGATTTGACTGACTCATTTGCATCAGGAGCAGAGCAGCAAGAAAAACACCTTTTTTTTTTTTAAACATAAGCCAGGAATAAAACATGAATGGAAAACATTTTTTGGTCTGAAGAAAGACAGGAAAACACACAAAAAAAAGAGATAGAGAGAGAGAGAGTCCTGGTTCAAACAAAGCCAAGGCTTGATGAATGGGGACTCAAATCCAAAAAGAGACGGTTCCGAAATAATCCCTCCACTGCCGTTCCCAGAGCCGGTCTTATTGGATGAAGCGTGGTCATGACACCGGGGAGAGGAGGGAGATAATAAGCTTGACCAAACAGCTTGGATTTTTCTCTTTGATGGGGGGGAAAGTCATCGCGGCAATGAAATGAAAATAGTCCAAATGAAGAGAGGGGCTCATCGTCCCTGTAAAAGAGGAAATCTATAAACCAGTGACAGCTTGAGTGGAAACGAGGCTGTGATGTTGAACGACTGAGGCGGGGTTTGTGCCACCTCGCTGCGCTTGTAATGGATTTAAAGCGTCTCATATCCATATGATATGATAGGATAGGAGGGGTTATGTCTTGCTCAAGGACACTTCAGCAGATTGTGGCTCGCAGACGTTATAAAACCTTCAACATTTATGTTAGTGGACAATCGATCTGGTGCATCAGTCACATAAAGTAATAAAGCAGTAACCTATGAGAAAGGAAATAAATGAAGTCTATAACCACAATGTAGCCTGACTGCAACGTGATCAGGTTTTCTGTCAACAAATGATCTGCAGTAAACATGACAGCACGCTTCAGGTGATTGGAACAGAGGGAATAAATTAGGTGTAAATTCAAAAACTGTAGACGAGATAGAGCGATGCCGCTGCAGACGGCGGTTTGGAGTTGTGTTGCTAGGATACAGCTCGTTGCCGTCTTTATTTCCTTTCAGTTATTGATATTGGCAATAGGAAACTAACTTGGGACCCATTTAGAAAGTTGGAAGTGCTGTCAAGGTGTTTTTACTAAAGAAATATTTGCATCGCTGTCTGTGGAGGTCGTCTGCTGCAGTATGCTTAGCTTTGGATGACTGTTGGATTTCAGCCAAGCACGCAGTTATTCCCTGACTTAACACAACACATGTTCTTTGCAGAAATTATCAATGTATTGAGTTGTTTAGGATTCTTGCACATGATTTATGTCCCTAAGGCTTAATGCGGCGCCTCCGACATGTCCTCCTTTGAAGATATTGAGTCAAAAAAAATCACATACATGTCTAAAATAATCACTATTAGCCTTTGAATCTCCCATTGTCCATCCCACCCTCCCCTCAGCACATTTGTAGCGTTCAGCACGTGTGTACTTCCTGTACAGATGTGTTTCTGCAGGGCTGGGTGCCCCCACCACCACCAGCATCACCCCCCAGCTGTTGTTGTGCTTGCAGAGCGGCTGACTGGCTGCCTGTCTACAGGGTTTACATGCCTTCACAACTCCGGCCCCCCGCCAGCCCTGTGGCTTCCACCGATTGATCTTTTCCAAGAAACATTAGCGGGAGGCAGGAAATCAAGGAGAGGAGGGTGCAGGGGTGCAGAGAAAAGAGTGTCATTTCACCGGTCATTTTCACACTATTGCTGAGGTCATTTTCTTTCTTTTCTTTTTGGGATGGAACATTACTGCGAAATCACACTGAACGCTTTAAAGCCTCATATCAAATCAAGAAATTAAGTTCTTAGGATGGAACCAGCGCACGCCTCCTGTCAGGCCGCAGCAACAGAAAAGCTGCTGTTGTTGTCGTCTTGGCTGTAAACATGTTGTTATTCTCTGCGTATAAGCCACGGAAAGCATTCGCATTCCACAAGCTGAGAAATCACATTAACTCCGACAGCTGCAACGATGTGTCACCACTGATTGGAAAGTACTTGTGCTGCTAACCACAGGCATTGCCCAAACAAGTGCAAGTCTTTAACCTACTTTTTTTTGTGCTCAGTTTCTGATACTTTCAAGCAGTATTAAAGGGGACAGTCCACCCAAATAAAAAAAAAGAAAGATTTTCCCTTGAGTGCAACAGTATCTGGCCATGCAGTCATCACTAGAGGTAAATGTTTTTTCAGCTTGTAGGCCTGAAAGACCTTAAAGAGTTTTACTCCCTGCAATTCTGTGACAACCAGGAAAACTGCATATGCTGATGAGGAACATGTGATATGATCAAAAGTTCAGAACAGCTACTAAAATGGACCCTGTGGTTTTCCCAACTGTTGTTCCCAAGGTCAAGAATGAACCTATTTTGTTTTGAAATTTTGATGATCCGACCCTTTAAAGCATTTAAGAGTGTTGAACAGGAAGCCTCACAATGTTGGATTCTTACACTGAGAACTAAAACCTCCCTTTTGTTTATGGGTCTTCTTAATGAGTGAATCAATTGGGTGCAGTTCTGTTCTGCTCAGAAAAGCAGCCAAGTCGTGTAAAAGTTGCACTGAACAAATATTTGCCCAATCAAACACTGAATTGAGCTTCAATCCTGCAAAGGAACACATCAAATCAAACAGGCAGTGAAGAATACGAAACAGCGGAGACATTCCTGATGATGATTGGAAAATTCCTCCTCCTGTAAACATGTCACACGTTTTGTCTGATGAACGCGTCTGGTATTTAAAACAGCATACAATAGGAGACACGTGTGTGTCTGTACGTCAGGAGTCATAACATGTCTGAATGCGTTTCAGGGCAGATTGTTGGCTTCGGGTTGGCTGTGGGACGAGTCCGTTCCATGAGTCCATATGTTGTGACACCGCAGATCAAAAAGATGAAAGTCGGTGTGGCACTGCACAGACAGATGGACTCAGTGACACGTACATACACAAAAAGTCGGGTAAGCAGACAGGCCAACACCTGGCAGCTTATCAAATGCCATCAGAAACTGGAGGGAAGGGACAAGTGTTGAATGAGTGTCTCTCTACTATGTGGCTGTTGTTTATGGTTTGGGGTAAACCACATTCCAATTACAGGCAATGAGGCCACTGAATAATTGGCTTTGAATTTTAAGTATTTCTCTGTGATATGTAACTGACTATCGGTAGACACTATAATTTACTGATGCTCCCTAAATGCCTAAACATGCAAGGTACTGCCTGTGTATGGGAAACGCCGTCATTGCAAATTATTGAAGCACTGACTCAGTTACTTTGGTTGCACCAGTTGAGGTCGGTGGTAACTGCGGTGTGTGAACGAGAAAGAGTTGAGAGGGATCTGCTTGTTTCACATTAGCTGTCGGCTTCTCCGTTAGCTGTACATCAAATTGGCATCTTGCTAAGTGCGCGCTGAGATTCCTTGCATTTCCTGAGTATTTGTTTTGGCATGGCACATCTTGCATCCAGCAGCTAGGTCTGCCGATGCTAACGCTAGGAGGGCACCCTTACGCTACTAAGAGTCAAATAGCTGAAGACAGATTGCAACACTGTCATCTAGTGGTCAGGGGTTTAAACAACACAAAATGATCCGCCGTCTGCCACAAATCTTTGCATGGAAACTGTTAATTAAAGATTGATAGTGTTTTTGAGGATTGATACATTATCTCAAAACCTACTCAAGTGTATTGGTATTTTCTTACACCCCTAACAGTTTGGGAAGGGCCTCTCTTGTTTCAACATGACAATGCACCCATTGGCCAGCGTCAGTGCCCCACCTCGCGAGCAAGTCCCGGCAGCCAGGTTCCAAAATCCTTTGAAAAGCCTTCCCAGAAAAAGGGAGGCTGTTACAGCAGCAAATCAATGCCCACAGTTCTGCAGTATCACATAAAAGACGTCCACATACTCTTGGCCATTCAGTGTGCGTGCATCTGTGTGTGACTTTGTAACTCAAGCCTATACCTGCAATTCCCAGAAACTTTCTGTCCCTAAGCCGCCCGACCTGAACTGAGACAGAGGCAGAGAAAGAGAGGGCGACGGGGTTAGAAAGAGGCAAATGAAGGGGAGGGAAGAGTGAGGGAAAGAGGGCGAGGGCGAGCCTCCAGAGGGGTTTGAATTCCCTGCAATCAGAAACAGAGACGGAGATGGAAAGAGGGAGCGACTGATCCTTACAATCACAGACTCCACACATTTGTAGTCTCTACCCATTTTTTTTAAATTTTGTTTTGTTTTGCACTCATACTTTTATGTGAAGTCAATCGATGTGTCTTTCCTTCTGGAGTTTTGTTTTAAAAGTTTTAATATTGTTTTTGGTGGAAGGTTGAGAAACAGAGAGTGCGGGGCGATGCGTGTCTCTGGCTCTCTGTTTTTCTATTTAACTTTGTTTTTGTACTTCTTTTTGTAACTTTATCCACTTGGCAGCTTGATATTTAATGTCTTTTTAAGGCGGCGTGCGTGTGTGTATGTGAGTGTGTGTGTGTATGTGTGTGTTAGCTCATAAGCACCATCTCAGCCTACTGCTAGAACAGACTTCCACTCCACCTCACGGATCTTTTACCTCCTTTGATGCCGCAAAGGGAGACTTCATACTGTGGCGGCCACCTTGTTTTCTCTCTTTGACTCTTTTGTTGTTTTGATGACATCATCTTTTCCTCGTGACCTTAACAGCATCACGTAACCTTTTGATTCATGGGTTAGTTTTTGTTTGAATTAATTTTTAATTTTTTGTTTTTCTTCATAACTCATTTCCAACCTTAACACATGGCAGATACACACACTGGTGACTTCAACACACACATATGCATACATGCACACTAAGACCCAACACACACACACACACACACACATAGTACAGCCTCTGTTTTTTCTGTTTTTTCGTTTTTTTTACTGTGGTGTCATTGTGGCCGTGTCCTCTACTGGTCAAACAGTCAGACTACTGTAGCCGCTCTGTTTGTGCCCTCGCTGTTATGTGATCGCTATGAAGGCTCGCCATTGTGTGACCAAAAACCATTTTTGTCATCGCTCAGCCACTCAGAACCAGTTTGGGCCAGAGCCCCAACCCGAGAGGAACCCAGGAAAAAAAAAAAAGAAAAAAAAAGAAATAAAATGTCCACTTTTGCCGTCATCTTTTATTCAATGTTCTGTGTCTGTCACTCAGCAGAGTGGTACTGCTTTAATGCTTTATGTGTCACCTTCCTTTTTTTTCTTCTCTTTTATCACTGATAACCCTGTTTCCTCCAAAAAAACAAAGATGTCAAAACACACACACACACAAAAGAAAGTTTTTTTTTAATTTTATTTTTTCCTTTGAGTTGAAAACTGAAACGCCAGACGGAACTTTCTTCTGCCTGTAAAACTATGAATCGCACCTTTATTGGAGGGATGTGTTTTTTTGTTTTGTCTTATTCATACATAAATATAAATGGGGGATGTATAATATTTTTGTTTATTTTTAATTTTGATGAAAGATGTAACTGTTGGGTGGTCAGGCAATGCATGTATCTTAAACAGGGTTATGATTGATTTTATTTTTTTTTTAATGCTTATAAACGCTGGGTTTCATCATAATTGGTTCAGTCACTGGTGTTTGTTTTGGGACGGCTTCATCAAGCAGCATCGGGAAATACGCCGGAGACTGGTGAGCTTGCAAAAGTCCAACAGATTTCCAAAAAGAGATTGTGACACTAAAATAAATGTGAGTCATAACTCCATATATATAACAAGACTTAACACCTCTTGTGTTCATTTGTGGTTTTCGCTTCAGTATTCTTCTCATCAAACACCCTTCAAGGGAGATGATCATGTAGGAAAACTGATCATAAATTCACATAAAATTGGCAGAAACATTTTCTCCCACTGGTCCAGACTGAGCAGATCTGCGATAAAGACAAGTGTGACGTGACTGCCTGGCTAATTGCTGCTGCTTAGTGAAGCCTTGTCTACAAATACACAGACGCACACACACTGGCCTGTCCTCACACAGTGACCACTAGGAGGTGTCCTGCCTTTCCTCTTGCATATCACACATAACAAAACCACTTCCTCTGCCTTCCGTCCATCTTGTCCTTGAAAAAGGACAAATGACTAACTGACACAAGACACCATGTTGCTCACACATTTTCTCACACAAACACAAACACAAACACAAACACACATATCAACAATAAGGCCTTGGCAGATGACTGGCACTAGGCATGGTGCAGCCACCCGGTCTCATGTCCCTAGGGCAAAGTGCTGTCTGCAGCAAATTAACCAGCAGGGCCGGTTGCCAGGTCCATATCCATCTAATCCTCTCTACCGTCCCGCCGGGTTGCCAGATTTAGCCCTTCACTCCTTACACAGACTTTGTTGTGTTTAAAAAAAAAAAAAAAAGGATAAATAAAATAAGTTTTACAATGTGAGAGGGATAATGAAAGTAGGTTAGATGACTTGGTTCGGGTGTGTTTATTATTGGATTAAGTCCTTTTGAGAGTAAGCGGGTTGTAGCACTTTTTGGGTTTTTTTAAATTTTTTTTAGTTGACCTAAATGAGAATGGAGAGATTACAGGAAACCGGTCCATTTTGGTCTAACACACACAAACACCCCTACCTGATTAGCTTTCAGCCTCGTTCACATGTAGCCTGTAAAAAGTCAAAACCAGATGCTGTTTATGGAGCATTTGAAAAGTGTTTGCAGAGGCTGTCGGCAGAGGACAAAGGAAGGAAATTACATTTTTTCCTTTTCATTATTGACAAAATGGCTACATATGAGCATATCCCATTACATATTGTGACATTGTACATTAACACAACCTGTATCCCCCTGCCTCCCTCTGTCCCCATGCACTGATAATGATTGTATATGGTTGCATAGTTTTATTTTTTTATATCATTGTTGGGGCTTCATTTTGTTTCCTGGGGTTGTTTTTATTATTTTGTGGTGTCATTTTGAAATTTTGTTTCGATGGGTCTCTGTAATCGGTGTGTGAAAAAGTGTGTGTGTGTGTGTGTGTGTGTGTGTGTGTGTGTGTATGCACTGTAGCTGAATGTGTGTGTGTGTGTGTGTATGCACTGTAGCTGAATGTGTGGGTGTGGGTGTGAGAAAGAGAGAAGAGAACGAGATTGGGTGTGTTGTTCTGTGGCTCTGTGTTCAGCTCCCAATGCACATCAGCCCTTTGCTTGTGTTCATCATTGTGCCAGTGTGTTCAGGTGTTCCCTCGCTTCATCCAAAATGAAAGAGAGAGAGAATGGGAGATGAGGACGAGGAGGAGGAAGCAGAGGGCCTTTTCCCTCAGGGGGGGGAGGGAAACACAAATGAGAAAAGATACTTTTGAAAAAAGGATATTTTTCTCCTCTTCGGGGTCACAAAGAAGAGTGTACATTTCTAAGTTAATTGAAAATGATGAATAAAAAAACTCATTTGTTCTCTATATGAATGGCTGTATGTTAACCATGAACAAAAAGTAATGAGTTCTATGACAAAGACATATAATAAATTAATTTTAAAATTTTAACACTGCTGCCTGTTTGTTTGTCGTGTGTGTGTGTGTGTGTGTGTGTGTGTGTGTGTGTGTGTTTGTGTGTGTGTGTTTGTTTGTGTGTGCGCGCAGATGTTACTAGATTGCGGTGATTTGCATCATCCATCCCTCATCTCACTAGAGGGCAGCACTGCAGCACACATCATTACAGCTCATTAGGATGCATCGCTCTGCACACTTCACATTACTCTGGATTTATTTTAACAGCAGACTTAATGTCCAAAACTCCTAATGGAAAGGGAAGTGTTTTATTACACTAACAGCTGTACACACAAAATACCGCCATCACTCTAAAAAACAAACTGAAAGTGAAACATCCCTGCTGATCACTACTTTAATTCAACATTGCAGAATTAAGCATGTGTTTTCACCTACTTTGCACAGGTTAGTAGCCTAATAAACTAACAATTAATAAACTAATTGGCTCCATAGTGTGTCAATTCATTTGAGATAATTTGATGTAACGTGGGAATATGCAAAATATAAACTAAAATAATCTCTTAAAACTTTATTTTGACACTACCCTTCTAAAAGGCAAGGCCAGAAATATGGAGCTACAACCAGAAAATGGTTAGCTTAGCCTAGCATAAAGACTGGAAACGGGGAAACAGCATGCCTTGCTCTGTCAATAACCAAAGTGTAAAGAATTGTGGTTTTAATAGTTGTAGTTTCAGTTTTCTTTTTTTTCCAGAAGCAATGACCTCATGGAGTTAGGCAACCAGTGGATCACTGCACCTGCCCAAGAAACAGTTATTTTCCCTGAGAAAACCAACCATATGCATTTCTCTTTGTGTTCGAATTAACCAAATGAGATACGACTCACTTCAGTGAGCTTTAGAGGTGTTCGTATGAGCATGTTTGAACTTTGGCCAAACCCCTGCTTCCTGACTTTGGTGCTAAGCTAAGCTAAAGCATTTGTCATAGCTTCATGCTTAACATACATGCTATTGCTTCTCATCTAACTCCCAGCAATGTGATTAAGCATATTTCCCATTATTCCTCGATGGTGCAAATTCCATTAACAATTTCTAATCAAGCAAAATAGCAAAACAAGGTTACATGCATGGAACCAATACTGTAGCTTTTTGGGTGGGGCCCCAGGACACTTGCCCATTTTGCTCTTTTTGCTTGTTTTGCCCAGTTGATAATCCAGCTTTACTTTTAGCAGCTAAAGTTCAGTTATAAAAATTGGCCCAAGGTGACTTCCAGGAACACATCAGCACCAGACCAAACCAGATGGTCAGGTCAGGAATTACCAAACAGCACTGAGAACAGGACGTGATAACACGGTCTGTGTAGTACAATGTAAGTACAATGTAAAAAAAATGAAAATAAAATAACACACTTACTACCCTCAAATATCTAGATATGCAACCACAAGTCCATCTGTGGAAAACCGAAAGAACAAAAGTGCCATTTGAGGCCACGACACCACTATGACACATCCAACTAGGAGGAGCGAACAACTGCATCTGAACATCCAGTTAATGTCCAGTTTAAGTGCCAAGATCAGCCACAGTGGACCAGGGTGTAACAGCTCCCAGCCCAGCTACACAGACCGAAGAATGCACTGCTGTTGTTTTTCTGAGTCTGTTGAGACAATGAGCCACTAACAAAAGGTCTTTAAATATCTGGAGACTCACACACATCCAGTAAATGGCAAACAGCATGCACTGAACAGATATCAAATATACATAGATGCAGGCAGGCGGTGAGATAGATGTGCACACTGACAGAAACAGATGTGAATATTAGTGGCGCGTGGTACCCATGAAAAAACATGTAATTTAATGGATACACTGGTTGTATTTATGCCCCATTAGAGGCAAAGACTAAGACTAGCTGTTTTAATATCTCAGCAGATTGTCATAAAATCTGTTGTGAATATTCATGATTGCTAGAAGTTGCTTTTTGATAATTTTAGACAAATTCTTAGAAACACATAAGGCCAACATTTCTCCTTCACTGACTCTTCAATCTACAACAAAAGTGAAAATGGCTAACCAAATTGTAAAGACTGCTCCTAATGGGTTTAGTCCCTACCTCAACCTTAACCTTCGTGCCACCATCAGGCCAAAATTTCAACTTGACAGCAAGAGATAGCCACATCTAATTGTTCTTTGTTTTGGATTTTTAGACTTTCTTCACTCCGTACTGAGCCCTCAAGTAAGTACATGGATATTCTACTACCTCAAAGAAAACCTAAAAGAAATCAACATAATGTACACATACACCTGTCGTAAGACAATGATATTCTGTTTTGTACCACCCTCAGGCCAAAAGACTTTATTTATACATAGAATATGAAACATAATTCATGTATAATTCATTTATGTTCTTAAAGAGAAATACCCTTGTCATTTTAATGACCCCATTACTGGGGCTGAATTTACCCACCACTACCAACCCACTCACACACATTTCTGCCCAGACTTCCAGAAAGCAATAAGTATTTCCATGCAGGAATACTACCAAGTCCCTTGTTTGCTGTATGACAGAGAAATGGTGATCATTTGATTAAACCAAAACTGCTTTAAGGAAATGCATCTTAGGACACTCAGTTTTATTGTGTTTATTGTATTGCTTTTGCGGTGCATATTACCAAACAAATTTGTATTTAATTAAATTACCATAAAGAAATTACCACACAGACAAGTCTGAGGCATTTTACTTCTTTGCCGAATTGTTTATCCATCTTTCCGGTGACTTTGTAATCCATATTCTTTACAGAATGTTTAAGTAACTTAAATAATGGAGACTGGATTACCAAGTCTACAAGTTACTTTTTAAAGGAGCTATTTGTTTTGCTATTGCTACATAGCCAGCGAGTGTTAGCATAAACTGTTGTTTATTTACCAGTCTCTCCGAGAGGCATCATCAGCTATCGTTGTGTTTATAATACAAGAGATTATAAAAGCCATCTGAGCAGCTCTACTTCTTCGGGGCAGACTGGACGCTGACTCTGTATCGGAAAGCGACAGGATGGTCCAACCAGAGTGGGGCTAGCTGGTTAGCATGCTAACTTCAGTAGAAGAAAAGAAGTGATAGAAATAGAAGCAAAACAAGAGGGTTGCTTTCCACTGCTGGAGACAGCTCTTGGTGAGTAAAGGAATTAAGATTGATGCTGAACTAGCAACATTTCCTATAGACTGCTAATCAAGTAACGGTAGACAGGTAATCACCTGTTAATGCTAACGTTGGCTATGTAGCAATAGCAAAACTGACGAATAGCTCCTTTAAACTTACATTTTTCATCCAGTCCTGCTGTATGATCGAACACAACTCCTGGAGTCTTAATAAGACTTAAGAATAATGATTTAGTGCTGAACATGAACCAGAATCATTTTGATTTAGATTTGGAATATAATCAGAGGTCTTTAGTCGGGTCTTTCACATCATCAGACAAACCATGTGCTTTTTCTGAGATCTTAGCAGCACCACTGTTAAGTTCACTCTGTACTTACACACCTATTAAAAGATCCCTTGTTTGTACAATATGTCATGAGGTGTACTGAATAAATCAAAGTTGCATTACTTTCTTTGAATTTTTAGGAGCCTGTTTAGTTTGAAAAGCTCTGTCAAACAGTCAGCTGACAGACGTCCTCATTGTTCCAGAGCTACAATCCCTCATGCAGAGCTGCTTTGTTCGTCGACACTTTGCTTTCCTTCTGGAGAATAACTGTGATAACTGACAGCAAGTTCCTTCGCAAGTAGCATTTGAATAATAGTCCAATGCAACAATAGTACATTATTAAAACTGATATTAGAGGCTGTTACAGTAGCTGATAATATGATAATATGATAACATATATATATATTTTCTGATGCACAATTGTAAATCCAGATGCTGTTTGCAATTATACATTTGTAAATCTGCAAGACTGAAAAATGTAAATGTAAAAAAAACAACACTTATTCAAGTCTTTTTATAGGCACAGTATATCCATTTTAACTTTATACCAGGTTTGTCCTCTTTTTAATTTATTCTCCAGTTTAAATCTGGAGTTTCTGTCCTAGAGCCTCGAGTTTCCAGTCAGCATTAATAAATAAAGTTAATCTCATCTCCTTGTAATATCCTCTTTGTGTTTTTTCCCCTAATTGCTGCTGACTTACACCACCATCTCAGCAGCTAATTACCATTCAATTAAAAAGCTTTTCTCTAAAATTACAGTAACGAAGCGATGTATGGGGAACGGAGATAGAAAATTAAGTGTACTGTGGTGCTGAATTGAATTATGAAGGAGGAAATGGCTCCAAAGTGGCAAGGAAACACAGATAATGTTCCCTACAGGAACTGGTAAACTGACTGGTAAATCACAGAGGAACAGTGTGTAATACTCTTGGTGTGAGTGAGTATGAGTATTGTCTGTAACACCAAATAATCTTCAGTCACAAACATTGATGTCTTTAAAGTAACAAAATGAACAATGCAAAGTGTAATGACACTCTATCTGTATTAGAATTTGATAAAAAAAAATTGCACACTCAATCCTTATCTTAAAAACGGAGTTGAGAAATGACCAAGACAGTTGGTGCTATAGACTACAGACTCCAATATGCATTTCGTACTAATTTGTCTAATCTGAGTGAGAAACCCATTGACATTGCTGCTGAGTATTGAATACACTTTACATTTGTATGCAAAGTAAGATGCTACGTGATTTGCAAAAAATGTTTCACTTATTGCTGGCTTTAAAAATGTGTCAACTTAATGTGATGCAAAGATGAGCTGCAAATAACTTTAACTATATTTTACATATATCAGGTGTTGGACAGTAATGTGCTACTTTTTCTTTTTCTGTAATAGAAGGGATTACAGTTTGAAATGTGGTACTTACATGACAGTTTTATTCATTTTAGAGGAGTTGGACTGTTTGCTTTTGCTGGAGGCGAGTAGAGACAGCTGGTTCCATAAAAAAGGAAGAATATTCCCTCCTCTGATAGCTTCTGATAGCACAGAGATCACTTTATTTATATGCCTTATCATCTTAGCTTGTCCTTCAACATACCTTTCTTCAGAGTTGATGGTTTGATGGTCAGTAAAGATGACCGATAATAATTTAAAAAAAAAAGTGTCACCTTGAAATTGCAATCCTATGATTGTCATGATGTGATTTTACTTCCTGTCTTTGTGGGGGGGGTTTTTCCCACTGTTTTTCTGTTCCACCTGTGTCTCATCAGTTAATTAGTTCCCTGTGTGTTTATAGCCTTGTGTTGCACATCTTCAGTTGCCAGTATGTTATGTTCAGTTACTGCTTGAACAAATGAAGAAATTGCGCATCTGAAATCAAATCTCTGCTGCTTCTCGCTTGTTGCTGTGGGCCTGTCAACACTCTCAACCACAGGAAGTAGATTGCTCGTTATCAAGCACTGTGTAAACAAGCAACCCATTCCTTTCCCCAACAATTTATGTGACTGAGGCAGCACTTGGTTTTTGTATGCATCTGTAATCTTGGAGCCAAGGGTCATACAAATGCAACACCAGTGCAACACTAATGATCTTCAGACATTTTTTCAAAGGTGGAAAAGAAAGAAAATGAAATTTCCCATCTCTCACTACTGCATCTCTCACACTGCTGGTCAATCCCATGTTGCTTGCTATCCCACAGCGCCTTGAGAGGGAATTTACTCTTATCTCTTCGAAAATTAAGAGCGGAAATTCTAATATTCCACACAGCGTTCGCTTCCTCTCTTTCCTCCAGTACATGTCCCACAGATATCCACAGTTTGCTATCAAATTGAGCAGAAAAATGCCACAAAAAGGAAAGGAAATGCCCTCTGTGTGTCAGCATTAATGATAATAACTCATATAAACCTTCTGCAGATGGAAAACTCTGGATAACTGCTGCAGAGCTGGATGGCAGAGATTACAGAGGGCCCTCAGGCTGCATGGTTGGGTGTTGCTCCTGTATTGCATGGCGCTGTGTGTGTGTGTGTGTGTGTGTGTGCGTTGTGCGTGTGCATGTGCGAGTGCATGTGTGTGTCTGGTTGAGTCAAGCTGCCTCTAAGAAAAGCACGGAGTGGGTTTAGGCTAACTAGGGCAAACCACTCTGTAATTTGCAACCCCCCAAAAAAAAATGGGGCCAGACAGCCCATTATTTTCTGTGTGGATGTGAGTTTAAGTGTGAGCATGAGTAGTAAGTGAGTACCGGCACGTTGTACGTGTGTGTATATACTGTATGTGTGTGCGTCTTTGTTTATTGCGGACAATGCCATTCATGTGGGTGGTTCCACTTTGTAACTGCATCAACAGGACATTTGGGCAGCAGAGACAGAGCAGACTGAGCTACTCCTACCCACGAGATGGAGAAGGCACCGGAGGCCCAAACTGGCTGGATAACTGTTGTTGAGGCAAAGCTGAACTGGAAAAGCTAAGTTACATCTGAGGGCACTGTGGCCTCAACTCTGCCGGTCCTTGAGAGTGAACACTTAACATCTACGGGTAGGAATTCAAAAATGAAATCTGTAAATCTTTGCAAGCTGTTGACCTCTGTAGCAGCAAGAAGTCACTGAAAAATAATGAGAATAGAGATGTTTGTGAAAGCCTGCCATTTTTAGCCTCACTAGTGGCAAGACTCTGTGCGGATGGTAATGTCCCCGACTTGTTACAGACTGAAATATTTGGAAAACTATTTGATGTGTTGCCATGAAATATTGTACAGACATCTATGTACCATACTGACTTTAGTGATCCCATTTCCCCTTTCTTCTAGCACCACCAGCAGTTTGACATCTTTGTTTTTCATCTAAGTATCTCAGTAACTATTGGATATAATGCCACAAAATCTTGTACAGAAATTCATGGTCCCAAGAGGATAAATTGTAAAAACTTAAATCACCTGACCTTTAGTTTAGTGCCATTATCAGGTCAGAATTTCTGTTCAAAACTTGGGTTTGTGGCCAAACATCTGCAAAATGACGATTCCCATCAGCCTCAGCTGCACTTTGTGTTTCTGCAAAGCAGCGCACAGTATTCAGGTCAGTTGACACAACTGGCTGTGTGCATCTGAAGATGTGCTGTTAAAGGAGCTTTTTGAAAGTTTTGCTATTGCTACATAGCCAGCATTAGCATTAACACCTGTTTACTTACCAGTCAAGTTCAGTATCAAACGTTAGCACACTAGCCAGCTAGCCCCAGCCCGTCTCATTACTTTCTGATAGCGATTCAATGTAGCCTCCAATGAAAAAGTACTTAAACAGTTAACCTTACGCTTAACCTCTTGTCTTGTAAATGCAATGATGACTGAAGCTCCTCTTGAGTGACAATCACAATCACCACCACCTGTTCCCAGCAAGAAACCACATTTGCCTGCAGATAAAAGTTACGAATAGCCCCTTTAATCTGGTCATTGCGAAGATACAGTCAGCTTTTGATATATTTCATGTATGTATGTTACTGCAGAAAGAGGCAGAGGTTGAAACAGCAAGGATATATAGTTATAGACATATACTGTATATACTCTATGGATATTCAAAAGAAATCTATCCATCAGCACAGACTAAGTTTGGTCACAACACTGACATCAGTGTTGCTGTACTCTTACATCAGCTTCACCCTCTGCTTCTTCAGTGCCTATTGCCTCGCAGATAACAGTTACCTTCAGGCTAGATGCCATTTCTAAAGAGAAACCTAATCAAGATTAGTGACAAGCGTTGGATTGGAAAAGAAGGGAACTAGTGTGGGGAATAAACCATACTCTTCCTCTCAAGTTGAGTGTTTTGTGACAATTAGCTAGTGTAACGCACCTACAGTCAAGCCACACATTGTTTGGCATGAACAAAAACTTTTGCTTTGCCCCCATTTCCTAAATAAAATATTCCTTTCCAGCTGTGTGTCCTTATATTTATCACCACCTTTCACTCCTAAAGCAACAGCTCAGGGTGACAGTTTGCTAGATGTCTGTCATGGTCATAAATTGCCTGGCCATGACAGACTTGTAGCAAACTTTGTTGCCTCAAGGCCCAGATGGCTTTTCACCAGCTGAAGCTCACTGAGCTGCCCGAAGCAGAAAAGCTGCTTTCTGTAGCTTTACATGAATCTTTATTCGTAGCTTTTCATATACAGCATGTGGAAGAATGCATTCCCCTCTATAAAGCTAATATAGTTACAGAATAGCAACATCTGGAGGGGTATGACCTACTAGGTCAGTGGAAAGTAATAGTGTGTTAAGAGTTAAGCCAGAGCACGAAAGTCTGAATGCCAGCATTTGTTCCATTCATGCCAAACAGTCTCTGGCTCATTCATTAGCTGTTTTGCAATCAGCTGACCAGTAACATCAAATCATAATCATGCAGGTATACAGCATAGCCATTATAACCTGGTACTTCTCATTTTGACTTTTGAGAAATAGAAATAAGAAATGGGAAATAGATCAACAAAGGAGAAATGTAAAAATAAACAATTAAAAAGGAAGTGCAGCAGGATGGTCTTCTGTCTGTCCCTTCCCCCTCCTTCTTGCTTGATCCACATCAGGTGTGGGCCCTTTGCTGATTTCGGGGCGGAGCCGCCAGCACTATAGCTGTTCAGGTGTTTCTTTGTTCAGTTTGATCTCGTTCATGTGTGGTATGGCGCTGTGTGTGGTCTGAACCGTGTGACGGTTGGCCTGGGCTGATGTGCTGGATCTTCTCCACCGCTCCAACATTTGGTTTGGTCTGCTGGCTGTGAGGAACCGGAGTTGTCCGTGCTGTTGGCCCGTCCTGTTTGGTTCACTCTCCTCAGCGTTTAACCGCGGCCTGCTGCTCTCCCTCTCCTCTCTGGCGGGAGCTGTGTTGATGCTCCGTGGCACATTTGGGCCTGGCCGTGCGCGCGGCGCTCCATTCACCGCGCGCTGCGGTGCGCCATTCCCTGGCTCTACGCCCTGGTGCACCGGGACTTTACTGCTGTCTTGTCTGTGTCTTGTGAAGTTTGCTCCTATCTAGTCCACGGGTCTGTTTTATCCCCCTGTCTCGTTGATGATCACCTTCAGTGACGCGCTATGATTTGCTGTTTTTCATTGTCACTGTATACTCGAACAAGTTATCAATCATCTGTGCCAATCATATGTAGTTGTGGATTTTGATTTCCTTTTGATTGAGTTTGCATGTTTCTTTTCTTTTTTTGAGTGCATTACTAAATGATTTGCTTTTGTTTTCTTGTGTTGGTTTTGTTCTTTTGTTCACATATTTTGATTTGCTTGATTTATTTGATTAATATTTTGTTTTTTATTTGTTAAATATTTTTGCTTGCTTGTTTTATTTGATAAATATTTTGTTTTGATTGTTTTATTTCTTTTTTCTTTTTCAAAACGTCCACCACTCATGTGCTAAAGTACCTGTTGTGAAGAGTATCTGTAGTTAAAGTGTTGCAGCATTGAAAAAGCTAACGTCATTGTTGAATTGCTTAATCGTTTTTAAATAATTGAATATAAAATAAAAAAAATTTTATATCTTAAATTTACGTTCTGAGTGCATTCGGACCTGCGTCCTTAACTAATTTCCTGGGGGTGGAATTCCCCCAGGTGGAGTTGTCCTGTAGCACTAAAAAGTAACTTATTAATTCATTCTATTCCTTACTAAACCCCTTTTGCCACAGAAGCAACAGAACAAACAATATATGGGAAAATGTTGGACATGATATGCTATGGACATGAATAGAAAATGTTTATAACAAGAAATCAGAATCAACGTCTGAACTTGTAAGATTTAAGAACCATTAAGATGATCAAGAATTTTTTAATTACAGGTGTGAGGCGTATCGGCCTGATGGTGAATCTCACAAAAGAGGCAACTTTAATTATGAGCTGGGATCATGCATCAAAGAAAGAGGCCGAAGTGTCTCTCCTTGACATGTCTCTGACTGAACTGTTTCATATCCTAAAATACATTTGCAGGAAAATGTTTGTGTATCACTCAGTTTACAAATTTATTGAGCTCAGGCGTCAAGAAAGAACTCAGTATAACTTCTGCTTCTTCACATTGAAAGGAGACAGATATTGTAATTCAGGCATTTGATCATGATGCCTCCCGGATGCCTCCCTGTGGAGGTATTCATGTCACATCCAACTGGAGGAGGCTTGAGGTGGGCCAAGAACATTCTGGAGGGATTACATATCCAATCTGGTGTGGGATGCCCCAGGAAGAAGACCTTTGTGCTATCTAGCTTAGCCTCTTGCCTTCATGGCCCACAGCCAGATAGAGAATGGAAACTGGATGGACTGATTTAATGTTCCTTCTATGAACGGGTTTCTATGCTGACAACCGAGATGAGCATTAAGTCTTTCCACTGCAGCTTCTATTATCCTCAACATCAAAAGATTAAGAAGAAAAGAAATCTTTGCACTGAATAGCCGAGCTGTAGATTCATAGAGGAATATAAGATGACCTCAGGTGGGTAATTTCCAATGGGACTTTCACAGGACAGATTACAGACATACAGGTTTACCCAGGATTTAGAACCATCCTGTGTAAAATAATCTTTTGGTGTTTGAGAGATTAGATTTTTATTATTTTCAGCATAAACCCACATATACTGTAGTGCTTTGGCAGCACACATATGCAGATTCTGACACAGAAGATGTCTTCAAGTATCGACCAGAGAATCAGCTTATTCTTTCCCAGCTCAACACCGCACCCTGTGCAGGGAGAAGATAAGAGCTCTGACCTGGGGCGTGTGTTTAGGAATCGGCATTTTGTTCTTTAGCCCACAGAGAGCATCAGGGCAGATCAGGGCCTAGATCAGAAGAGAAACCTTTTCCATCTCCTCAAGGATTGCCCTGTCAGCTGCTCTAGCTTAGAAAATCAAACGACTAAATTAGCCCCTGATAAAAAGATAAGTCACAGAGAAGCGTCTCTTTTTTCTGACTACACATCTGCCTGAGGAGAAACTTTAGTCCTCCAGAAAACCTTGGCCTTGTTTTCACTCAAGGGCGTAGGTTTAGTCTCAACATTGGCATGAATGCAAAAAACCCTGCCTACTCTCCAAAACAAAGAGATTGGCTTTTTAATGCCATCAACCAAAAGGTTTATTAACATATAGGATCTGAATTTACATTTAGGAACAAATAGAATATATGTACATGTGTTGACTTTCCATACATAAAATATATGTACATGTAAAGTAAAATTATATATATTTATTTAAAGTGAGGCCTATATGTGTAAAAATTACAAACGAAACCTTTTCGGAATTGGAACAATATCATGTATTGACATTTACGTCTAGCTACATAAAGTTAGATAAATATATATACATCCTAAAGCCTGTCAGTATATGTTCATATTATGTATGTAAATAATAACATAGACGTGTAGGTTTAAATTTGAGTGACATTTGAATGTCTTGAAAATGACATAGTATAGTATGGCATAAAATGTCATGAAGTAATTATAGTTTATAAGGGCATAAAAAACGTCATAGTATACTAAGGCATAAAATGTCATAAAAATGTCATTGTAGGATGTAAAAACGTCATAGTATAGTCAGACATAAAAATGTAAAAAAATGTTATTACACATCATAGTATAGTAAGGCATAAAAAAAATCCTAAACATATCAGAATATACTAAGGCATGAAAATGTCAAAAAATGTCACAATATACTAAGGCATGAAAAAGCCATAGTATAGTAACACAATAAAAATTTCAAAAACATCATGGTGTGTATGTCATAAAAATGTCAAAAAACGTCATAGTATAGTATGGCATAAAAATGTCAAAAAACGTCATAGTATAGTATGGCATAAAAATTTCAAAAAACGTCATGGAATAGTATGGCATAAAAATGTCAAAAAACTTCATATTATAGTATGGTATAAAATGTCAAAAAACGAAATGGAATAGTATGGCATGAAAATGTAAAAAAAATGTCATAGTATAGTATGGCCTAAAAATGTCAAAAAAAACGTCATAGTATAGTATGGTATAAAATGTCAAAAAACGACATGGAATAGTATGGCATGAAAATGTCAAAAAAACGTCATAGTATAGTAAGGCTCAATAAAAGTCATAGTATAGTATGGCATAAAATGTCAGAAAACGTCATGGAATAGTATTGCATAAAATTGTCAAAAAAACGTCATAGTATAGTATGACATAAAAGTGTCAAAAAAACATCATAGTAAAGTATGGCATAAAAATGTCAAAAATGTCATAGTATAGTAAGGGACAAAAAACATCATAGTATAGTAAGGCATAAAAATGTGAAAAAATGTCATAGTATAGTAAGGCATAAAATGTCCAAAAACGTAATAGTATAGTATGGCATAAAAATGTCAAAAAACATCATAGTATAGTAATGCACAAAAAACATCATAGTACTGTATAGAATAAAAATGCCAAAAAAGCATCATAGTATAGTAAGGCATAAAATGTCAAAAAATGTCATAGTATAGTAAGGCACAAAAAACATCATAGTATACTATGGCAGAAAAATGCCAAAAAACTTCATGGTATATTAAGGCAGGATTTGAACCTACAATCTTTGTAGTGTGAAGCAACTGCTTTAACCACTTAACTATGGCATCAGCGCTTTAACTCATGGTGTTCTAAGCTGTAAAATCATCATATTATCGTAAGGCATAAAAAATGTCATAGTATATTAAGGCATAAAAGGTAATATGAACGTCATAGCATGGCATTGCATGAGACGAAATAATATAAATAGACATAAAAGTGCCAAAAAACGTCGAAGTATACTATGGCAGAAAAATGCCGAAAAATGTCATAGTATACTATGGCATAAAATGTCAAAAAAACATCATAGTATATTAAGGCATAAAAGGTAATATGAACGTCATAGTATGGCCAGGCATGAGACGAAATAATATAAATAGACATAAAAATGCCAAAAAACGTCAAAATATACTATGGCAGAAAAATGCCAAAAAACGTCATAGTATAGTATGGCATAAACGTCAAAAAAACATCACAGTATATTAAGGCATAAAAGGTAATATGAACGTCATAGCGTGGCATCGCATTAGACAAAATACGATAATTAGGCATAAAAATGCCAAAAAACGTCATATTATACTATGGCAGAAAAATGCCAAAAAACGTCATAGTATATTATGGCATAAAATGTCAAAAAAACGTCATGGTATATTAAGGCATAAAAGGTAATATGGACGTCATAACATGGCAATGCATTAGACGAAATACTATAATTAGGCATAAAAACGTCAAAGTATACTATGTCAGAAAAATGCCAAAAAACGTCATAGTATACTATGGCAAAAAACGTCAAAAAAACATCATAGTATTTTAAGGCATAAAAGGTCATAAAAACCTCATAGTATGGTCAGGCATGAGACGAAATAATTTAAATAGACATAAAAGTGCAAAAAAAGGTCAAAGTATAGTATGGCAGAAAAATGCCAAAAAACGTCATAGTATACTATGGCAAAAAACGTAAAAAAAACATCATAGTATTTTAAGGCATTAAAGGTAATATGAACGTCATAGCATGGCATCGCATTAGACAAAATACGATAATTAGGCATAAAAATGCCAAAAAACGTCATATTATACTATGGCAGAAAAATGCCAAAAAACGTCATAGTATATTATGGCATAAAATGTCAAAAAAACGTCATGGTATATTAAGGCATAAAAGGTAATATGGACATCATAACATGGCAATGCATTAGACGAAATACTATAATTAGGCATAAAAACGCCAAAAAAACGTCAAAGTATACTATGTCAGAAAAATGCCAAAAAACGTCATAGTATACTATGGCAAAAAACGTCAAAAAAACATCATAGTATTTTAAGGCATAAAAGGTCATAAAAACCTCATAGTATGGTCAGGCATGAGACGAAATAATTTAAATAGACATAAAAGTGCCAAAAAAAGGTCAAAGTATAGTATGGCAGAAAAATGCCAAAAAACGTCATAGTATACTATGGCAAAAAACATAAAAAAAACATCATAGTATTTTAAGGCATTAAAGGTAATATGAACGTCATAGCATGGTATCGCATTAGACAAAATACGATAATTAGGCATAAAAATGCCAAAAAACATCATAGTATATTATGACAAAAAACGTAAAAAAAACATCATAGTATTTTAAAGGCATAAAAGGTCATAAAAACCTCATAGTATGGTCAGGCATGAGAAAAAATGATATAATTACGCATAAAAGTGCCAAAAAACGTCATAGTATACTATGGCATAAAATGTCAAAAAAACGTCATGGTATATTAAGGCATAAAAGGTAATATGAACGTCATAGCATGGCATTGCATGAGACAAAATAATATAAATAGACATAAAAGTGCCAAAAAACGTCAAAGTATACTATGGCAGAAAAATGCCAAAAAACGTCATAGTATACTATGGTATAAAATGTCAAAAAAACGACATGGTATATTAAGGCATAAAAGGTAATATGAACGTCATAACATGGCAATGCATTAGACAAAATACTATAATTAGGCATAAAAATGCCAAAAAAACGTCATATAATACAATAGCAAAAAACGTAAAAAAATGTCATAGTATATTAAGGCATAAAATGTCCAAAAAACGTCATGGTATATTAAGGCATAAAAGGTAATATGAACGTCATAGCATGGCATTGCATGAGACCAAATAATATAAATAGACATAAAAGTGCCAAAAAATGTCATAGTATACTACGGCAGAAAAATGCCAAAAAACGTCATAGTATACAATGGCAAAAAACGTCAAAAAATGTCATTGTATATTAAGGCATGAAAGGTCATAAAAACCTCATAGTATGGTCAGGCATGAGACGAAATGATAAAATTAGGCATAAAAATGCCAAAAAACGTCAAAGTATACTATGGCATAAAACGTCAAAAAAACGTCATAGTATATTAAGGCATAAAAGGTAATATGAACGTCATAGCATGGCATTGCATTAGACAAAATACGATAATTAGGCATAAAAATGCCAAAAAACGTCATAGTATACTATGGCATAAAATGTCAAAAAAACGTCATAGTATTTTAAGGCATAAAAGGTCATAAAAACCTCATAGTATGGTCATACATGAGACGAAATAATATAAATAGACATAAAAGTGCCAAAAAACCTCAAAGTATACTATGTCAGAAAAATGCCAAAAAACGTCATAGTATACTATGGCAAAAAACGTCAAAAAACATCATAGTATTTTAAGGCATTAAAGGTAATATGAACATCATAGCATGGCATTGCATTACACAAAATACGATAATTAGGCATAAAAATGCAAAAAAACGTCATAGTATACTATAGAAGAAAAATGCCAAAAAACGTCATAGTATACTATGGCAAAAAACGTCAAAAAAACATCATAGTATTTTAAGGCATAAAAGGTAATATGAACGTCATAGCATGGCATTGCATTAGACAAAATACGACAATTAGGCATAAAATTGCCAAAAAACATCATAGTATACTATGGCAGAAAAATGCCAAAAAAAGGCCTTAGTATACTATGGCAAAAAACGTCAAAAAAACATCATAGTATTTTAAGGCATAAAAGGTCATAAAAACCTCATAGTATGGTCAGGCATGAGACGAAATAATATAAATAGACATAAAAGTGCCAAAAAACGTCAAAGTATACCATGACATAAAATGTCAAGAAAATGTCATGGTATATTAAGGCATAAAAAGTAATATGAACGTCATAGCATGGCAATGCATTAGACAAAATACTATGATTAGGCATAAAAAAGGCCAAAAAACATCATAGTATACTATGGCAGAAAAATGCCAAAAAACGTCAAAAAAACATTATAGTATTTTAAGGCATAAAAGGTCATAAAAACCTCATAGTATGGTCAGGAATGAGACAAAATGATATAATTACACATAAAAGTGTCAAAAAACGTCAAATTATACTATGGCAGAAAAATGCCAAAAAACGTCATAGTATAGGATGGCATTAAAAAGTCAGAGTAAAGCATGGCATAAAAAAAATATCATAAAAATGTCATAGTATAATAAACTATAAGAAGCCAGAAGCTAGAGTCCCCAGAGAGAACAGACGCAGGTGAAAGGAAAACATCCAAGTTTTATACAAAAAGTGTCAAAGGTAGGACTCGAACCTACAATCTTTGTAGTGTGAAGCTACGGCTTTAACCACTTAACTATGGCATCAGCTCTTCAACTCATGGTGTTCTAAGCTCTAAAACCATCATATTATCGTAAGGCATAAAAAATGTCATAGTATATTAAGGCATAAAAGGTCATAAAAACCTCATAGTATGGTCAGGCATGAGACGAAATGATATAAATAGACATAAAAGTGCCAAAAAACGTCAAAGTATACTATGGCAGAAAAATGCCAAAAAACGTCATAGTATACTATGGCATAAAATGTCAAAAAAACGTCATGATATATTAAGGCATAAAAAAAGCATGGCATTATAAAGTCAGAGTAAAGCATGGCATAAAAAATGTCATAAAAATGTCATAGTATAATAAACTATAAGAAGCCAGAAGCTAGAGTGCCCAGACAGAACAGACTCAGGTGAAAGGAAACCTCCAAGTTTTATACAAAAAGGGTCAAAGGAAGGATTTGAACCTACAATCTTTGTAGTGTTAAGCAAGTGCTTTAACCACTTAACTATGGCATCAGCTCTTCAATTTATGGTTTTCTAATCTCTAAAACCATCATATTATCGTAAGGCATAAAAAGTGTCATGGTATATGAAGGCATAAAAGGTCATAAAAACCTCATAGTATGGTCAGGCATGAGACGAAATGATATAATTAGGCAGAAAAATGCCAAAAAACGTCATAGTATATTAAGGCATAAAAGGTAATATGAACGTCATAGAATGGCAATGCATTAGACAAAATACTATAATTAGGCATAAAAATGCCAAAAAACGTCATGGTATACTATGGCAGAAAAATGCCAAAAAACGTCATAGTATACTATGGCAAAAAACGTCAAAAAAACATCATAGTATTTTAAGGCATAAAAGGTCATAAAAACCTCATAGTATGGTCAGGCATGAGACGAAATAATATAAATAGACATAAAAGTGCCAAAAAACGTCATAGTATAGCATGGCATTAAAAAGTCAGAGTAAAGCATTGAATAAAAAATGTCATAAAAATGTCATAGTATAATAAACTATAAGAAGCCAGAAGCTAGAGTGCCCAGACAGAACAGACGCAGGTGAAAGGAAACCTCCAAGTTTTATACAAAAAGGGTCAAAGGCAGGTTTTGAACCAACAATCTTTGTAGTGTGAAGCAAGTGCTTTAACCACTTAACTATAGCATCAGCTGTTCAATTTATTGTGTTCTAAGCTGTAAAAGCATCATATTATTGTAAGGGATAAAAAATGTCATAGTATATGAAGGCATAAAAGGTCATAAAAACCTGATAGTATATTAAGGCATAAAAGGTAATATGAACGTCATAGCATGGCAATGCATTAGACAAAATACTATAATTAGGCATAAAAATGCCAAAAAACGTAATAGTATACTATGGCAAAAAACATCAAAAAAACATCATAGTATTTTATAGCATAAAATGTCAAAAAAATCATCATGGTATATTAAGGCAGGATTTGAACCTACAATCTTTGTAGTGTGAAGCAACTGCTTTAACCACTTAACTATGGCATCAGCTCTTCGGTTCATGGTGTTCTAACCTGTAAAACCATCATATTATCGTAAGGCATAAAAAATGTCATAGTATATTTTGGCATAAAATGTCAAAAAACATCATAGTATAGTAAGGCACAAAAAACATCATAGTATAGTAAGGCATAAAATGTCAAAAAAACATCATGGGATAATATAGCATAAAAATGTGAAAAACATCATAGTATAGTAAGGCACAAAAAACATCATAGTATAGTATGGCATAAAATATCAGAAAACGTCATGGAATAGTATGGCATAAAAATGTCAAAAAACGTCATGGATTAGTATGGCATAAAAATGTCAAAAAAACATCATAGTATAGTAATGCTCAATAAAAGTCATAGTATAGTATGGCATAAAATGTCAGAAAACGTCATGGAATAGTATGGCATAAAAATGTCAGAAAACGGCATGGAATAGTATGGCATAAAAATGTCAAAAAACGTCATGGAATAGTACGGCATAAAAATGTCAAAAAACATCATAGTATAGTAAGGCACAAAAAACATCATAGTATAGTAAGGCATAAAATGTCAAAAAAAACATCATGGGATAATATAGCATAAAATGTCAAAAAAACATCATGGGATAATATAGCATAAAAATGTGAAAAACATCATAGTATAGTAAGGCATAAAATGTCAAAAAACATCATGGAATAATTAGACATAAAAATTTCAAAAATTTCATAGTATAATTAGACACAAAAATGTCAAAAAAATGTCATAGTATAGTATGGCATAAAAAAACATAATAAGGCATAAAATGTCAAAAAACGTCATGGAATAGTTAGACATAAAAATGTCAAAATATTTCATAGTATAATTAGACGTAAAAATGTCAAAAAAACATCATAGTATAGTATGGAATAATAATGTCAAAAAATGTGATAGTATAGTAAGGCACAAAAAACATCATAGTACAGTAAGGCATGAAAATGTCAAAAAACGTCATAGTATAGTAAGGTTACAAAAAAACATAATAGTATAGTAAGGCATAAAATGTCAAAAAACCTCATGGAATAGTATGGCATAAAAATGTCAAAAAATGTCATAGTATAGTAAGACACAAAAAACATCATAGTAAAGTAAGGCATAAAATGTCAAAAAATGTAATGGAATAATATGGCATAAAAATGCGAAAAAACGTCATAGTATAGTAAGCTACAAAAAACATCATAGTATAGTATGGCATAAAATGTCAAAAAACGTCATGGAATAGTATGGCATAAAAATGTAAAAAAAAACGTGATAGTACAGTATGGCATAAAAATGTCAAAAAAATATAGTATAGTAAGGCAAAACGTCATAGTATAATAAGGCATAAAAATGTAAAAAAACGTCAAAGTACAATTAGACATAAAAATGTAAAAAAATGTCAAAGTATAGTAAGGCATTAAACGTCATATTATAGTATGGCATAAAAATCTCAAAAAAGTCATAGCATAGTTTGGCATAAAATGTCAAAAAACGTCATAGTATAGTATGGCATAAAAATGTCATAACGGTCAAAGTATAATAAGACATAACAATGTCAAAAAACATCATAGTAACCTTCTGAATATGAGGCATCAGCTCTAACCATTGTACTACCAAACCACAACATAGGAACATCATAGTATGTAAGCCATAAGAATGTCCAACAACTTCATAGTATAGTAGGGCACACAAATTACAAATAATTTAATTTTAAAGTATGACATGAAAACGCCTAATTAACCCTTTACACATTTCCTTGAACTTTGCGAGGACATAGCAAACTTCGCACAGTAATGTACCTGGTCCGGGGTTCGAACCCACAACCATTAGACTGTGAGGCGTCAGCTGCAACCATTGTACTACCAAATAACCACATGATGTTTGAGTAGTATGAAAGCTTTAAAAACGTCAAAAAAATGTCATATTATAATATGGCATGAATATGTCAAAAAACATCATAGTAAAGTAATGCATAAAAACACCATACAAATTAAAATGTAACAAATAAAATTACTAATTAACCTAATGCACATTTCCTTGGACGGGGGGAAAAGGACACAGTAAGGTAACAGGAATGGGAGTCGAACCTATAACCTTCTGAATGTGAGGGTCCAGCTCTATCCATTGTACTACCAAACTACCACATAGTAACTGCATCGTATGTAGGCAATAAAAATGTCAAAAACAGTCAAGGTATACTAAAACATAAAATGTCAAAAAGTGTCATAGAATAGTAAGGCATAAAATGCCATAAAATTGTTATAGTATAGTAAGGCGTAAAAACATCAAAAAACATCATAGTATAGTGAGGCATAAAAAACCCCCACAGCAACCAATCAGATAACTGTGATGTTACCACAGAGACTGTTTGACCCACTCATTTGTTGATGTCATCATGGTGAGACCAACTGACATCTGAGTTGAAAGTTTTGATATTTTACAAGACGATTGATCGATCAGCTGATCAGCTACCTCACTAACACACTTTTAGCCTGTTAGCCTGTATCTGACGGGCATGTCATGTTACTGTCTGCACATGCTAAGTGAAAACACAAACATGTTTGTGGCTGTTTGATAATAAAACAGAGAAGTTAAATCATCAGACATCTGAGTCTGTTTCAGCATGAACACAAATGCGACAGATACATGGTTTTCCCCTCACACTGATAGTCTGTAACACTGTCGTTCAAAGGTTTCCTATGGTCATTTCACATGTTAAAATTTGACTGAAGATGTTAAAGTAAATTCCACACTGATGGTTTTACATTTTATTCATACGTTCTTTATTAAAGACAACAGACGTTAAAGCAGTGACATGTCTGTGATGTTATCATGGTGTGGGAGGAGCCAGGTGATGTGGGTGTTTCCCTGCAGCATTTCAGTCGTCATGGCAGAGCAGCAGACAGAGATCAGTGCATTACAGTTTTACCTCCATCTGATAACTCCATGATGGACGAGCGGTAACAATGGAGGTCTGCAGAGTCCACACACCTGTCCACTGAGCACACCTTTACACTCACTCAAACTTCATAGAATAATGATAGTGATCATAGTATAATAAGGCGTAAAATGTCATAAAAACGTCATAGAATAGTAAGGCATAAAGAAAATTGCAGTATAATGAGGAATAAAATGTCAGAAAAATATCATATTGTAGTAAGGCATAAAACCATCATAGTAAAATAAGGCATAAAATGTCATTAAAAAATCATAGTATAGTGAAGCATAAAAACATCATCGTATAGTAAGGCATAAAAATGTCATAGTATAGTAAGACATAAAAATGTCAAGAAAACATCATAGACATAGTAAGACATAAAAAAATCAAAAAAACATCATAGTATAGTAAGGCATAAAACATCATAGTATAGTAAGGCATAAAAATTAAAAAAAAACGTCATAGTATAGTAAGGCATAAAAACATTATACTATAGTGTGGCATAAAAACTTTAAAAAACAGTATAGTATAGTAAGGCATAAAACATCATAATATTGTAAGGCATAAAAACAAAAAAAATCATAGTATAGTAAGGCATAAAAACTTCATAAAACATCATATTATAGTAAGGAATAAAAACTTTAAAAAAACATCATAGTATAGTATGGCATGAAAACGTTGAAAATCATCATAGTATAGTATGGCATAAAAATGTCAAAAAACATCATAGCATAATAAGGCATTAAAATGTTTAAAAAACATCATAATGTAGGAAGGTATAAAAATTTAAAAACAGTCAAAGTATAATGAGATGAAGAAATGTCACAAAATGTAATTGTATACTAACGCAAATAATGTAAAAAAAACATCATGGAATAGTATGTCATAAAATTTCAAAAAACGTCATAGTAAGATGTAAAAATGTCAAAAAGTATCATGGAATAGTAAGGCATACAAAACATCATCGTATACTATGGTATAAAATGTCATAGCGTAGTAAGGCACAAAAAACATCATAATATAAAAGGCATAAAAACGTTAAAAAACGTCATTGTATATTATGTCATAAAATGTCAAAAAACGTCATGGAATAGTAAGGTATAAAAAACATCAAAGTATAGTAAGGCATAAAACATGTTATAGTAAGGCATAAAAATGTTAAAAAAACATCATAGTATAGTAAGGCATAAAAATGTCAAAAAACACCATAGTATAGTAGGGCATAAAAATGTCAAAAAACATCATAGTATAGCAAGGCATAAAATGTCATAGTATAGTAAAGCACAAAAACGTTCAAAAACCTCATAGTGTAATTAGGCATAAAAATGTCAAAAAACATCATAGTATAGTAAGGCATAAAAACGTTGAAAAACATCATAGTATATTAAGACTTAAAAATTAAAAAAAAAAAAACATTATAGTATAGTACGGCATAAAAATGTCAGAAAAACCATCATAGTATAGCAAGGCATAAAAACGTTTAAAAACGTCATTGTATGCTATGCCATAAAAATGTCAAAAAATGTCATGGAATGATAGCAAGGCATAAAAATTTCAAAAACAGTCAAAGTATAATAAGACATAAAAATGTGAAAAAACATTTTAGTATAATAACTCGCAAAAAACATCATAGTATAGTGAGACATTAAAATATCAAAAAACATCATAATATAATAAGGCATAAAAATGTCATAAAACGTCAAAATATAGAAAAAAGCATAAAACCGTCATAGTATAGCAAGGCATACAAATGGCAAAACACGTCAAAGTATAATAAGACAAAAATTGTCAAAAAATGTCATAGTATAGTAAGGTCCCCGGACTGGGGTTCAAACAAACAACCTTATGAATGTGAGGCATCAGTTCTAACCATCGTACTACAAAATCTCCACATAGTAAGTTCGTAGTTGTAATGCATAAAAATGTTACAAGATGTTAAAAATCATAGTATAGTAAATTAAAAACATTTCCAGAAACCTCATAGTATACTAACGCATAAAAATGTCAGAGTACAGTAAGGCATTAAAATGTCAAATAACGTCATATTATAGTATGACATAATAATGTCAAAAACCATCACAGTATAGTAAGGTATAAAAAGATATAAAGAAGTCATAATACAGTCAGGCATAAAAATGCCTTTGTATAGTAAAGCAAAAAAATCAAAAAAAACTTTATTGTATAGTAAGTAGTAAAAAACGTCATAGTATAGTCAGGCATAGAAATATCATAAAAACGTCACAGTATGATATGGTAAGGCATAAAAAGTCATATAAAAGTCATAGTATATTTATGCATAAAAAGGCATAAATATGTCATAGTATAGTAAGGCATAAAAAAACGTCATGATACATTAAGGCATAAAAAGGTATAAAAATTGACAGTATATTAAGGCATAAAAGGTATATAGAACTCATAGTATAGTAAGGCTTAAAAAGTCACAAAATGTCATAAGAATATCATAATATAGTAAGGTATAAAATGTCATGAAAATGTCAAAGAAAGGCAAAAAAAAGTAATAAAACTTCATAGTATAGTAAGGCATAAAAACATCATAGTATAATAAGGCATAAAAAGTCATAGTATAGTAAGGCATTTGAAATGCCAACAAACCTAATGTGTATGTGTTTGGACTGCGGGAGGAAGACAGAGTACTAAGAGAGAACCCTCGCAGGCACAGGGAGAACATGCAAACTCCACACAGAAGGGCCCCAGGACAGGGGTTAGAACCCAGAATCTTTGCATTTCTAAAGCGACAGTTCTACCCACTGCAGCACCGTGCCACCCCATAAATAAATCATAGTATAGTAAGGCAAGTATACTAAGGCATAAATAATCCTAGTATAGTAAGGCATAAAACACCATAGTATAGTAAGGCATAGGCATCGGAGGCATTGGAATTTTTCAGCAGAAATAAACTTTTTTCAACAGTTTTGGTGTCTATAGCTAATTTCAACCTGTACAACTGTATGCGCTTGGATTTTTTTATAACACACCCATTTCAATTTTATTAAGGCTTAAATGTATGTATAATTGAGGACATGGCTAACAATGCTAACAGGAGCACATGCTTGCCACATTTATTAAAAGGGCATGCATCAAAGTCTCGACTCCACCTACCTCTTTGCCCATTTTTGGATTAGCTGCGAGTTAGGCGGAGTCAGGCGCTGCCAAGATGGCTATGGCCATATAAACCTACAGGTGATGTCACAGAGGCTACGTCCATCTTTATATACAGTCTATGGTTTACACCTAGAAATGTCATGATTGTGATCCTCAGAAATGTATCCAACTTTTCAGCAATTGAGCTGTATGTAAGCATTACTGGAGATTCGGTCGTTAAAAGTTTAACTTATGCTCTGAACAACTCTCGCTGCCTCTGTCCTCCATTGACCTGCTCTGCTGGCTCAAGACAAGATTTCACCCTGTTTGCACAGAACTGAATCTGCTTGTCTTTGCTCGACTCATGACCTTCACCGCGAGATGAAATAAAGCCAACGGAGCGTGGAGCAGTGTCTGGCAGTGCCATGGACCTCATTCCCCTCCCTCAGATCTGACTCTCCCAACAGCGCTCTGGCAGTGCTCTCCTTAGAGCCATTACCCAATTATTAGGTAGTGAGGGTTTTACAAGGGAAACAGAAAAGAGTGACCGATGAAGGAAAGACAAAGAGACACTGTGATGGAAAATGTGAAAAGGCGACAGTGAGAAAGCAGTTGAAACATGTAGTTTCTGTGAAGGATTAAATTTGACTTATTGAATGTAAAAACTTGGCATAATTAAAAAAAAAAAATGTAATGATTAATGCATGCAGTATGAAATGCACACTGACAGTTTCTGTAAGCCCACATAATGTATTGGGATGTCTGATCATTTTCAAGTATAATCGACAACCGTGACCGTAAACCTCTAAGCTCGAGAATCACTGTATCTTAAAATGACTTCATTCACTTTACATAAGAGGTTACGAGGTGGCTGAAGCATTGTGGTGCCTGAGCTGCCAGTTTGAATGTTATGATCTTTTAAGGCTCTGAATGTGGACTCTGCTATTAATATCAGCAAATGCTACGACTGCTGTATCCTCCCTCTATCAGAGCCCCACACTTTAATACCAACACACTCTTACTTTGAAGCCATTTTGGTGGTGGATAACAGGATGTGTTACAGTGAATAACGAGAGCGAATATGAACATTTGTTATTCTTGTCTAATTTATACAGATTGCAAACAAATAACACATATGTTGAATATATATACATTGAGCATAGGCTACAGCATGGAAAGGAATACAGAGAGATTCAGCGGTATAATAACACAACGAGCAGCCAGCAGCACAACACCTGCAAGCCTGCAGAAGCCATTAGTGCCAAAAAGTTATTGCCTGAACTCACGCTATGTTTCATTTTCCATAAATTACAGGACTCCTTTAAAAACTGCAACACCCCTACACTTTTTTGTGCATGCTGTGTTGCCTTTGTTTTTTGCAATCTCTCTTCGTGCACTTAAATTCACAAGTGGTGACACACTCTTTTCTAACCAAATGTTTGGTCAGAAATCCACTTCCATCCAACACATTAAGAAAGATATCCCTCACTGTCAGTCGCAAAGCAAAGAAAAAAAGACAGCTGCAGACTGTTGCCAACATAAATGTCCTCGTTGTGTCTCCATTAGCTAACACACACACACATACACACACACACACACACACACACACACACACACACACACACACACACGTTGCCACTGGTCACTTTTGGGAACATGTTACCACAACTATAAGCACTACTTGCATCACCCTAACCCTTATGCTAACCTTAACCTAACCTGTGCCTTTACACTGACCCAATAATCAGCTTTTTGTCTTTTTTAGCCATTTAAACTTTTGGGATCGGGGCCTGCAAATATAGTAAAACAAGGCCACACACACACACACACACACACACACACACACACACACACACACACACACACTGCAGCTCACTGGTATGTACACACCATCTAAAAGGGGCATAACTCTCCAGCTGTAGAAATGATGTTGCTTACTTTGGAGGGTATATGAAAGGTTAGTTGGCTCCGTCTCAACCTTCCTGTCTGCTCTGCTTATGCAGCACTGGTAGATTGCAGATCCCATAACTGTAGATTTATATCTTGGGGTTTTCTGTTTTAAAGAGTTGTAATTTTGTGATTTCAAGAAACTGTCAGGAACCATGTTGTGCCCTTTGATCTGCCATACATATTTTTATTCAACTTCCACTTTCGTTATATTTTTTTTCTTTCCATAAACCTCCTTTCATTTGCTCCAACCTGTTTTCCTTTTCCATCTTGACATACTCCTTTTTTTTTGTCTCCATCTTATCCCTCAAAAACCCTGTCTACCACTGACAGATGAGTGTGGTCAGAGGTCATGTGGTTGTAATTAGGGGAGCGCTGCCTCGGAGCTTGGCCCTGCTTCCTGTTTCTAATCTACGAGACAACAGGCCTCAATTCAGTCAGCCCTGAAAACAGCTGTTAGCTTCAAGGTTCGGCCTCCACTCTCCCCAACCTAAATAAAACAGTCTTTAACCTGTCTTTGTAGTCTCATAACATCTATCATAACCTCCCCCCACCACACCAGCTCCACCCTTCAATTTCCCTTCTGCTTCATCAGTTACATAACTGCAGAGAAGCAGGAATGCAGAAGGCCTCACAGTGCAATTGATATTTCAAACTCTAAAACCGTCTAGATCTGCTGAATTGTAAATCTTTTAATTATTTTTAACAGAGAAATGGTATTAGTCTGTTAGTTTTGGATCACTGGAAAAGGACAGAGGTTATGCTGCCATTTTCCCTTTTATCACTGTATTCAACATCTACTGGTCTGTTTTCAACTTGCGACTACTTTGGTTTACAGGTGGCTCTAGTTACCCGGGTTTAGTCTAGGAAATCCTCCATCCTGCAGCCTCTCAGCCCTTTTTCCAGTAGGTCTCTCAGTAAAAAGAGCACTGCGCTTTAGTCCTGTGTTAGCAATGCGAGAACAACCTTGAAGAAGACAGAAGCAGAAGTTAATTAAAAGATCTGATGTCAACGTTTTGTGTTACAAACAACTGCAAAATGGACGAGAAATTTATTGCATCATTCGAACATCAGCTCATTCGAACATACCAGACCGTTTCTTTGTTTCCACTGATGATAAGCACTTAGCCACTCAGGAGCTACAGTATGTTAGCTTGTCAAAACAACGTCATACAGAGCAGTTATATGAAGTCATGTGTTTAAATGCTAATGCTAATGCTAATACGGCTGCACAGACGCAGCTGCAGCCTCTAGTGTTGCCTACAACCTGTCAAACACAAAGATCCATCATCAGAATTGCTTGCAGGTGAGAGTGGGAAGAAGCGACAGAAGAGACCACCTATGTGCTTCAGCATTCTTGGGGGGGTCAGGACCCTGATTTGGATGTTGGGAAAGAATTACTACCATACAAACTGTCTCTTACTTTTATTGTTCTATAATGTTTGTTTTTCTTGTGACATACTGTGTTCGGATTAGACTTTCTCTCATTTGTTCCCTGTGCTTGTCTGTTCCTGGTTTTGTCTGTCTCCCTGCCTGTGTGTATATGTCTGTCTCTGCTGGTTGTGGTTTCCTGGTCCCGGCTCCTGCCAATTCACCTGAGCACTTGTGACTCATCAGCCAACCAAGCTAGAGCCAAGCTCTTTAACCTGCTGCAGTATTTAAACACCGGTTCTAGCCTTTGGTCTTATGTTGCCAGATGGTTCAGTCTCCCTTGTGGCACAGACGCTACGGCGACCTCTCAAGTCTGGTTTCCTAGTATTGCTTCCTGTTTGGTTACCCCTTGGTTTCCTTTCCAGATTTTTCGCTCCCAGCCTCACCCAACCAAGACGCCCTCGCCACTTTCCACTTGGGCCCTCAGTGCGCTTCCATGTTCCACTCCTTCAGCTTACCAGCCATCTTCTCCACGCAAGCCTCAGTCTGGACCCCAGCCCCTCACCCCCCCCCTAATCTTACTTAAGTGTAAAATAAAACTACCTTGCAGCTGTTAACCTGCCTCCTGGTCTGCGTTCTGCGTTTTGGATCTGAAATACATGAATCTAATCCAGAGTTAAGTCTCAAGTTTTTGCAAGTGATTTGTCAGTCACAAAGCAGGTTTGTCCAGCCCAGTAGTTTAATGTGAGAAGGGAAGGTTTAAGTAATGGCTCACACACCATGACACTTTACGTGCTGTTATATTTAATAGTACATAAAGCCTGGGGTTTTAATCTTCATACACCACTGCTTCATCTGCCCTGCACACCAGTAAAAATCCTCCACAAAGTGATAAGACGGAGTCTATGATCTGTGTCTTTTTATTCCCGTGTCTCGGATAAGTCCCGTTGTCTTTTCTCTGATTTAATATTATTATATAAAAATATATATTATATGGAAACTTTGATGTGTCCACTTCAGCCGCTCCTCAGTATTTCTTATTTAGCTGCGTAACAAATGCTCTAATGATTAGGCAGCATGATGCATGAGGAATGAAACTTACAAATGATGCACTTGTGAAAAAATAAACAAAACTGGAAGTGTAATCAAATCAATCAATATATAAACTGAATGTAATAACTCCCAAAAGGGAAGATAATTCACTGGTTGAATGGTGTCCATAAAATTGTGAGAATAAAACAAGTCAAAAACCAGAAAAGCCGACACCACGAGCCCTGCAGTTTTTCTGGTTGGACATGATGCTTATAAGTGACTCATACTTGTTGAATCGTACTTATTGAATCGAAACTGCGACTCTCAGCTCTTATGCGACTCCTTTTGGCTGAATCTGTCCTTGTAAAAGTAAATTATACAAAACTTACAAATATCGCCAGTGTTAACACTCGGCAGGGGTAGTTAGAAGTTTTACGATTTTACACCACTTGATTGTTTATTGTTTAATAGGACTGAGTGAAACAGCCTCAACTGGCCGGTTGTGTTCGACAGTCTTGTAAAAGTTGAGTTAATTGGGCCGATTGCTGCGACCGACTGTGAGGGTATTTAACTGAAGTGCTGTGTGCAGATATTTTTACTGGGCAACAAAGTGAGCGCAAATATAGGTTCTTTAAAATCACATGTCCGGTGGGTAATTATTATCATGTTCGATTTTAATTGATGTATTCCTCCTACCTGGCCTTAATGAAGCTTTGCTGTTGTTCTGCACCATTTTTCGACTCCACTGTTGCAATTCATGGTTCTTAATGGGGTTTTTTTTCTTTTTTAATCACTTGCGGATTCACATTATTTTATTTCATGTTCCCTCTTTTCAGTGTGTAAATATTCTGTTCAATGACAAAACTAAGTCAGACAAACCTAAACTAGGCCAAATGAAACGCTAAAGTGAACTAAATCAACCAGTGCTCATTTTAACTACCTCCTGTGCACATTGGATCAGCCTCCACTAGTCTGGGCTGCCGATCCAGGAAACTGTTCTGATGTCCTGCTTTGTTTCCCAATAGAGCTTTTCAGATCTCCACTCGGGGCTTAAAGTATTTATAACACTGCAGCCTGCTTTTCCTCTAGCAAAGCCTCCCTGAGGACAGCATTACAGCTAATGGGAGGGATATGGCCAAACAGATGGAGCTGGCAAGCTGCAGAGACCCATCCACTGTCTCTGAAAGTTTCAGATGAGTTTTTTTCCTTAGTATTTTTTTTTTTTTTTGGTTTATTTTTGGCTAGTTTTGGGGGTTAAATTCAAAAACCATTCCCCTCGTAGGATTGAGTGGATTAATTGTGAGCCAAGTCTTAAACGGGATCCTGTCTAATGTAAAAAAATGAAAAAAGTAAGGAAAGCTCTGTAGAAATGTGATGATGTGCTTTGTACTTAAAATAAAGTGACATGTTAATGGAAGATACAGGCGCCTGACTTCATTTGGAATTATGAAAATTTTTAATTTCTTTATAATCAAGTGTCTTTTTGCTGTTCACTGATACAGAACAAAGAGAGACTTGGTTAGTGAAGGAGGAAATATTGTTTACAAATAAAAACATACAAAGTCCAGCCCCAACAGCACAACTGGTAGCACAGATATGAGCTATAAAGACAGCTATTATACAGATATTTACATAAACTGCTCTGCAGTAAGAAGACATGATATTTAATCATTAAAAATCCTAATGCATTCCTGCATTTGATAATAAAGCACCTTTGTTTATTATTATTATTTTGATATGTTGGGATATGTTCTTGTTTAAAGGGTCAGTTCAGAAATAAAAAAATTCTAATATTTATTTTTCCACTTAGCCCTAGCAATGCAGATAATTGCAGTTTTATTTAAAGTGATTTTTAGAGCTTCCATTCTGGACAGTTTTAAAATAGCCTCAATGTAAAATTATAACAGTGATAATCCTGATTAACCACATCACTGTTTCTGGAAAGAGACATTGCTGATGAGGAATCTACATGTCATTTTAAAAAGCTTTGAGAGCCACAAACAAAATTCCACCTGTCTCTAAATTAAGTCCTTTAGTTTTATAGTTTAGTTGTTTTGTAGGAAGAGATTCAAGGGTCAGAACTGTCGACACACTGTAATTATCCACTGTGACACATCTGTGAGACGGCACAAGAGAGAGATGTTGAGGTGTGCCATGTCCAGATGATATGGATTAACTCTTTGCTTTATCTTTTTGCTCAGTGAGACCGTTCTGATCTCTGCCATCCAGTTACCCTTAAAATGAAAGATGAACAGCCTACAGCACATCGAGAGAAGAGAGGGCGGGCCAGAGCCAGAAGACGCCTCTCACCACTGATCTTTCCAGAGGAGGTTCAATAGGTGAGACCCTAACCCCCCACCCCACAAAATGTCCAAAATGTTGGGGCTGGATTCGAAACACACCCCTGGAAAACCTTCCCAAATCATGTATGAACTCATTTTCAGAGCAGATTCTCAGTGGTTTCACATCGACCAGAAGATAATTAGACCCCAACTAAAATATGGTCACCAACACCGGCAGAAGCGTGGTGTGTTACAAAGTAACCGTTGTCAAAAAGAGCAACAATCTTTTAATAATATCATAGAATCTAATTGCAAAAAAATAATTAGTTTCAAATGCTAATTTATACAAATAATTGAAAGTCCTATTTCACACCGTGGCATTAAAATGTGACCCTTTCACATGCGATTAGACTGAGTATAATTCAGACCGGGTCATGGACTCTACCAGCCTCTTGTTGCGGGCCTGTCGGTAGAGAGCGCTTTCAAATTTCCTGCAGCAGCTTAATGTATTATGATGTAACATCATTACATCAGGTTGAAGGAGCTCTTAACTTCAGCAAATACAATTTGAACTATCGGCATGGTTACACACCATCAGAGTAAGTGGCAAAATGTGTTTGTTTTGTTTTGTTTTTTTGAGTGTTGTGAACTGACCCTTTAAAGTGTTCTTCTGAAAGGCAAGAAGTGAAAGGTATGACAGCACTCTGCCCGTGTTAAGAAGCATCATGGCACAAATATATAAATGATTGCACAGATATATGATTCCTGATAAGTGATAAAACTTTTTACACAAAGTCCCTGAAAGGAGAAACCCAAGAGGAAAAACTAGCACAGCACAAAAAGAAGAAAAAAAAAAAAGTCTGGCTTTGTACAAAAGTGTATTTCTAGTGCAAAGGAAGTAATTCAACATTCTTTCCTAATTGTGTGCTGTGATACCTTTTCCCCTTTTTTTTTATTGTTCCTTTTGATTCTAATATTTTTGGCAGGTCCACATTTAAGAGGGCACAGTATGTTCCTCTCCAGGCTGAGAGGAATATTTCAAAAGCACCAAAACTTGTAAATGTCTTCTAGTTAGTTCTTCTTCCTCGGCACAAAGCAGTATCCACGGCAATAAAAAAAAAAAAAAAAAAGAAAAATATTTGACCCAGAGATTCTGCCAATCCTCCCATTATTCCCTCTGTCCTGTTCTCACTGGATGCTTGGTGCCACCAGGTATCCATTGAAGGTGATGTAAACATCCACGTCGTCACTGTAAACGGCGTTCTCCCTCTCCCTCTTGTAGAGCCGGACCCACACCTCGTCGTTCAGAGCCAGATCCAGCATGACGCTCTGACTCTGCATGATGGACCTCTCGCTGGGCTGAGCGTACAGGATCACCTGCTCGTTGTCGTTGTGCATCAGGTGGAGGTAGGTCTCCTTGAAGTTCCAGGTGTGGATGTTGATGTTGAAGAAATAGATCCCCGGCACGTAGCAGTAGAACTTGCCCTTGAACATGTTGAAGTGCTCGTGGAGGTTGACGAACACCGTGTCGAACACCAGTGCCTGGTAGTAGTCCACGCTGTGCAGGGACTTTCGACGTCCCACTGAGAAGGAAGAGTGAGGGATCTTGCAGGCGTCCCCGGGGGCACCCGCCTGGCCTTTGCTGCCTTTAGGGCCCATGGGTCCTCGGTAGCCGGAAGGGCCCTCCAGACCAGGTTTTCCAGGTGTGCCTTTGTCACCTCTATCTCCTTTATCACCTGGGGGGGGCAAGAAGAAACACAGGTGAGCAGGTCAGACAGAAACATCAGGAGCTTAATCTGAACTTCTTTCATTTTCACTCTTAGTGTTTATGTGAAACAGAAAGATTTTAGCTCTTAATATGTTTTTTCCTTGGGAAAACATTAGATGCAGCTCATTGAGATAAGACAGCTATCTTTGAAATGGAAATTAGTCCTCATTGTACCCCCGCTGTACCAAAGAAGAACATGAACAATATCCCAGAATTAGAGAGGTCGTCTTATCATTGAGCAAAGTGCAGCTCTTAGAGAGAAAGACTTGATCTGAGCGCTTGCTCCACAACAGACCGTCCATTTAGTCATGCAAACAATGCCAATTAAGCTTTTATTCATCTTGTTCTTGTGTTCATAATGGCTACAAATCCACAAATGGCAACAAAACTTTCAAATCAAAACATTTGGAACCCTGTTTATAAATCTGAAGGAATTTGGTTAAATTCTTCTTTGACTATAACACAAGAAATGTGTGAGGATGGAAACATGTAAACTGTGGTCAGAATATAAACGATTTACGAGCCACACTTTGAACTTCATTAAAGTGAACCCTGACCTTTATTTACCTCTAATGAAGACCAGTTGGAACTGCAATAAAGTCGATATGATTTATCTCTGCTTACACACATTGCTTACAGGGAGAATATTTTAATGCCGACACATGTTCAAAAAACTAAACCAGTGGTTAAAACGTGGGTGAAAGAAAGTGAAGGAAAGAAAGAGATCAACACCTGGCTGACAAAAAGAAAACAGATGTTTAAACGCACCTTCTATTAAGAGGCAATTCAACAACACATATGTTCACCTTATACAAGAGATGTAGCAGTTTAGTTTAAATGTCGAGGCGCCAACTCTGTAAGAGACAAACTAGCCGGTTCTACTTGTTAAAATAGAAAATATAATCCAAGTACAACACACTGGAAATATCAACTGTCCTGTGAAAACCATCTCTAAATTTGGTGATTTTGGATTCACAAAGCTAAAACCAGACCTTTCCTTAGATCATAAAACGGTGTTTTGGAGTCACATGGCAGCAACACATTTGTACAACAGATGCTGATCTCGGGCCTGGGAGCCATTTCATCACACGTGTAGCTACAGACCAGAGCTGACGTGTGTCTCCTCATAAGGTGACCACACGTCAGGGCTACAGTGGCAAAGGTGGTACCACATGGGGACTGCAAGTACGTGACTGGTCAGGATGGCCTTCTTGTGCTTTCCTCTACAAGTTTCCGATGCTGGTGGAAATTGTTGCAAGGCAAAACAAGATTACAGAAGTTGAAGAAAGGCTCTGTTACATTCACACATGAAGGAAAGGTACCTGCTCCCAGAGAGCCACTCTAAGAGAATAAAAGAATGTAAATATAGCGATTGCACCGACTTCCGCCTCACAAGGTAAACACAGTTACTGTTGGGGAAAACTATAATTAATGCACAACACGTGTGATGCATCTGTCCAGGGTTAGAGTGGTGATATCGACAGGACAAATCCAACCTATAGGACTGTCCTCCAGTAAAAAACCAGCCCAAAGGTCGTTTGTGCAGCAGGTTATTATGAGCCACAGTTCGGCGACGTGGGATAAGATCGTCTAATGTTGAGGAAGCAGCGAAACACGATCTTTTCCTAAACCTATCCAAGCCATGACTGTTATTTTAGTAACCGTGGCGACAAAGGTAGGAGGTACGCCGCTGTCGGTACAGTCCGCGTGTTTATTATTGTAACCATGACAATCGAGGTCGTGTTGGTGTCCTGTTGTACAGCTGGGCTCGATTAGCATCAACTTTAAATCAAACTTTACACACATACAAACAAACACAGATGGGTAAAAGGAAAACCAGTATTAAGTGTTAGTGGTTAGTAAAGTGTTGATTTCCAGCTGCTAGAACAGTTTAATTACTCTTGGACGTCGATTCAAACTTCACTGGAGAGATGAACGACATTGTTCCAAAACATATTCCCCCATTTGGTGCTTCGATAAAGGTGGAGGAGAGCGCTGCCTGACGTGTCGGTCTAAAATCTCCTACAGGTGCTCGACTGTGTTGTGATGTCGTGACTGTGAAGGCCATAGGTGTCACATTCTCATCAGTCACCTGTAACCATTCTTCCTTTAATTTGTCACCTTTCTGTTCACACAAATTAGACCTTGTCCAAACCATTTACTTCATAAAGCCACCTGTGCTAATGTTAAAAATGTTAGCTGGATGTTTTCATGGACCTTATTTGCTCTACTCTTGTTTACAGTATATGTTTGCTTCTCTGTTGTATCCTGTTTTTTTTTGCTTCCTAAACAACAAGACACCGTTTCTCTCAGGATTTTATATTCATATGCGACCTGTCAACAAGCTCTGAAAGTGATTAATGAGCTTATGTATATCCTCCTGTCACCGCTGCTGACTGAAATGTCTCGGGTTAAGTGGACATTTTGAGTGTTGCTATTGTTTCCAGTACACAAAAACCTCTTTTGCTCTGAAATCAAGTGACACTGCTTATGGCCCCTTTTAAACTTCATCCTCATATCACCACGAAGCAGCTGTGAATATAAAGGCCTCTGAGCTAAGAAAACACTCCCACGACAATAAACAGAGGCAAATAAACTGAGGAACAGCACAGCCTGTTGAAATTTTTGGATGAAAAGTTGGTGACAGTTTGTGATTTTCACATTCAGTTGAAGGATGACATGCTTCTTTACTGGCTCTGCTACAGAGACCTTTCAAGTCATCTTGGCAGATTCAAAACTACATGCTTTTCAAGCTTTGAAATGCTGATATTTAAATACATGTGGGTCTATGAGGCTCTGGAGCTTGGGTGACATAAAGACAACCTTTGTAAAATCTTGCTGTGCTGCCTGTAGGACACTGCTTTGCAGACATTTAGGCAGGTCATGAGTTAAGCACCTCTGGGCTGGGTAAACCACACAGGAAGAAGCCACAGCACTGCCCTCGCTCACCATGACCAAAACTTCCTGAAGACCGGAGGTAAACACAGCTCATCCTCTCCACACATCCACAAAGATCTGTCTGGCTATGACCAGTGTCCACAAAAAAAAAAAAAGCCCTGAGGAGAGTTACAGTAGTTTCCACAAACAGCAGCTTAGCAGCCACCTCTGCACTTGGTAACCATATATGGGACTGATCCTTCATCCTGAAATCAAATAACAACACGGCTACTTGGAACCCTGCATGTCTTTCTTTTTCCTGCTCAGTGTAAACAACAATAAAACCCTAGTATCCACTTCTAGATGCTAAATTACAGCATTTAGATTTCAGAAGTATTGTAAGTTGATTCTCTGGTTCACCCCTTTCCCCTTATCTTGGCTCATCTGCCTCTAACGGAGCTGCTCCACCCTGGAAAAGTGAAGTTAATATGTTGTTAACATGCAAAACGGCTTGTCTAGAAAAAATCTACTGTATGTTCCAGTACCATTCAAATTCTTTCCTGATACAAATACAAATACTTAGAATTATGCTAACAAGTAAATAGCTTGAACTCAGGCAACATCTGCCCAGTTTAAATCCAAAGTATGGGAGTATTTAGGATCTCACTTTTTAAGACACGAAGCTCCATATGACTGAAGCTGTTTGTGAACTGTGTCATGGTGAAGTCATCCACTGCAGAAGTGTGACAAGACATTTTATTTGGTTGCACCTAGAATTAAATACTGAAGGAAGAAAAAAGGCGAGTATCTGTGCGCCAGAAGTCTCTGAATATATCTGCTCCGATTCAAAAACAATAATAATTCTGTGTATACATATTTTTACTCTTTAACCTTGAACATTACAATGGAAAAAGAGAATGGACCCTGGACAAGAGACTGAATGAACATGGGAAACAGACAACATGCCAATGTGAACACCAGACCAAGAGTGGATGCAGCGCTGACTGGGAAGCGGTCAAAGTCGTCAGACAGGAGTCAGTGGACGTGGAACGACACCTGAGCAATTCGTTCTAATAAAATGCCAGATGGAGCTGAAAGCTCGCCAAAAAGCTAGTAAGTTTACCTTTACATCAAACTAAGTATATCGTTTCCCAACTGGTGTAGGCTTGCACATCAGCTCACAGTCCACACATGCATCACATTAACACCATTTCAGTTCATTTCCATCCATCAACTCCACGTGTCAGTGGATTTGAACTGAGGACCAACTTGCTGTGAGAACAACAATGCTAACCAATGCTAACCAATGCTGATCAGAAAAAATTCAAAGTACAAATAGCTGGGACTCAAAAAATGAGAAGCACTGCAGCAATTAAGGCTCAAAAACCAACATTTAAACGAACATCAAACGCATTGCAACAGTAGTTACATTACACCGTGTAACAAAGGCTCTGGAAAGACTGTTAAAGTCAACAGGCATGTTGATATGAGAGACTGTACTTTAGAAATAAAACACTTGTGGAAAGTCAATACCCACTTTCCCCACAACCCACTCAGAATGGGCCGGCAGCCCACACCAGCTGGGAACCACTGACACATAACACATACTGACATATTACCTTCAATGTTGAAAGATGAACACGTTCTGCAAGGTCTACAACTAAAATGTGATCAGTATTTAAATTTTACAGCTGACACTTAGGAAATCTGTATAACTTGAGATCTGAGGGTCCCTACTGATTAACATATCTCGTGACTTTAGGCTTTCAGACTGCAAAGGCAACATCGCAAAAATTTGAGATTTACATTTCATGTTTTCACCGTAATTAAGCCACCCTGAACGTCCTGAATATTTTAACGCAGTGTAAGACATAATTTAATCCTTTGAATGTTGATGCAGAAATGTGTGGGTGCAGAATCGCCTTTGTCCATGACTGAGGGTTCTTTTGAGAAATTTGGCTGGATGCTCCCCCCCAATTGAGATTGGCTGAGGAACTGATTGTGGGTTACACTGTTTAAATTCGATAACAGCGGCTTTGTGGGGGCAAAGCCAGACACACACATTAGTGCAGACACACACACACACACACACACACACACACACACACTGAAAGTAGGCGTTATTGTTTTCCAGCGAGTCACTGAAACACACAGAAGAAAAAGGAGTGTTTGTCTGTGGGTATTGTTTGTGCATATTGCATGTGGGCAACTATAATTGTCCATGGCTAAGTGTGTGTCTTTATGCATGGTTGTGCGCCTGTGTGTGTGTGTTAGTGTGTGTGTGTGTGTGTGTGTTAGTGTGTGTGTGTGTGTGTGTGTGCTTTCTTCCACATAAGCAGGTTCAGTGCCAGGTGAAAGCGCCTGCCGAGACCTCCCTCGCTGCACAGCTGCAATTCAGTGACACGGTTTTATTGCCTCATTTGAACACAGGAGCAACACTTTGACACAAAACACAGATTCAGGATTTGACAAAAAATGACAGGAAAGGATTTGTTCAAGCCTATTTTTCTAAAGTGAAAACCCTTTTTCCATTAAAAGCATCATGTATCCATCCAGAACCTGAACTTAAAATCAATAAATGAAAGAGCTCCAAGAGCGTTTTTGTTTCGGTTTGTTTGCGACAAAGACATGATCCCTCTACTGCTTCCCACCAGTGAACAATTGGATCTGAATGTCAAATAACAGCCTTTGTCATCAATCATGAACTTTTTTATAGTGCATAGTCCAGGGAGTTTGTGGCCCCAGTGGAAAGTACTGCTCCGCTCAGAGTTTTTAAAGCACCAACCTGGTCCAAGAAATTAAAATTGGACCTAAGTTCTTACAATGGAAAAGTTCACGAGTTCTTCTGTGGTACAAAAGGGGCTTTAATTGCCCAGAAAGTATGTATGTGCATGTGTGTGTTTGTGTATGTGAGACAAGAGAGTGAGAAAAAGAAGAAAAGGAAGATTTTTCTTTTTTCTTGCTTCAGCAGTTGGACTGGTTTGGGGGTTGATTGCGGGTCAGAACAGACTTGGCGTGTCCAGTTATCAAAGGAGCAGCAGATAAAACAACAAAGTGATGACACATCGTTTGGACTGCTCTGGTGGAGTTGGCAGCTATGTCTCTGATATTAGACACACATGTTCTCACAAATCCCTCTCCAGCTGTGACAGTGTAGCTCTTGGACATTTGAAAAATCTTGTATTTTTAATCTCTCTTGTCATATTTCTCCATTTCTCTCTGCAAATACAAACAAAGCCACAAACACACAATTAATCACAGACACGCACACATCTTCACAGTTGGCCTTCCTCACTGTCTGACCTATAATAATAAGTCATACAAGCTTTTACAGATCGGGCTGTGACAGGACTCACTGTAACCATAAGGATTTGAGTCAGTCATGTGCAAGCCCAGGGTTTGCTGTTGATACTTTGCGGGTTATTTAACGACACACAAATTCATTTAAGAATACACACCTGGTATTCATGATATCACCTGAAATATTTAAGGTGGCAAAACTGGATTTTAACATAGAGCCACAAGTGAAGGTGCGAACTTGATGACCTTCACATTCCAGTTTAAAATGCACTATTGGTACACACACATTACCTGAGACCTTGTGGGCCCCCTGAGGGTCTGCAGCCCTGGGGCAGCTGCTTGCTTTACCAAGCTGGTTATTCAATTCATGCTCCGTTTTATGATTGTGGGTAATTATGTTCAAGTCTTCTTCAGCCCGAGTCTAACTGTGCGCAGATCCCTGAAGGTATTTATGTTAGATTCATGTCCAGATTCAAAGACCATTCTGGACCAAATCCAAATTTTTGGATCCATTTAGACTTCTAGTAAAAAGTCAAATAAAGTTAAAAGACAAGCTTGTTTTTCTGACTCCTGTAAATACGGTGTATCTAAGATAAACTGACAACACGATGTGGTTGTGTTTGTAAATATATTTTGCCTAGTAAAATGTCATTTCCTCACTAAATCAATTTCTTCACTTCATATCTTACATCAAGTCACATGTTGATACACATTTCCTTTGACAGACGCTGTCAAAAGCCGTTAAAGTCACTGTTTCTTGGAAGTCTGCTACTTTAAAGTGGTTCCTGTTTGTTTTTCTATCTGTGGCGTGTCTAATGTCTTTTTGGAAATCAGTCTCGATTTGTGTCTCAAATCCACTGAACCGTCACTGCACGGTCACACCTGAGTAGCACTGTTCCATTATAACATACATGATTATGCCTCCTATTAAATAGGAAGCTTGACGGAGACATGGACATCTGGAAAAAGCAGTGATCTGATTGAGGAAGTGCAGCATGAAGCAGACTCATGACGGCAGACCTGTCACGTTAATTCATTAGTTCATTGATACCTTTGAGGATGGTCATGTTGATGACAGTGCGGACCTCTGGCATCTGGTATTGGGCTGTGGCTTGTGGCGGCTCCTGGTGGTCGCAGCATCGTCTGCAGAGCCTGACAGGCGGTCTAGAGGGGGAGGGGACACAGCAAACCAGGGGGAGGAGCAAAAGCAGCCTCAAACACATCGCCAACATGGTTGACACAACCTGAGAGTGGAAGGAAAGACAAAAAGGAAAGAGAGTGGAAAAGTTATAAGTTGCTTGCTTTTCCTTCTTCTACAGGGAAACTTCCTACAAACTAAAATCAAAGTAAACATTAAAAAACCATCAAACCAAAACCAACATTTTTTGGTAGATTTTGTTAGGTGGTTTATATTTTTCACATTCCTGTGGACAAGTGTCAAGTTATGCTGATGATGACCAAAGTATTTTTGAAGGTTATCTCATCTAAAGAGTCAAAAACACTGACAGTAATCCTCAGGAATTCCTGGAAGGCCTTGACAATCTTTCCAGTCTCACCATTTTACAGCGATGTTTAGTCAGGGAAGTTAGTCACACAGGGGAAAATCCACTGTAAAAGTAGCAGAGATGCAAATTTCTCCAGCAACAGCTTGTCTCAATATACCAGATTGCAACGCAGCCAAGACTTGCTGTGGTTTGAGCAAGGGCCACGACCAAAATCATGGATATATTCCAGTGTTCACGGACTATTTATCCAGCTGTCATCATCCTTAATACGCAAAAGTTCTCCACATTTATTCTCTGGCAGTACTTGAAAGTTTTGTGGAAAATGTCGGAAATCACTAATTAGACAAGTCAAGATTAACAGAAAGCAAAAAAAATAAAATAGTAAATCACAACACATCATCATTCAATAACTCCTGACATACGGTGAACATCACAGGCTGAACTGTATCTGAGGGAGGTAACTTTCCTTTAACTTTGAAGAAAATGAAAAAAACTGAGGTATTAAGGTCAAATCCAGAGGAGGCACTTCATCCTTGTGAGTATGGAGTTCTCATATGGGATCCAGAGGTTTCGGATTTAGAGATACAAGCCCCGGAGAAAAACTATACAGTTGATAAAAGGGAAAGGGGCGAGTCACATGGCCTTCCATACGTACAAACAAACACACACACACACGCACACACACACACACACACCTGGACTGAATTGGATTTGAAAACATGAGCAGTGATTTGATTCCTCTCACAGACATAAACATTCACACACATTTCCAAGGACAAAATGTTCTGCTGAACCTGTTGCCCTTGGAGCGCCTCATCTGTGCAACACAAATGCACCAATTTCCCTCGCTCTCTCTGAATTTCATGCCCACATTTTAGAAGTCAGGAATATAAACCTGTCCAAAACTGTAAAAGTTGGCACAATATTTTCTCATTTGGCTCATTCATGTCTCCCCCGTCCTTCCTGTCATCCGTCCCCACTTCAAGCCTCTGAACTCCACACGTTTGAAGAGCAAAATATGGAGAAGACAAAAAGCAAAAACAAAAGGCAGATGACAGAGCTAAGCTAAAACAAACATGAAAAAATAAACAAGGGAGAGAAAGATGAGAGAGATAACAGAGAGATTCTCGGGGGTTTTTTTTTGCAGTGATGGATGAACGTAGACAGGATCTCAGATGACGAATGGAGCGTGAGTCTGAGAAAATGAAACGACGAGATCTATGCCTCGATATTTCTATCCCACAATGATTAAAAAATATTATCATAACAGTTATTATCTGAGAGCGCTTCACTGTCACGGCCAGGCCGATGTCAGAGGATACATTTCCGCTCACTTCCGCAACATGGTGGAAAAATTGGTTCAGATTTATCATTTCTGTCATTTACTTGATCCGCATACCCCTGATGATTTGCAACAACTGCAGCAAGAGAATGGCTTCAGTCGCCCTAAAAAAAAAATACAAAAATACAAACTAAAGCTTAAAAACCATGAGAGCAGGATGGTTGGTGCTGCCTGGAAGTGCTCACAATGGAAGAAGGATTGTACTAGTTTTGCAGAGCTCTCAACTGTGGATTCACTACAGTGATGCAAAAAATTTGATTTTGGAGGCTAGTACAGATTTCCCCACGAGTGATTCATCTCAACGCAGCATACAGGTCTCAGAGCGCTACATCGCATCAGCTCCACATCCTGGTGAGTGAAGCTGGACTACTTCCTCTGTCTGCCTGCTGGGGCCGGTGTGTGTGTTGTACTGAGCGCTGGGATGTAGAATTGAATGAACAGATACAACCTGCACAGTCTCACAGATGCAGCCAGTTTTTTAAAGATTGCCATTATCATCCACACTCCATCAGCGCAAGTTTCTTTATTTTATAGGGATGGCAACGTCCGTTTGTCAGTCCACCACTTTGAACCAGACTGTCTCAACAACTAGCCTATTGGCTGATGGCCAGATTTCAGCAAAACACACTCAGCTACTTTGTGTTTAGCTCAAATTAGCACATGTTAGCATGCTAATATGATGAACGTTACACCTATTAAATAGGCTATGAGCATGTTAGAATTGTCATTGTGAGCATGTTAGCATGCTGAAATTAGCCTTTAGCTCACAGAATTGCAGTGCGCTACAGCCTCAGTTAGCTGCTAGCATGGCTGTGCTCTTAGTCTTGTTCACATAGACCAGTGTGAAGCCTCACTAAGAAGTTTACTGTTACATAAGTTCATATTCCTATCACCAAACTGACACTGAAGTTCATAAACCTTACATTACATAACATTAAATTATGGACATTAAACTGTTTCTCTTGCTGATACGCCAAGAAATATTTGGCACAAAGTTTTTACTCTTAATTTCTAATGCAACATGCTGACACAGTGATTTTTTTGACATCTGTTCAGTGTACATGCTTAGACACAATTTTTGCTGTGCTCTGACATCACACAACGTGCATGTGCAACACGTGATGCATCAACCTGTTGGTTAGTTTGCTTATTTCCCACACTGCCCTGTCCTGCATCAGCAGTAACTGCTCTTGCTGCATGTAGCTATGTGCATATTGTGCAGAAAAGTAATGAGGATGATAAATAAAACTACTGGCTTGACATTTGAATACCAATGTAAAAGAAAAAAAAGAAAAAAAAGAAAATTTTACAGCAGATTTGACAGATTTCATCAGCTAATCTGACATTTTCTCACACTTTAGAGGAACTAAATTAATCTATTACATCATGAACTCAATTTACCTCATCACCACCACCACCCCCCGC
>NW_019525439.1:928373-1042666 GCF_002814215.2 Seriola lalandi dorsalis
CCCACCCCCCACCACGCCTCCACCATCAGGACACCAATGACCATGTTGACAGCATGATGAATAATGAACTAATGCTGCTGGATTACTCACCCAACCGCAACACTCACGCAACAGTCATAATGAATTCATTTAGGGAGCCACGTCTACAACAGCCAGAGCATCAGTTTGGCACGCGGCTGCAGGAAACTATAAACTCACAACTCAAAACGCTCACAACACACAACACAACCGCCCGTGCACTGAAAGACACGTGTCAGTGAGCCGGCGCTTGAGAGCGTGCACGGCGATGTTAGGGGGGTAACTTCCAAATAAAAAAAAAAAAGTAAGAATTACTGCTGCTGAGTTGGCAACTTGTGAATAACTTCCTTCAATCGTGCACGTCTCTGCGAGCACGCAAACGCACCGCCGGGTGTTTCCTCTTCTTCTCTCCCTCTTTTTTTTTTTTTCATTTGAAACTTCGCAGGATTGTTCTGCAGAACCGCGAGACGGGTTGTCACATAAAGTGTCAGAGTGTCTGGTCGCTTTTCTTACCTGGTGGAGTTTCACCACAGCGGAGGAGAAAAAGCAGACTGCCGGTGTCAGGCGGAGAGGAGGAACAACTAAGGAGAAACTCACTCACTTACTCTCTCTCTCTCTCTCTCTCTCTCTCTCTATCCCATACACACTCTCTCCCTCCCTCTCTGTCTTTACACACACACACACACACACACACACACAAGAACATCAAAAGTCAGTCTCTCTCCCTCAGCTCCCCCACAGTGTCCCCCCCCTCCTCACTTCTCTTTCTTTTTTCCTCCTGTGATCATCTCCTGTACTTCCCCCCCTCCTTCCCCATCCACCCTCTCCTCAAAACTCCACATCCATCACTCTTACTTAAGAGAGTGCCGACTCCTGCACCTTCATCCCAGAAGTTTTATGACGGAGAGCTGCATACATGTGGCACAGAGGAGCTGTCGCCACCCAAACACAAATTTAGGTCGACTCTCGCTCTTTTCTCAGCTTGGTCCACATTTTTTTTTTTACTTCACAGTGTCCATGACTCAGATTCTGGAAGAGGAACTAACTCCTTTTCCTTTCATTTGTCCCATGCCTTCCAAATCCTGCATGCCAGAAATAACCACATTATATCACTTTCTCATAAACTCCCACTGTAGTTCTTAAATCACACCGTGGAAGCTGCTTTTATATCTGCTGTCATTCACATAAACCTGCCACATTTTCTCCGCTCTGTGTCTCTCTGTTGTAGTGTAAAAGCACAAGAAAAATCTGCTTGTTAAAGTTAATGTTTCACTCAAATATCTCATCTGTAAATTGAAGGAACAATCCACTCTGAAAAAAAAAGAAAAGGAGTACATGCTCTTCTCCAGACGTTCTCGCAATGAATTCAGCAGCTGCGGCTCTAACATCTGGGTGTCACGGGTGCCCAGAGGACCAGCCTGCCAGTGGGGACATACATGAAATCATGGCTCCATGAACAAGCATTATCATTCTTTGGCAAAGCCTAGTTACTAACTGGTGTGAATTATAAAAACCAGCAGCACAGAAAACTGCCTGCATGCTCATTTTAATTAGTATATAAAATTAAAACTGAACAACTTTTGCGAAAATGACAGCTGTGATTGATTTATTGGTTAGAGCCCAGGTGCAAAGAGAGGGTGTGTAAATTCAGGTTCAGTATGAGAGGAGGAAAAAAACAAAAAAACAACATCTACTGAGAGGGATCACACAGCTTACAAGCTGCATGTTTGGGCAACTTTAGGACTAAAAATAGAAGGGCACAGAGAGGTCTTACTAAAACAGGAAGCGCTAACCACTTTTCTCAATGGACCATAGTGCATCGTAGCATTAAATAATTATCTTTCCCGTCTTTTTGTTATTTCTGTCTCAGCCCAAAACAAGCCCCCAGGAGCAGTCGTGCTGGGCTGCGAGCCTTATTGTATTATCAGAATTTGATGCACGAAGACCAACAAAGTTTCAGAAGTTATTGCACGGGATTCGAGTGTGCAGGGAGTCAGCAGGATGTTTGCTCACATCGATATGTTAAGATAAGATAAGATAAGATAATGGGACGCCATATTCATTTTGGGGTTTTTTTTCTATCTATCTGTGACGTAAACCAAAAACCTCAAATATGTAGGTAACAACTTCCTCTGACAATCTGTTGAAAGGCAAACTGGGGAAATGCAGTAGAGAGTTCTGCTGCAGGAATCATCAAAGTAAAAATCTTCCTACCCTAAGGTATATTATAGTTTAAGATAAACCGAGGGGGATTTCCATTCCTTACATCCATAAGCAGACGTCTGTGATCTTATGTCAGTCTGGAACAAAGTCACTCATTGCTTTTTGGTTGCCTTGGCCTGGAGCCACCTTGTACTTAGCGCTCTCATTGGTTGAAACCCACACAGAAGGCCGGCTGTGATGGTTAAAACTGCATCGTAAAAATCATTTGTTACCAGCTGCACTTTAGCTGCCTCAGAGAATTCCTGCAGCATGCTTCAGCCTGGATACAAGTCCTCCAAGTCCATCCGCCTAATGGACTAAAGGATGTTGTCGAGGGTTGTTTGTGGCAGGAACTAACCACATTTCTGTCGTCTGTCTCTTCTAGCCTAGAAACAGCAGCAAGAGAGCAACAGGTCTATATATTTGTGGTTAAACACAAGTTTACATGTCTGCATATACTTACACTTCCTCTCCCAAATTTCCCACTTCACCCTGCTTCCACATCCCTCCCGCTCTCCAGTCTAGCTATCCATCACCTGGGCTTTCCTCCTTTCACTCAGGGCTTTGGCTGTGTCCTGGCTGTGTTCTGCTTGTTCTGTTTCCTGTCGGCCTGCTCAGCTCGGTGAGCAGTCAGCCAGCCAGCCAGACGCCACAGAGGTGAAAAGACAAAATAGAGCAAACACTTGAAGAATAACAATGAAATCCCTGTGTGTGGTAGGAGCTTGTATTTCTCTAGTGAGGACAAAATGTCCTCACGGCACTTGAATTATTAGGAAAAACATCCAAAGAGAGGATATTTGTCTTCGTCTGCTTCTCACTGCTTTTATGGATTAGTGTGGAAGAAGCTGCCCGAGGCCTATAACCATCAAGAGCCCTACAATTTCTGCAAATTACTTTCTATACTGATGCAATGGCCCTCATATTATATATGCTATTAGCAACCCTGTAGATATGAGGGCCTGTATTGATGTAATATATCTAAAGTGACACAGTATTATAGGAGTTTTATGCATTACAAGATTACATACTTAAACTATATCATAGGGTACTAATTGCCATGATTTTCTCTTCTTTTTTGCAAGAGTTTTAGGGTTAGAATTTATTCAAGTGTTTCATCACTTGAAGCTCAGACCAGGTCAATTTCCAGGTCAATAAGGGGCCCGTCATTTGTTAATCAGGTTGTGTTTGAGACTTGGATTGGTGTAAGAGTGGTGTTTAATTTAATGTGTGTGTAATGCATGTGCAGATCGAGGTAAAGATGTGTACATGTTTTGCAGAGCTTCAGTAACTCTACTCCTGTCAGTCGAACAGCAGTAGATGAAAACAGATGGTTTATATTAGACACATACACACACAGCCTTGTTTTACTGTAGTTGTGGGGACCTGGCATTGACATACTATATTCTCTAGCCCCTTGCCTTTACCTTAACTGTCACAACTGAACGTCTGACCCTAACACTAACCCTAAAACCAAACAGCCATTTAAACTTGTAGGGTCCAGTCTCCCTGTTTCTGGAACCCATGAATATAGTAAAACATGTCCCCACACAAACACATGAACGAGCACACACAAACATGTACTATTGATCGACAGGATCTGTATCTCTCTCTATGGGGGGTAAACCATGGAGGAGACCACCTATGAACATGGCCTTCAGTGAAACTTAACAACACAATACAGCTGACATATGCAATGACTATATTGACTGTGTGTGTGTGTTTGTGTGTGTGTGTGTGTGTGTGTGTGTGTGTGTGTGTGTGTGTGTGTGTCTCTGAGTGCGCAAAAAGAGTAGAAGTTGCAATAATTCAGAAAAGACTTTGGTCTCTTTTGTAAAATGAAATATAAGACGTGTCAAATTTCACACAGCAAATCACTAGACCTCACACACACACACACACACACACACACACACAGATAGATAGAGGAAGTTAAAATCCAATAAAAACAGTGAGATACATCAAACACTAAATATAAAGTGCAGACAAAAAGTGAGGGCATGACATTAAAAGTCTGTCCGTCTCAGCCGAGCAGGTTTACAGCGCTTGGAAATGTGATTTTCACACCATTTGTTTTAGTTTGTGGTTGTCTGGGCCTTTGATGTGAAGGGAGTGGCTCGTGTTCTCCTCACAAAGGGTGACCAGGGGAGAAACTCTGAGCTCTGGCAGTGGTCTTTCACATATACACAGTTTCTGATTCACTTTACAACCACATGTCTGCAGCTGCAGGCCACTCAGCAGCTGCACTGGTGCAGTTAGGGCTTACGCAGCATTTTATATCAACAGGGTTTGACAGAAAACAACCCGGCTTCATCGTCATGCTTCAGCCCCACTGGCAAGATGGGTACTTGATGAATTTTAATTTTTTATTAATGGAGCATAAGAGTTACTTTTTACTTTTTTATTTTATAGTAATGAAAAAAAAGATTAAATATTCATTTGTAACCCCTTAAAAAAGGAATAAATTTGATTCATTTCTGACACAAACAGGAACATTCAGTTCAGGAATTCAACAGCAACTCAAAAGTCACAAAACTTCAGATGCTTTTTTCCCCCACTGATGATTCAAAATGACAGGAGACTAAAACATCAGAACAACCATAACACAGCGTGCACAGGGTGTATTACTTAAAGGCAGCTCGGTGCCTTTTGAGGGAAGGAAGGCTGCACTCACTCACTCCTGATTTAGCCATCTAACTCTGCAGTCACTAATCTATTGGCTCACTGACCTGTTGTTACTAGAGCTCCAGAGAGAAGCCTGAGAGAAGAGATGTAAAACTACATTGTAATGAGTTTTGGTTCTTAAAACCACAAATATATCTTCTTATGCATCAACACTTCAAATGTTACACTGTAAAAGTGTAACATATGAGACCTTTAATGCAACAAAATGATCAAATAAACTAATAATTTCATGGGTTGATGAAACCTGGTGTACCTCTCCTTTAACATCCTGTCTTGTGCAGCTGTCCAGCTACAGTAGTAAAAATCATTACTGAGAAATATTCAATATTCACGTTGTAATATCAAGTTTCAGAGTGATGTGAGTGAGGCTGAATGTGTGTTCCCCGGAGCAACTCCACATGTCAAAAGTATTCACAGTTCATCTGGTACCTTGTTGAAGGAATATAAAACTTTCATAGTGCTTCCTGTCTCTCTGTCACATTGTCTTTTGTTCTGCGTCTCTGTCTCTCTGCTTGTCTTTGTCTCTTAACATCTTTACCAGAGTTTTTCTTTTTTTTCTTCTCTTTTTTTTTTCTTAAGTAGTTGTGTCATCTCCCAGCTCGGCGTGACACCGTTGGGTCCCATCTGTCGAAACTCAACACGGAAGAAGATGAGAGAGATGGCGGGAGAGACCTGAGAGTGAGCAGTGTGTGTGTGATGAATACAACTCAAATTGTGTCTGCAGCCTCTCTCTCACTTTGTCTCTCTTACACATCTCTCTTGCCTGCATGTGTTTGTGTGTGAGAGAGTGTGTGTGCATGGCTGAGAGCAATACACTTGTTAAAAGCTAAGAAGTAATTCTGTGAATCCGAAAGCAACAGAGGAGCAGCGAGAGCGTAGCTATAGGTCTAACTTAAATAGACACAAACACACACTTTATTTATGTAATTTTTTGGTTCCCCTTGACTTTATACCAACTCTCTAAAATGGTCTGTTACTTAAATTCTAAAATATATAATCTTCTTTAGCTTCTAAAGGTTTTTAAGGCTTTTAAAGGGAAGGTGTTCAAATATAGAAATATAGATACACGCACGTAAAGCCAGGAGATTCTGAGAATATGTAATGCATAAAAGTGGCATCCACACACACACACACACACACACACCTGTTTTTATTTGCCCATTGTTCACATTATGTCTTTCTCTGTTTCACTTTTTCTACCTACGCCCCTTTATCTTCCTTCCCTTTGCATCAGCTCAAGCTGAATTGTACTTGTATTTTGTTTGGATGATTTTGCAGCACGCAGCTTGAGTCCAATGCCAGTGCTCATTGTCAGTGCAGGAGGAAGTTGTGCCCTCCATTTAGCGAGATCACCTGTACTAAGTTCAGTCATTTTTATGTGCGTTTGGTGCCTAAATCGAAACCACAGATGGGAGTCTGGATGTGAACCCTGGTGTGACATTTGTGCGCTTTGTACTACAGCCAATAGCCCGACCACCTCCTGGCAACACCTGCTGTTAATAAATGTAGCGTCGCATTCATTAAAAAAGAAAACCTTCCCTCTGGACACAATCCAGCCAGCGATTATGTTTCCAGCATGTATTTGCTGTTGCAGCTTAGTTGTATAAAAATATAATTTCTAGGCGATAAAGTTGGACACGGTGAGCGGGTATGAATAAGTGAGCCAACCAAGAACAATATCAGGGTAGCACATTTATACGGTGGGACAGACAGAACGTAAGTACCGCTGGGATCAATGGGGTAAGGCAGTTTTTTATTCAGATGCTGGGGTCTGCCGTACAACTTACACTGACAAAGGGAGTGATGAAATCAAGGGCTTTGAAAAGGAGGAGGTAGGAAGCAGTTCCCAGATGAGACCTGATTATCACCTGGTAGAGAGAGAAGTGTTACTCTGGGGTAGAAAGGATAAACCAAAGAACTGGATTGTTGTTATCAAGTCTGTGTTGATTAAAAATGTGTTGTGATTCTTCATCATATACCTGCAACCGGTTCTCCCAAGATCCCTTGGACCGGCTGTTCTGTTAATATTTAAATACCCCTCGACCTGACATTGTAAGTGCTGTATAGATGAGAACAGACGGCAGATGGAATGAGGTCGTTTTTGCAGTGGAGCCTCACAGAATCATTGACTGTAATCCAGGGTTTTGCAGAATTATCCAAACTCAAAGTCGTGTCGAACAGTAGGCTTTCTCTCCGTACCTCAAACAGGTTGTTTCACAGCTAGAGTTTCGGTTTGCCACCATGACGCAATGAATGACTCTGATTAACTGCTACAGTCTCAGATTCAGCCCTAACTGTGTACTGTATCGTCTCGGTGACTCTGTTGGTTCTCATCTGTCCTCTGTTTGCTTCAGCAGCTTTATTGGTTCACATACCTGTGGTTTTCTGCAAATAGCCTCTCTTAAGTTGAAGTACGGCAGGATCTGCGTGATCAATGCATGAAAAAAGTGTGTCCACCATGACTGATCAGATATGCAAAACCTGCTGATCTCACCTGCCACTTCACAGCATGGAATAAAGTCAAAGAATAAACCTTTACTCAGGACAAATCATTAATTGAGGGAGTTTTGTTGTGCAGAAAGGTTTTTTTTGTGAATTTTTAATCTTCATTTGTGAAATGTGCTTGAAGGACAACACAAATGCATTACTCTTAAATCTCGTGTTGTGCTTTAAAAGATCATGAACGTTCTGTAGACATCATCCACACATCCATACTAAATACCTTCTACTATTTGTGGCTTAGAAACAGACTTTTTGCATTAGATTCTGTGTCTCATTTCATGTAAGCTCTGTGTCAGTGTCTGTCTATGTCTTATTCATAACGCTTCTCTCTCCCTCTCCCTCTCTCTCTCTCTCTCTCGCTCTCCCTGACGAGTTTCCATTGCATTGAACACGTTCTGAGGAAAGGGAAGTGTTTTGTATCCCCCCCGTCTCCAATAACTCTGCGTTTATGAGTCAGACACATAAACCTTGGAGCAACCTTCTGTGCACCGCTCTGCTAAAACTCCATTAGCTCAGGCCAAATTTGGATAGATACATGAAATTAAAATTTTATATACTTCACTTTTGCCCTTTCACTTTAGTTTTAATTAAACTGTAAGTCTTAGAGGAATATACACTGAACTGGGAAATGTGAAAAGGGGGTTGAAACCATGCATAACTGCCCTGGCAATCTTCCCTGGATGAGTAGAGGTGAGATAACTTGATCACTTTAAATTACAGTTCTCATTTTGACATGCAGTATTTTCATTATTTAGCTTTCTATTAGAATTATCTTTAAGTTAAAGGTAGAGAGTAATGTCGTGTAGTCGTGGTTTGTTTTGTTCCCCTTCCAAATAAAACCTGTTAAAAACAGATTGATCAGTTGCATTGTAAACGCCAAAACTACAACAATAAGAATGAGGTTGCAAAAAGAAACAGACTTCTTTTTATTTCTCGACTGTTCTGAGGTCTCACTCAACACTGTGTAGCATGTAGCACTCTCTCATCCGGTCTCTCTCTCTTTTCACTGTCTTTTTACACCCGGCATTTTCCTTCTTCCTTCTCGTTCTCACTCTATTATCTTCCTCACTCTTTCAATCCAATTTTCTCCTCTTCCTTCCGTCTGTCATCTCATGTCCTCCCTGCTCTCCATCCCCACTCCCTCACATCATTTAGGTCTTTTCATCTCCCGGTCATGCTGTCTATTTGATTGGAGCTTGCCTTGATGGACTTTTTCCCATTCTGTGGCTTTGGGGTCATTTTCAGTCTATCTGTTTCATTCCCATATCCTCCTCTTATATTCCTAATTTTCAGCTTTTTTTTCAAGTAACTTTGAATCCTCTTTCCTCTAGGTCACCCTCTTCCTCCTCTTTCTCTCGGTTTTCCTGCCTTTTATTCTTTTTTGTGCGCTGCTATCTACCTTCTCCCTCTTGCTGTGCTGTCACCGTTTCTTTCTTCTCTTATTCCGACTCATATTTCTGTTCCCACAGCTTTCTACACTTTTTTGTGCTTTTGCCTGTTTTTGTATTCCTCAGCCTCCCACTGCTATTCTCTCCCATGACCAAATGCTCATATGTCACTCTCCCACTCATGTTCATATAGCCTACTCTTTGCATTTTATAATAAGAGACTTGTCAGTCAGTCTGTTTCACAACCGATGGCATCATCACTCTTCTTAAAATTGCAAACTGAAGATAATTTTATGAGTCCTGCAAGGGTAGGCAGGAAGCATATGTTGCATTAGCTTTAATTAGTGTCAAAAGAAGTGAGGAAATGATCTCATGTTGCAGTATGCCCCCTGTCTGCTGGTCTAAGACTTTGGTCTGGAGTGACTCAGCAACAGTTCCAGGTAACGGCAGCTCAGAGTTTCCACTCGTCAAAAACGAAGCATTTTTATCATATTAACACGCTAAATAAAAACATGTTAATGGGCTACTAGTATGTATCAAGGCCAGGTCTCTGAGGAGCGGTTTTGAAGCTCAGAGCGGGCTGCCCCGCCGTTGCCATTTTGGCAGTACCTGACTGCATCTAACTCTTGGGTAATCCAAATAGGGGCAAAGAGGTAGAGAAAGCATACACTCACACATGTCAGGCAAATGGGCACACCCTAAATTATGCATAACTTTAGGCCAGTGAGTTAGTTTAACCCCCCCCCCCCCATACATTCGTCATGCAGAGGGAAATTAGTTGTAGAGACCAAAAACAGTTTTTTCTACCAGGCTGTAAACATGTTTATTTCTGCTGTAAAGTTGGGCATTTTACCATGAAAGTCTGTGGGGATTTACTTGGTTTTGGAGCCAGCTTCAAGCGGTCATTCAAGGAACTAAAGTTTTTGGCACTTACATGTTGGCTTCATTTTTCATCCCCATATTGCCACATGGTGGGAAACTCCTCTTCTCTCTCTGGATTGTGGGACAACAGCATCTATAAACACACACACACACACACACACACACACACACACACACACACACACACACACACACACACACACACACACACACACACACACACACACACACACACACACACACACACACAGAACTAAAATGTTGTATTAGAACAAGAAAATTCAGAAGACTTGCTCTATTTTGTTTCTGTATTCCTGTATTAATACTTTGTCTAAAGCTCAGTTATTATGATGCAGCACAGAGCTGGTACTCAGACGTATTCTTCCTTTTTCTAACCATCTGCAGCCTCATCTGTATATCCCACATAAGCCTCCAGTTTCTCTAAAGCCACGTCCACTGATGATTAACCTGACAACTGTTTTTTACTCCATGTATTTTTGCCTCCCATCCACTGTATACAAAGCTGAGCAACTTCAAACCCTTTGGATTGCCATGTAATTACACATATGTGATTATCATAAGATTTAGGATCTAGGACCAGTAAACATTTCAATAAATCCATTGTTATTGCTTTTAGAAAAAGTCTGAAAATGCTGCAGCCAATGGGAAAATGTTTGCCATGTAAAGTTCACTTACTAATTGATCCAAATTAGTGTGTCCAACTCCAAAACATCAAGTCCCTTTGCTTTTCCTCCTCCACTTACTTCCTCTTTATAGTGGTAAACAGCAGGCAGTTACCATGAGCTGCGGCTCTTCAAAGCCTTGATTAAATGTCAGTTTCAGAGGGAGTGGATGTGGGTCAAGCTAATCAGAGCTCTTCATGCATTCGTAAGAAAATATAATGAGGTTTCTCCATCTTTGCCTGTCTCTTATTATCTCTCACTCCTTCTCTTTTGTCGGCTTCTCTCTCCTCTGATGTCTCTTTTCCCTCTTCGTCTTTGTTTTGGTTTTTCTTGTTGCACCAATTGGAAAAGAAAACGCTTCCCTAAATATAAACATAACAAAAAAAATGTGTTTACTTCCTTCAAATTTCTGACTTTCACTGCTGCACACAAACAAAATTACAGTGCTCTTTTTATGAGTCACCCATGTGCCTGTGTTTCTGAGTGTGTTCAGTGTTAGACTGTGATTTTCCGCTGGCTAGTTTGGGTCATGTATTTGATTTTTGCATGTGTGTCTGTGCTGTGGTTTGCTCAGGGCATAAAGCCCACGCAAGTACTTTAAAGATCTCTGGCAAAGTATCCATTCCTTCTTTTCTGTTGTCATTGTTCTCTCTGCTCACTCGCTGTTTGCGCTTTTATTATATTGGCATGACATGCATACATCAATAAACTCCCCTTTTCTTTTTCTAGGCAGTACAGGAAATTCAATGGCATCATGGTCACCACGGTGGGTCTCCAGTGCCAGTCAGTAGACGGAGACAGCTTGGGCAACGACTCACACCTGATCTCCATTAACCTGGTTATAAATACACAAGCTGTGTCCCGTTTGGGGGGGCTAGGCCTCCTCCTCCTTCAAAGTCTTCATTTCAAGGCTGAAAATGTCATAATTGCTTTACAAGGTTATTCCATACACAAGGGTCCTCCAAATGGTTCTGAGAAATGCAGCCTTGTTTTGAACTTGTAGGAGACACCCAGAAGAGGCGCAGATCCAACTTATACTGGCCCTGAAACGCAGCTACAGTCTTATGTCACTTACTATTTAGGAAAGTTTTTAAGCTCACGTTAGAAAAATGCACAGAGCAGCTCATCAGAAAACCATCCACAAAAACACTAGGGACACTAAACCCTGATTAAAAGAGCTGTAGTGGCTGAAGGTTTATGGTTTCACTTTACTTTCCTATGGTTACGCCATGTTCAGACCAATCATAGTGAAACATGCCTTCACCAACACGGCCCCTTATACTGATTTCATGCTGGACTGTTTTCTTTCTGACTGCGTGCTTGGCTTGTATCTTGATCTATGCTGAATACTTAACCATCTGAACGGCCTTCAGTGTCACCTTCACTAAGCTGTTAATGACGTGTCGCTTGTGCTGATGAAGTTTCTATCAAGATTTCCTGCTTCTTCACATTTTTGTAGCTAGCTACGAACTTCAGTAACTTCAATGGGTTTCACCGCTCAGGGTTCATTTCTACAGAGCTACAACAAGATAATAACATATAACTATCGTATAGACATGTAGATATATTTTGGGGTTGTAAGCTACAGCTTCTAAGGCGATGGTGGCTACAGCATAGACTGTGTAGCTTTGCAGTGACCCCTTAGTGGACACTTAGAAATCCCCCTTTAGCTATTGGGACACTGTAAAAGCCTCAGGGGAAATGCAGTTATTTATTGCCAACAAAATTAGTGTTTTATCTTTGTGTTAAAATCTTATTTAAATACATTTCAAATTTAGTCTCATATTTTAGCTTTTCAGGGAAACAAAACTTTCCACCAAAACTTCTGATGCGTTGCAGGAATTTGTTGGAGGCTAGCTGAGACAGAAGGCATGACTTCAGGTCTTTATGAGCACAGATATTGTTCATAGCCTGTGGGAAATGCGTGCTTCAAAGTCCTGCCTCTTTCCCCATCCTGTCTTTAGTAATACTTTTGTTTCTCCTTCTGTTTTCGTATTTCCTGCTGGACCTCTGCACACACTCAACACCCACCTCCCACATCCTCCCTCTCTCCTAGTGTAACCACTTCTCCCAAGATAAATCTCAACCACAATGAAAACACACAGCCTTCAGCTGTTTAACCCATCATTGCAAAGCAGGAGTGGGAGAGGAGCCCAAGGGAGCAGTGGAGAGATGGAGGAGGGGAAGGAAAAAAAAAAAAAGCAGAAAAGTTTTTTCCCCCTTTGAAGAATTATATTTAAAAAAAAAAGCTTTTTGGCTGTTTTTTTTTTTGTCATGGCACCACAACAGGCATTACAGTAGTGAGTCAAAAGTAATGTGATTTGACAACAATGGTAAGTCCAGTGGCCTAAAATCACAACATGGAGGTTGCAGCTGTTGAAGGTCTCTTATTCCTGAGTACACACAATCTTACAACATTTCATCTTTGTCAAAGATCATCTCAGTGATTCAGATAAAATACATCTCATGTAATGGTAAATTCCAGAAATGAAAGAGCAAATGAAAACTACCCCTGCTTGATGGTGTTTATCTTTTCATCGCAGTCAGATTTGACCCTTCAGTAGATGTGGACAAAACATGGACATAATATAGATATTTCTGATCAAATATTACTCCAATACAAGTGAAAGTTATTCAGTCAAATCTTTACTTGACTTTAAGTACTAGAGTACGCTTTTTTTTTTAAGGACATTTTCTCATGTCAACTCATTGTTGTATTATTCCACAGTGTACTACAGAACCTAATGACTCTGAAACAAGCCATTGAATGCACTGATTTATTTGTAGAAGTACAAGATACAAAGCCAATAGAAATGGCCATAAAAACACAATTGAACCAACAAAGGGACAAACATTGACATTTTCATATTTCTTATTATTTTGTAAGTGTACTGGGGTCAAAGCCAAAAGTTTCCAAAAAAAAAAAGAAAAAAAAATGCAAGTAAAGTACACATACATGAAAAACATATAAGTACAGTACTAGTACTAAGTAAAAGTACTTAGTTACTGTGCACCCCCGCCCATCAGGTTGTTTGTGTTCCATTAAATTAATCGAACTGCTTGTGTGCGCCATTGATCTTGAACAAAGCTTTCCATTTGACGTACAGTCTCTGTGTATCCCTGACAGAGTTATTAGGTTGTATGAAAGACTTAATAAGGCGGAATAATATGCCGACACTGGAGTTTCACAGCTGTCAGTTTTGGAGAGGGCCATTAACCTTAATCAATCCAGCGAAAGTTAAATGTCTATCTACTCCATGGATGGCAACGTCAGCTGGTTAGTTTGTTTTTTCCATTGCTGCTGTCCACAGTGTTACATCTTCACAAGTATCCGATTGATTGCCATGAAATTTGGCTCACACATTCTTCCCCAGGAAATGAGTCCATGTAAACATCAGAGGCTCTGGATTGATGCTGACATAGCATAGCAACATGCTAAATGTTTGCATAAACAGAAAGGAGGCCAGCAGCTCATGTTTTGCCCCAGGTAAACCCTGCACAGGTCACCAGTCTATTACTGGGCTAAATGACAAAAACACTCCCATAAAACTATGACCTTCTTGTGAACACAGCTGTATGAGCTGCTTTGTTGTGACTATGAATAACAAACAGGAAGTTCCGAGACGACCACAAACACAATCACACAGAGAAACAAGTAGGCCTACAGCGCAAACTGTTGATGAGTGGAAGAGAAGAAGAGGCAGCAAAGACAGATTTGACCTTCACCACTTCAGCAGCAGTAGTGGAAAAGAATACTGCAGACAATTAAATGATGCTTGTAAAGTGCACTTTACAGGAATTCTCTGCTCAACACCACAAATCTAAAACAGAAGACTGGTAATTCAATAACAGTAGTACTTATCAACAGTGTTAGAGAGGGGAAGAGCCTAGTCAGCATTGTGCTGGCACAGCCTGTCGCTTTGTTATGAAGTGCCTGGCCAAAAATGAAAAAACAAATACTTTCTGTTTGTTTTTTGATGCTTCAATACAAATCAAATTTTACGCTGGCACCTCCGAAACCATATGCTCACATGACATGAGCTCTTGCCTTCTACCACCCAATATGTTACCAGACTAACTACCAGCCGTATAAATGGAAACATATACAATCTTAAATAGTATTGCAAATTTACTTGATTAAACTGCATTAAAAAGTTTAGTTTGCTTTAAGCTGTATATGTACATGCACTTGTTCAGCTCTGTGTGTTTTTGTTTACTTTCCAGAAAACACAACCCTATGTGTCATGTCATTTGATTCAGTTACTTAATGGAGATTTGTTAATTGTCTTTTCTTCCCAGATAGCAAAATGAAACCTCTGGCCCAACATACACCTGGGGCCTCGGCCCGAGTCTGGCCCATATACTTCCACATCTGGGCAGACTGGTTATTTCTCTGTGTGTGCCTCAGAATTCTTCCAGATGTGGAAGTAGCATCTTACAATCATGCTGTATATGGGCCAGATTTGGGCCGTGGTACCAGGTGTATACTGGGCCAGAAGAAAACAATCATGTGGCACAAGTATGGGCCGGATTTATTTTGCTATCTGGGTTACGTTTTCTTAGATGAGGTAACATCTTTGCTATGATAAAAAAAAAGGAAATGAGTGCTATCTGCAATAATGACAGGAGCACACTGCTGTACTGCATAGTACTGTTCCTCTGCTTATTAGCAGTGCTTTGCAAATGGCTGCAGACATTCTAGTAGAGAAATGATCACAGAATTGTTTCTGTACGGGATGAATGAAATGTGCCCCATTTAACCTGATATAAATGACCAAGCCGTTGTTTGTACCCAGTGTCAGAACCTCAGTGAAATTATTTTTAATAATATGAGCTTACTTATAATAGTCGACTTAAATCGTGTTTATTCCCCTTTCTTTAGAAAGCCCTAAAGTTGCTACAACATTAAAAGGCCAAGTAATGAGATGCCTCTTTTCCATGAGTTGGAAGGGATGCAGAGTTTTACAGTGTTTTAAAATGTATCCATCACATCCTGGGCACTTGAACATCTTCTTAGTAGTGCTGCAATATTTGCATCTCTGCTGCTGTTGTGATCACCTTCTTGTTTTACCATTTAAAAATGTCTCGTGTTGTGTTGTGCATGTGCTTAAATCATGCCTTACGTTTGCCAAATTAATTGGTGATACATGAAATCTCTTCAGAAAATCTATTCAGATATATATATATATATTCTGTATCACTGTAAAGTGCAAATTGTATGGTCAGATTTATTATATTTATAGGTTACATGCAGCCATGTAGAATTATTATGGAAAACGCAGCACCAGGATCCTTTGTACCGCATGTGCAAAGGTGTGGTGAATGTTGATCTAGGAGGTTTAAATTCCCATTTTGTAAGACCGTGTACTTAGCACTAGAAATGTTGCATTTACCCAGTGAACCCAAGGCTCTATTACAGACAGACTCCTATTCGAATCATTTATATATCTGCTCTTTCTATCTTTCTCTGCTCTTTTATTCTTCTGTTACCAAAGAAATCCTTGAAAAAAATGTTCTTCTTAGCTAGGTTTTTGTATCAAGCTGCACTTCAACCAGAGCATGTTGTTGTAATTCCTATTTGATTAGTGAAGGTGATAAATTAGTTGATAAGATAATAAAACAAAATTTCCAAATAATTTAACAATGAATGCAACTTGTGCCACTTTCTCAAAAGCTTATGGTCATGGTCAAGTAAACAACAGCCTCCCTTTACGCTCCCGTGTCTTTCTTCGAGTTATGATGATAAATGCACTACATCTTAGCCTGCATCCATGGCATGTACTTAGTTGTTCCATGACTGTGAAAAATTTGTCTGTAAATCCTATTGTGCATGAGGACACTGCTTTACAGTACTGCAAGGCCAGTGTTCACGGTTCAGCAAGTGCAGTGAAGATGTTTTAATCTAGCAGCCCCGAGGACAGCAAGTAAACTACTGGATGGAGATTAAGTGGATTTCATTTTGCTGTGGACAAAGTTATTACCACACACAAACACTCGCACACCCACACAAGCACTAGCTGTATCTGCAGCGTTAAGACTGGGCAGAATGTATTCTGTGGTCTGACCGTGTTGATGAAGACGCATGCGATGGGGTTAACCGCCGACTGTTTCTGAGCAGGTATAAAATGCACGTGGAGGTCAACACAGTTTATGCACTGGGCATTTCACAGAGCATGGCTGGATATTTTGTGTCAATGTTCATTTATTCAAACCAATTATAAAAAAAAAAAAAAAAAAAAAAAAAAATCAGATTTGAATTCTTCCCCAAAAGCACTTAAGTGTGTTTGTTTACTTTGGACCAGCTGTTAAGAGTTTGATATCGCTATTTCAGTTGTGCAATGCAAAATATGTTTCAGTGTCCAAGACCTACTTGGTCGAGGTTTTGAGGTCAGAGAGGCTGTTTAGAATCGCCAAATACTTGAGGGCGTCTTAGGGCGTTTTCAGACTTGGCCTAAAAACTTGAATGTTTTCTTGGAAACGAGAGGTTTGTTCTCCATGCTGATTGGAAATTAATGTTCAGTCGTCCCCTTATCGGCAGCTATGATTCATACTGGGCAGAGTTATGCGTGACACATTCAAACAATCATGCTACACAGCTATGTAGTGGTAGTGTAGTTTGATTTGGTAAATGGATTGCACTTACGTAGTGCTTTTCTGGTCTCACTGGATGTGGACCCACAAAGCCGTCTGAGGTGAGGGTCAGGTTCAGAGGTTTAATCAGTCCAAAATCGATACACGGGTGATCAGTCAATCTGGCATGCAAAAATCTATGGTTAAAAAGCAGGCAATATCACATAAACACGAGGGACTACACGAGAGAATGCTGGGACGCTCACATGGGGGTAAAGACGATCTGGCTACTAATGATGGGAAGATGAGGACTAATATACTCTTAAGGCGGGTGAGACAATGAGACACAGGTGAAACACATTAGGGCGGGGCAGGTAATCACACAGGAGGGAAACTTGACAGGATGTGGGATCTGAAACGAGACAAGACAATGGTTACCAAAATAAAACAGGAAACACAGGGAAACATTAAAGACAAGGAACCATGAACTCAAGTCACTTGACCGGTCATGACAATCGACCACTCAAAGCGCTTTACAATGGCAGCCACATTCACACCTTTTTCTACCTACCGATCATACAAGTTCTTTATATTCATGCAACATGTTAGGTCTGTTGTGTGTGTATATAATAAATATTAAGGATAGATATGAACATGCTAAAATAAATACAGTATTAGGCAATGGATCCTGAACCCGCTGGTTCTGGAAAGAAAAACACAATGCCGGGGGCATTCATCCGTGTTTTGCTTCTTTGCCGTTGAATGCGGTTTCTTGTCGGAGAGGTTCTTCAGGATGGAGATAAACTTCTCTTTCTAGGCGCTTCAGACGTCTCTGCCTTTCTTTTTTTCTTTTTCTTTTTTTTAAGTTGGGAGCTGTAGCGTAACTTCAAGCTCAGGAGGAAGCTCTTCTTCTCTGTGGGACTGAGCGCAGACTAGACGCGCCACTGACTCACACAGCATCTAGTGTGTGTAGGTGGTATTACAATACGGTCCGGGGTGCGGCTAGTTGGTTAGCATGCTCTTCAGTAGATACCTCTGAAATACAACAGATGGTGGTCTTGGTCATGACATCATAAATGTGGCTCCTTCACATACTCTTGATGGTGTTCGTTCATTTTTTTTGAACATTTTAAACCAAAATTCTGGGCAGATCTTATACGTTGCACTTTTAAATTGAATGCTGCAGCCAGTTCGTTCAAAACACGCAACCTTTACTTTGAAGACGAGCTGTTTCTGTTTCCGGCTCACGCAAAGTGTTAACAGCGTTGAAGCAGCATCGGCTAATGAAGAACGAGCTCACAAATGTCAACATACATTTACATGAAGCATAAGTAGGACAATGAAATTAGGCAATAACCCTCCAAGCTGGCATTTTTCATTATAAAACGTGCAACTGTAACTGGTGACTTGTGCCTAAAATTGAAACTTTCTTGGTTTCCAGTCAAGAATAAATCACCTTCGTTTTATTTTACAAGTCAAATTAATACATGACAACTCAGTCTGCAATAAACTTTTAAGAAGCAGTCTATGAAACAAAACTGTCCTGTGGAACACTTAAAAGAAACATATAATTTTGGTAATACCAGCAAGTGCTTTACTGCCTACAATCATTTTCCAATCAATTCCTTCAGGCTACAATAATAGGTTAGGTTAAAATCACTATTTAACTACTTACTTAAGAATGTGAAATGTCAGAATAATTGTAGAGAGAATGATTTATTTCAGCTTTCATACAATCCCAGGGAGCAAGAAGTTTACAGACACTTTGTGATTATGGCATAGCCTTTAAATTGTTTAACTTGGGTCAAATGTCTCAGGTAGCTTTCCACAAGCTTCTCAGAATAAGTTGCTGAATTTTGGCCCATTCCTTCTGACAGAACTGGTGAACTGAGTTTGGGTTGTAGGCCTCCTTGCTTGCATAGGCCTTTTCAATTCTGCACAATTTTCTATTGGAATGAAGTCAGGGCTTTCTGATGGCCACTCCATTGCCTCCTGTTGTTCTCAAGCCATTTTGCCACACCTTTGGAAGCACGCTTGGAGTGATTGTCCATTTGAAAGAACCATTTCCGACCGCGCATTAACTTCCTGGCTGATGTTTTGAAATGTTGCTTCAATATATCCACATAATTGTCCTTCCTCATGATGCCATCTATATTTATGAAGTACACCAGTCCCTCAAACAAACAATTGTTGGAAAAATTACTTGTGTCAAACTATATGCCCAAAAATAGATGCCCTTACAGATGTGGAAAAACTATAGATAACATGAAATCTTCCAAGTGGTTACAAACGAGTTTTAAGTTTATGCAAACGTCTGACTTCAACTGTACATGAGGGGTTGAGTGTTTGCAGAGTGCTCTTTGTTTGCTCTGTCTGAGCTTAGTGTGAGATTTATGAATTTGTGAAACTAAAGGCTGGGATTGGAATAGATTGGGTTTAGTGTTTAGAGAGAACTCTTTTCGATTTCTCTGCCTGAGATCAAAAAGAGGCACAGAAGTTGAGAAAATCTAAGAATTATTTCAGAGCTTGACAGGAAGTCATTTGAAATTTAAAAGGAGAGTAATTTTTTTTGTGAGTCTTTTTCTCCTGGAGAAATAAAACTGAGGACAGGAGAAATAAGCTATGGCCTCATTTTAGGTTTCTCTCAGATCTCATAGCTGTCTAGGAGAAATAAATGAAACACCTTTAAGATCTCTTTTCTGATTTTCCTTTCCTCTGGGCAGTCTCCCCTTGTTATAATGAATCCAGTATTTTGATATTAGATAAAAAAAAGGTCTTACTTTCTGGACTTTAAACACCAAATGTACCAAAATGATTGGCCTTGTGTTAAGAAATGTATGGGTGTAGCTCAGTGGTAGAGCATTTGACTGCAGTTCAATAGATTCCCAGTTCATTTTCTAAAAACACGCTGTATAAGGCTTTCGTAGTTCCGACCTCTTTGACTTTTCTTTGACTGGACACTGAATGCCATAATTGCTCCCAATCAAGTGTTCAGCAAAAATTGAATTGCTTCAGACAGTAGCCTCTGTGGCGTAGGTTTAGTAACAACATTTGCCAATTGTGAGTCAGAAGACAAAACAAGTCTAATAAAGGTTCTCAGTCAAGACGGGATAGAGCTAACTAAAAGGTCAAAGTCAAATCTGATATAATTTTGAGCGCAGCAGAGAGGTGTAAAATCCAAGCAGAGTGCAGCATCTCAAGGTAGCACTGCTATAAGGTCCATCGTCTTTGCTTTCTCTGTTGGAAAACGATGACTCATGCAAAGTGATACTGCAGCTCATCATGTGTAAAGAGATGCTTGCTCAGCAAAAAGTATAAATTCTTGGCTTGGCCTGTTCTTGGCTTGCTGATATTTTCTGGGTGTTTCTCTAAACATGACAGGATTGGCCCCTATGTCTATTGTCTCATGCTGCACCACAGTTATCAGAGGACCAGTGGCTCCAAAGCTATTTATCAAGTCTTATCTTACATGGATAATCACAGTGATACATTACGCCTTCACCAAATGTTTCTGTTTGATACGTCTCTCGCGACTATAAAGATATAGTGGCGTTTTCTTCATAATCAACCTTCAACTAGTAGGTCACCTCATGTCCATTCATTTCCCAAACAGCTGACTGACCAGAGAAAAAACATCTGTGGACAATCATCAGTGTCTCTGGCCGAGAAAAGTCGGTCACAGCTTGTTTTTTTGCAGCTGGCAGTCACTTCTCCACTCTCCATAGTTTCCCTACTGATATAATGTTGTTTTTCACATAAAAATTCTGCCAGTTTAAAATGGAAGAGAAGTAGATTCCAGACTTCCAAAGACATCCTCAGATTTTTTTTTTTACTTCACAGTAATAAACATCTCAAAAACAATGTATGGAGATGGTTTCTGCCCATTACTGTAGTCAGCTGCAAGCTTTTTAAAGGATTTTTCCTTAATTTAGATTATAGCTACTTGATTTGTGCCTGTAACAGTAGCTCATCATGTTAACAAAACAATGAAATATTGTGAAATCCAATGCAAAAAAGTCCCTCCAGCATGAGTTTTACTGTTCTTTGGTTTCAAATCATGTCACTCACACAACAAAACAAAGAATGTGGGGAAATATTGCTCTGGAAGGGCTTTTAGATGGCGATGATGCTCCAATGTTTCGTGTTTGTTCATATCGATTGTAAATATTGAGGTCACTGTCTAAAAAGATTTGAGTAAAGACAAGACATTATTGTGTTCTGTTGGCTGGAATGAAGTCCGCTCCATCTGTCATACTTACTGTTTTCATAGGAAAAGCAAAACATAAGGGCAGCAAGATGGCCGACGTCCATAATTTAATCAACATCCCACGCCAAGTCTGCCGCCCTTATTCCTTCTGGCTCTCTCCTCTGCACGATTTTTGTAATCCCTTCCCTGCTTTGGACTGCACTCATTTTCCTGATAAATGTACTGACTGATGGCTTTACTGGTCCACAGTAGCCTATATGTGGATGGATTGCCGAATTGTTTGACTATAACTGATTAGCTGACTGGAGAAGAAGAGATTAAGGAGGCTGCGGACCATCCCTCTGTATACATCTTCTTTCTGGCTCTCTCCTCTGCGCTGTCACTGGCTGTCAGTCAGTGACCTGAAAACTCCTCCAAGGCAGTGTGCGGAGACTCAGCTCATGATGCAGGGAAACAAACCGAGATACTGCATCGTTTCCGTTTACCTCCAAGGGAAATAATGTTTACGATCTTGCAGAGTTGATAGTGACACGTTTTCAGAGAGGCGTCATACTTTAAGAGGGTAAACAGACGGCAGAACCTTTTTTAAGAGCTCTGGGGATATGTGAGTGTTGTCGTCTGGGAGGCAGAGAAAGTCTGAATTTTCTTTTCTTTTTTATGTTTTTAAATACATCCTACGACTTCAGCTCAGTGGCCCAGTTTGATACACTTGTCATCTCTTATAGACACGCTGGAAAACCACATACAACCGCTTCATTCTTTGTACATCTCTGTGGACTGGATTACATTTGCAGGAATCAAAATGGGGCAGTCCTTTGGCACTTTGAAATTCTTTGTCTGACAATGTTTTTGTATATAATTCATCATTTTGATTTATGATTTCTGACCCAGTGGCCTAATGGATAAGGCATCAGCCTCCGGAGCTGGGGATTGTGGGTTCAAGTCCCACCTGGGTTGAAAAGCATCACATTTAATGTTTCGATCTCACATTAATATCAAAAAGTTGCCTTACTTGTCACTTACCATTTGTGTTCACCGGCGCCCTCAGATGGTTGCCAAAGGGAAGAAACCATTTGAATTTCAAGACCGAGCAATTTCATTTAATCCTTTGGATGTTTAAGAAATGAACCTGCTATTTTGGAATCTAAAATGTCGCTCACAACATTCTCCGTATAAAACTGTGAAGGTCATAATAAGCATTGAACATTACTAGGTGGGCTACTGCCATGATGGATGGTCTCTGTGGCCCCCAGAGGCCAGTTTGAGCACTGTAGTTATGCTTCATAGAGCAGAACTGTCATTATGGTTTACAGCCTAATAAAATATCAATTACAGTGAAAATGGGAACTTCCAAATATTGAAGAATCCCCTGAGGATTTGGGCTCATTTCCAGAGTGAAAAAGATGAGCAGGAGAGAGGAGAAGTTAATGAGACGCAGAGGAGAACAGGGAAGATTGGAAGGAATACTAGATAGATAGATAGATAGATGGATAGATAGATAGATAGATAGATAGATAGATAGATAGATAGATAGATAGATAGATAGATAGATAGATAGATAGATAGATAGATAGATGGATAGAGCTAGTTTGTAGAATCTAATCAGACTTCTAAGAATAAACCCTCTTTGCCCCATTTTTGTTTACAGATCACAATGACTCATGAGCATCCAGCCACAGGGAGGGATGCCAAGGTCTGGCACCTGCTCCCAGTCCCTTTGAGAATATTGCTGTTGATAATAAAATCAGCTGAAAAGAAAAATTGCCTCTCCTCGGACGTGGTGATTCATAGACCCCAAAAGTAACCAGTTACACTCTGAAAAGCGGCTTTTGAACAAGAACATTAAACCTTATACCTGCAAACCTGCGAAGGTGTCTCCTGAAATCAGGTGCCAGAGGACGAAGCGTTACCTCGGCTGCAGCTACTTATATTTCCACAAGAGGGAGCTGTCAGTTAGAGATTGATGCACTGTGTAAATGGAGCAGTTTTTAAACATGCTGGGATTAATGGCACTGGTGATACAGACTGAAATAGCTCAGCAACCATTGGATAAACTGCCATGAAAGTTTGTAGAGACATTTATTGTCCCCAGACGTGCATCCAATTTTCCTCTAGTGCTACCTGCAGGTCAACTTTATCCCTTGTCCTCAGAAATTTCTTAACATGTACTTAATTTACTGGCACAAAATTTGGTGCAGACATTCATGGTTCCCAGATGATGCATCCTACTGATTTTGGTGATCTCCGACATTTGCTCTTATGCCACCAGTAGGTTGATATTTGTGTTTTTTGCTACATATCTAAGCAATTATTAAATGGATTGCAGTGACATTTGGTACAGATATTCATGCCAGGAAAAACTGTAATAACTTGGATGATCCCTGAACGTTTCATGGTGTCATTACCATTACCTAGTATCGTTTCAATTACTATGTAAAAACTACAAAAACTAACGACGTTCCCATCAGCCTTAGCTGCAAAGTTTTTAGTGCTAATTAGCACTAACGTGTTGAACTAAGATGGGGAATACAGTAAACATATAACAACTGTGAGACATCAGCAAGTGGGCATTGTCATTTTGAACATGTTAGCAGACTGACATTAGCATTTAGCTCAAAGCACTGCTGTGCCTAAGTAAAGTCTCAGACAGCTGCTAACATGGCTGTAGACTGGTCTTGGTGTATTTCATACTCACTCCCTGCCAAACATGCCAACGAACACTGTACATTGCAAATTTGATTATTAAAACAAATGCATATTTTATTATGGGAAAGTGCTTCAAGTTCAGTATCTTCAAAATTTAGATGATTCAATTTGAAAAAGGGTGGATTACATTCATTTTGTGCAAAGTACCTCCTATCATTACATTTCAGTCAATTCTGAAAACGGAGCTTTTCTTAATAATTTCTTAGAACATTTGAGCTTAATTCTTTTACTTGAGTCCTGTTATCATTATGACTAATATTTCATTTTTTATTTGTTATTTTGGCATGTTTCCTGTTACTGTATGCTGTATATCACTTTATAAAATCAGTTATGAAAGGTGCCACATAAATATTATTTACTGTATCACTTTATGACTTTAGAATGAAGCCTTTCCAACTTTACCATTTTGCTGTACGGCTGAGAAGCAATCTCCAATCATCTTCCAGTGCCTTTTATCCTCATTTGGATAATGTCTTGAGTTTGCACCAGGGTGACGAGGATATTGATGTAGCAGAAGATCCTCAATGACTCAGGGGGTGCTGATGACGTGCTTGATCCAGTCGGTGAGTCTGGTGATGCGAGTGTAGACGCCATAGTAGTCTGGACGCCCACAGCCTTTGCCCCAGCTCACCACTCCGGCCAGGAACCAGCGACCCGACGGCTCCTGGCAAACCAAGGGGCCACCGGAGTCTCCCTGACAGAGACAATCAATGTTAAAGGAGCAGGGAGTGAGACTCTAATGGCTCCACAGCAGAAAATGACCATAATAATTGACAAGGCTGATGGTCAATAATGGTGACTCAGCTATGACATCACCTGGTGCTTGGATGTCTGGCTTTCAAACTCATTCATGACCTTTTTCTGGGGAACATAAATTCACATTTACATTTAAATGCAATACCTGCCAGGGTCTGTTGGATGGTTTAAAATTTTAATTTCTTTCATTAAATCAGTTTTAATTTTGCCTTCTGGCAGATTTAAATCCAAAAAGATAAAGCGGGACACATATACCCTGAGTAGATCATTCTACTCATTACACACACTGACATTTAAATTTCAGTGCATTCATTTACTTTTTTTGGACACTTGGTGGCAGCACAACAACCTCTAAACACAACACTGACAGACAGTATTGTCACCTTACGGAGGTGAATGTGTTAGCAAACAGCTGCCTTTTTTAGGCACCTATCAGATACAGAGCAACATTAGCATATGGAGTTGTGTTTGTTTTCACCCAACAAATACAAGTCCAATACTCTCCATCTATTCAGCTCTATTTTGACTCCCAATTTTTCCTGCTGGGTGCTCGTTTTGGCAAGTGACTTTTTAGAGCTTTTTCACTGAAAGCAGGTGTCTGCTTCAGCTCCTGAGACCCCGCATCCTCATATGAGGACATGCTTCACCTGCACATCGCTGCACCTTGTACTTCATTCTGCTTAACTTAGACCTGTTGTCCTCATTCATAGACACTTCTGCTACCAACTAGTGGTAGCAAAAGCACAATACACTTATCAGTGAAAAAACAAGATGGCGGCCATCTCAGCCAAGTCACGCTACAGCCGATCCCGAAACAAAAAGTGAACAGAGTACAAAACCTCATCAAATTTTATGGTTAAAACTTCATTATTTATACTCAGTAATGTCTTTAGTTTGATATGGCATGGGAATTTGACAAATCTTAGCAATAGTAAGAAACTACAACGCTGTTAAACATGAAGTACTCGTTTGAGGACATTGGTAATTTATTACTGATCATTCAGATCATTAGATGTAAAAGTAAGGAAACATAGCTCAAGATTTGTGAAGAAACCAACAGTTTACAAGAGTATAAATAGTTCTTGCATGTCCTACAAATTAGTATGACATTGATTTGTATTTCTCTTTATCTAATGTGATACATTTCCAGGGTATTATTTCATATTGATTCATTCATATTTCATATGTCAAGAGCAGGACAGTTGCTGAATGCAATATTAGGTGACAACTTTGAGGTGGAGGATTTGTCTGATGGTGATGCTGATGATTGTGTTGTGGATGAAGATTACATTCCACCTGAATATATTCACCCTGACCCAGAATCTGATCAGCAGATGACAGTGACGGTGAGGCACAACTCCGTCCACATGCACCTAAACATGTACAGAGATCTAAAGGACATATTCTCAAAGGCTGGGGTTTGGGAGCCTTGGTCGGCAAACGTCTAGCTAAAACTCTGGTTGCTGGTATAAAAGTATACTGTGACTGGTTCTTTACAAGCATGAAAGCTGTGGATTCTATCCTGAAGAAGCAGGTGTACCTGACCTACTAGTGGTGAGTTTTCCTTGCTCCATACTCCACACTAGGAATGTGCTTTTGTCTGTTACACCTATTGACTGTATGAATACGTCGTATAGATCTCTGTAAATGTTTAGATGCATGTGGACAGAGTTATGTCTCACTGTCACTATCATCTGCTGATCAGATTCTGGGAAATTAACTATTTTATCATTTGCTACACATTGGTGATTTTACTGTATTATACAGTACAATCAGTAAAACCATAACAATAGATGTGCAGGCTGGAAAAACAAAAAAGTGAGTTTTATGATGCTTAAAAAAAATGGGATGGAATAAAAGAGCATTATATGTTTTGTTTGTTGTATGTATTGTATGTGTTTTTTCTGTACCTGACAGGCATCTTTCTCTCCACTGCGGTAACCGGCGCAAAGCATTCTGGGAGTGACCAAGTGGCCATAGGAGCGAACACAGGCTTCCTCGCTGACCAGGTGAACATCCACCTTCTGAAGCACGTTACTGGCACTGCCTGGAGGAGGTCAGAGGGGAAAGGTCAACAGGATCATCCTCTTTTCATCCTTTATTTGTACGTTAGAGACGATGCATTTACATAAAGCCTAAAGACTGCATTCATCTGCCCTGCATTCATTTGATTAGTCTACAACAAGCCAACACTGATGTCTTCACTGCTCAGTTTTGACTCACCTACTGAATGTCATTTCCATATTTCCACAGTGAAATGTCACAGACTGCAGTAATACAGAATTCACAGCTTTATCTGAACTCAGTCTGTAGTTAACCCAGAAAAACATCCTCTAAAAGTCATGTCAATTTCTACATGAAACTTTGGGTGCCCGAAGATATGATTTCAACACATGTTGGCCTAAAGCAGCCTTAACCATTAGGTTCGTCATGATACCAGATACCAGAAACCACAACCCACACACATCACTCTATCTTCTCCTGTCTGTACAATTTTAATTAGTTAATGTTAGCTCCGTTGTCATAATAGCATAACAGCACCCACTCTGCTCCACCATCTGTAACATCACAAAAACTCCCCACATATTCCTTTCAGAGTGACTCTGAATAAATTGGGCTTTTCAAAAACTGCACAAATCATATAAGGTCACTTCCTGTGAAAATAATGCAGTGGAAAAAAGGTTTTACACTCCCCCTAACTTTATATGATAACAACATTCTTTGTGAGTCAAAAGCACCAAATAAAAGGGCACTTTCAAATTGTAAAGACTTGTAAAGACTACATAGTTATTTTAAGTGTCTCTTTACGAGGCGTGATGTTGTGTTGCCTTATGCCTACACATACCAAAGCCTGAGGTTAAATGGAAATTATTATAATGCAGGGTTAAAAAAAAAACTAATTCCTTTACCTTTTGCAGATGCCAGCTTTGTAACATTGCAAGTCTTTGCAAATAGTTTGGGGATTTGTTGAAGTATTTACTGTGAGCATAGAAATATAAATTATCATGATGTAAATATTAGCATTTGAACTAAAAATTTAATTGTGCTGAAAAACCAAGCTAGTTTGTTTCTTCAGCTAAAGTGTTAAAAAAGAGTTCTGATAACTAACTTAATTACAGTGTTACTGTGCTGGTCACACTTAGCCTTGTGTTTCTTAATTGGAAACACTTTACACATCGCTAAATTTAAAGGGTTGGCACTACACAAAGTAGTTCTAACATAGAGATGTTATTAAATTAAATATTTACACCCACTAAATGGTAGTTGTAGCTGTGTGTAGCTAAATGAACTGACAAAACTTTAGCTTGCTAATACAGGCTTACATGTTACGATAGAAAAGTAAAAGTGCAAATATGCTTATAATCATGTTAAATCATGTTAATGGTTTTAAATATGATCTTACAAAACTAAGAGTTTAAAAAACTGCAAAAACATTATGCTAATAACATCAGACTATAACATCAAAATAAATAACTCAATAGCATAGGTTAGCATAATAAGATATTTGTGTCTTATTCTTAACAGCATGAATACTATTAACTCTGAAACACATATTTGTTCACGTCTGCCAATATAAATAAAATTGTAATTGGCTTTTAAGTCTAATAAATTGTTCAACCTCTAAAAGTCTTAATGTAATTTTGCTAGTTATGCTTCCGGTAGTGACGCTACAATGACTTTCTAATTACACAGTTGATTGCTTTTGATTGGACGGCACTAAAGACGTTTCCTAGCAACCGATTTAGATATTAAGACAGTCTTTAAGTTGTAATGGTGCGACCTGATCAAATAAATCACTAGTTTGAAGCTAGCTGGTAGATACTAGCACTGCTAGTAGTAATTGTGGTTTTAATACTAAGACCGCGTGTCTATCCTCTCTCCACATCACCCAAAGACCCCCATCTCTCTCTCTCCCTCCTCACCCCCCTCACGGAGAGCCCCCCAGCCAGTGACCCAGCAGAGCAGGCCCGGCTCCAGCTGGTGGGTAGGCGGGGGCAGGCAGGCGGGTCGGGCATGTCCAGCCAGCAGCACCGAGGCGGGCCGGTCCAGCTTCAACAGGGCGAGGTCGTAGTCGTGGGACTCGTCGTCGTAGTATTGGTGAAGATGGATCCGCTGAACTCGCGCCACCTCCTCTGTGGAGCCGCTGCGTCTGAGGAGGAGTTTACCCAGGTAGACTGTCCACATCGAGGGGGAGTAGAGACTGTAGGAGCAGGAAGAGAAAAAAGACCCACTCTCTATTTTACAATCAAAGGCCTCCTCATCCAAAATTGAAGATTCACTGAACGCTGCACAAGCTTTTAATCGCTGCACAGAAAAAATGAAGTAGAAAAGTCTTGTTAATCCTATACAGGATGTTGCAGTTATAGTTTTGGCCGGGATCCAGCCAACTGATTCTGGCTTTGAGCCAGACAGGCCTGGACAGCAAAGGCACAACAGCAGTACTGAACATAAAGGAGTTTTGGAGGAAAGAGAAAGGCATACATGATTTATAAAAAAAGTGCTAATGTGCTAAAACTGCTTAATCAGATTCAGTGAAGAGAATTAAAGGCTTTTAATTTTTGCTCGATTAAGTGCCTCAGCTTATGTTTGTTTTGGAAGCACTTCAGCCACAGTCATCCAACCACTTCCTCCTCTCTCTTCCTGCACCTACCGGTCGTCATAGAAACAGTGGGCGGCAGACACCACCCACTGGCTGGAGATCAGTGCCCCCCCACAGATGTGGGAACCCCGCACCTGCAGGCTGGCCTGCCATGGCCACTCCCCCTCTGAGGCGTTGGTCCCCCCGACAATACGACTGGAGAACTGCCTCAGGCCGCAGTCTGAACACACACACACAGAAATATTAAAACACACAGATGCTAATATGGACAGCGAGTATTTGCTAAATGCAGAATATGAACTGTAAATGAAATCAGCTTAGTTGTATTGAAATAAAATTAGAAAACAAGACCAAAATGCTTGCGAGGGTTACTGAAAAAAAGTTCACGTGTTATGTGTGTTGTTTTGTGTGTGTGTGCATATTTATCATTATTATAATTATATTATATCTAGTATGTCTAATTCTTCTTACACCCAGCGGGGATACAAAAGAAAAGTAAATAAAAACACGAGAGAAAGACTAATCTTATCAGATTTTGTTAAATTATTTAATTCCATTTTTATTAAAAAGCAGATTGACTTTGAATTTAAGAAAATCTCGAAAGAGAGCATGAAGGCATCTTAAAAATAAAAAAATGTAAAGTCAAAATACAGACAAAATTGAATGAAACCAGTATAAAAACAAAAACTCAGTGTGTGTGTGTGTGTGTGTGTGTGTGTCTCACCACACTGTTTTTCATCAGAGGCGTCCGGGCAGTCGGTGACAGAGTCACACTCTGGGTTTGGCTTCTTCAGACACGTTCCATCAGCACACACATAGGTCTTATCTGTGCACTGCACACCTGAACACACACACACAAATCATGAGACAAGATATATAGCTCTTCCATAAAAAGAAATCTGCTCCATTGCAGCTGTAACAGATGTCTTTGCTGCGTGTCCCAGAGCCATGACCTCTACAAAATATTCTGTACAGTAGATCGTGATAAAGTTACCATTAGTACAGTTCATCTCGTCTGAGGCTTCAGGGCAGTCCGGGTGTTGGTCACACACCTTGTAGTAGTCAACACATTGGCTGTCCTCTGGACACTGGTACTGAGCCGCACACACTGAAACACACACACGCACGCACGCACACACACACGCACACACGGAAATGCATCAGATTTTACACATGTAATACATGTCCACATATTTGATAACATTTAGTCATATGAACCAAATTATTGGGGGAGTTGTCAGTGTATAAATGGGTAACCAGATACAGTGCATGCTAGCACATTAGCAAAGAATTCTGAGGTGTTTATATCACATGATAAATGTTTTTAATACATAGAAATAGGCCCATCAAATCAGATTAGCATCAGCATAAGGCAGCTTGTTTTCATGAGCAGCAGCATGGTGACAATCCTCATGTTACATGTTTAAACAGTTCAGCCCTTAGCCATTTCTGTTACATAAAACTGGATTAGGTGTCACAAGTGGTATCACAAGTGGCGTGGTGGAACACTGTGGTTTGGTTCACCCCTGAAAACCCTGTGTTGTTGAATCACAGTGGTCACAATTCATCCATTATGGAAAAATCTAAAATAAGCTCAGCATTATTTGACTGAGTAAATTGCTTTAACATATAAAAGCACCAGGCGCCACTGACTTTAGGTGGCTGCCGTTCTACTGCACCACCATGTCTCAATTTTCTGTCTCAACAGAAAACAATGTACAACAAATTATGTGTAAATCAGTTAATTTAAAGCATAAAATAAATACCACAGTTTCTCTCATCAAGTCCATTGGGACAGTCCTTGATTCCATCACAGGCAGGAACACATAGGCCATTAATAGTGCACAGAAACTGGCCTGGGCAAGCTACGAAACATACAAACACACACGCAATCAAATAATATGCTCATGAACAGAAGTGAAACAAAGTAGAAACATTAACTTAACAGTTAATTTAGCCAAATGCCTTGGCTGTCTCTCTCTCCTGCATCCACATCTTACGATCTGTAAGGTTGAAGACGCTGAAGCGCAGCTGAAGGCCCGGCCCTGTGAGTGACACCTCGGACGTCATGACAACAGTTGCTGTCATGGAGAGCAGGTAAAGGCGTTCGCTATATGGCTGCAGACCCCTGGTACCACACAGTCTGAGAAAGGGACAGAGACGCTGAAATCAAATGGAAACTCCAGTTATGTTTCCCTGCAGGGGCAACAGGAAGGCTGTGGTGGAGGACCACAGGTGTCATAAGTGTTGTTTAAATAACTTAAGCAAAATATTGGACTCTCTGTTTGGTCAAGGCTGCCATAACAAACCTTTCCTGAATAAACAGAGGTTAAAAAGCACAAATTTATCAGTTTGAAAAGAAATAAATAAGTAAAATGCCTCTATTGAAATAAAGAAAATGGCCACATATGGAATGCTGCTGCCCCCTGTTGATCAGTATGGAATAGAACAACATGATCATATGAACTTAACATTTTGAACACAGTATTTTTTTTTTTTTTTACTGTTAATTAAGTCATTTTGTGTTTTTTTATATATGATAAAACCAACTGAAATGTCTGCACATCATGACCTGAATTTTAATATGCACCAATTTTTCCTGTCAGACACCAAACCACATACAGGTGACATCTATAAATACACATTTATTTTGTCGACAATTTTGCAGTTGATCAATATCTTGTCTATATATTAAGTAAGTCGGCACATATTGAGGGATTTTTATATATAGTTTGTGTCGGTTGTTCTCTTTCAGAGGTTTAGCACCTGTGCGCTACACAGATAAAAATCCTCAAAAACATGTTTATCAGTGAGTCACACAATTATGTGCTGGTACAGAATTAAAATAACACTGGACAGATGTATTTTCTGGTGAACGTGTGCAACTGTGCAATTGATTAGGTTTTTTAATAATTGGAAATTTGACCAACTGGAGTCGAGAATCTACTGAGATAAAAATGTAGCTAAAATTGACTTCTAATCTGCTTTGCTTTTATTTTCTGCCCCCTTTTCCCATTTGGCTGTTGTCAGTGTTGCTCTCAGATTTCAGTCTCAGTGAGGCTCAGGATTCTGCTCAACCAAACAATTAGGATTAATCAGACTGGACCGAACAAAGATGCTCGACAGCCGACAGTTCCCACGGATCAGCAAGACTCATCATGGCAGAGCCTACCTGCGGTTATGGATGAGCCACTGTCCCTGGGTACAGGCTTGGTTGTAGCTGGCTCTGCTCAGTTCGTAGCCCTCAAACTCCAGAGACAGGCCCATCCCTACACTGGGCATCTGACCACACACACACACGACAGGAAATGAAAAATACAATGAGGAGCAAACACATGCAAACACCTTCACACACACAACTCTTATAACAGTTGTGCATCAATGCAACAATCATTGAATCAATCAGGAAGTGTAAGACATATGGATGACGGAGTGTATTACGATAAAGCTCCAGGTGCAGTTGGTATCAGGGGGGTAGTAGCTGGGGAAAAAAGGCGTCCTCAGTGTCCCCTGGACCCCTGATACTGGCTTCAGCTCTATAGTGGAGTTACAGTCTGGGAAAGAAATAAGCAGAGAGAAATACTTCAATCCACAACACAAATCCATTCTACAGGATGGAAAATATAAGATACGAAATCAGAGGAAAATGTTAATCTTGAACTCTGTGGCATCGAGGCCTGGGATTGACCGATCTCCATTTGCTACTGAGAACAGAGCCTGCTTGTTTTGCTAACTAGGCTATATTGTGTTTTTTTTGACTAGGCTGTATTTATGGCTGAGTTTAGTTAAACTTAAGTGGGTGCAGCCACCGAATAAACACTAAATGGAAAGATTTACAGCTTTCCTCCAATCCAAAACAGAAATAACATGCACGACAGTGATGGAAGGTCAGCTCAGCTGGCTAGTTTGCAAGCTTCCTTACACAAGGAATGTCAGCTGGGTAAACTAATGGAGATATCTTGGTAGTCAATTGCAAGGTAATATGTTTAACCATGCTAGTGGCATGATCTCAGTGTTGGTCTTTTTCTCAGTCTACCACTTTGGTCCAGCCCGAGTTATCACAAAAACCACTGAAGTGTTTGGCACAAAATTTTGTTCAGATGTTTGTGTTTCCCAAATGACGTATCCCACAGAATTTTTTGATCCTGGGACTTTCCCTCGATTGCTTCCATGTGATATACATTTGTAGTTTTGTGGTTTTCCCTCTTACACCTTTTACTTGGCTTAAATCTAATAATAGAAAAAAATCTGTGGTCATATCCCACTGAGGTTGAATTTAACAAATTTTCTCTCTCCTTTCAGTCTGTTCATGCAACATCGAATGCAACGTTTTTGAACTAGTTAAGAAGGCCTGAGCGTTTAGGTGGTCTCACCCTGGCGGTCCCAGGCCTGTGCAGACAAAGAGAAGGGGTCCTTGTAGTTGTACAGACCCTGTTTCCAAACCACCGTCATCCACTCGCCTGAAGACAGGACATTGACCACACGCTCATGTCTGCTGCAGCCATACACACTGAAAGGACAGAGGGAACGATGGACAACAGGAGAGACAGTTGGTGTGTTTAATAAATAAACAGGGTAAATTTATCCCTTACACAAGATGAGAACATTTCTTTAAAGGTGGACAATAGTGGCCCATCAATATTCAGCAGCGGGCAGGTATTGGACTTATATAGTAATTATCTAATTCTGTGTAGGAAACTCACGATGTGATGAGATAAGTATCAGTGGGGGTGAGGGAGTTGTACACCGCCAGCCTGTCTCGACACTCTGGCAGCAGCCACTCCATTTGAAGCTCCAGCTGGGAGCCGGGGGCAGCCTGGAGGTGCCACAGGCAGGAGGAACACTGTGTGTCCGGGCCACGGAGAGCCATGGGGCTTCTGGACACCACCTTCTGGTAGCGGTAACAGTCTTAGGGAAACAATGCCAAAGAAATTATTGTAAGCACTGAATTGGTCTTATGTAGGATCTGAGTTGAGGATTAATAGCATCACGTTACAGTACATTTTGCCATGATTTTATATATGTAGTTACTGAATTGTTCTTGCTTTCAAATTTATCTGTATGTTGAAGCAGTGTGCCAGGGCTGTAGTAAGAGAAATATTCAATATATCAAGAGTTTGGAGGGTGGTGTCTTTTTAGAATAAATTGCATTTGCTATATAAGAACACAAACAAAAGTACAAGGAATTTATTAAACAGTGCGTTTGTCTACTCAAGCTGTGAATTTTAGCATACTTGGCTAACTAGCTTATTCCCTGCAAACCTATATTTCTTTGAAGGCCAGGAGGTAGCTATCATTGCCTAGATTTTGTTTTCTTTCATTCATTACGTTAGAGGGAGTCGTCACTATGAGGGAGCTAGTACCAAAGGTTTAAGCTAATGATAGCTTTGGTTTAAACTGATGATAGTGGCTCTGCTTTGCTGTGTATTTGATTTGGGTAAATTTGCAAATTATACTGAATTTAACTTTATGTAACTTTAATGTTTGTGGCTTAGTGATTCTAACTTTCTACCTATAAACGCCATCTACCATTACCCACATGGCCAAGAGTTAGCATATCTTAGCTACCTATGTCTTTTTGTAAGTTTTAGGTGACATTTCTAAAAAGCCTAGCTGAGGACTGACACATGCACCATATGGGAACAAAGATGCTAGCATCGGAGGGCTTAAGCTATCACCTGTCCTGCTTTACCACACGCCAATAGTGTAGTCTACTTTATTTTAGTGGGTATACTGCAGGTTTGCTACCACCCAGTTTTGGTGCAGTTCTCACCTGGGAACTGATTCACCTGGTACCCTAAAGATTTTCTTTGATCCAATAGTTCAATCATATGTCATCAATATGTTTTACTCCTTCCGTTTTAAAAATGTAACACGTTTACTCAGAGTACATTTTCACTGACTTACTTGCTTTAGTGACTTTCTTCATTTCAGATGTTGTTTACATGCTATTCCGATCTGCTAGTTTCTTTAGCTTAGCATTCAGCGCTAGCTTCTCTCTCTCGCGCGCGGTGTGTCTTGGACCAGCAGATTAACTTGTTCATCAGAGTGTGGTGTTGTTGTAACTTCATTGTAGAAGATTATGAAGTTTATTACAACTTCCTGGTGTCTGCTGTCTTACCGTCGACACACAGCTCGGCTAGCTAACCTGAGCTGCTCTAGTCTGCGACCGTCTGTGTACACAGCAGCCTTCAGTGTGATAGGCTATTATTCGTGACGTGGCACCAATCAGATGGTGCCGTGGGCGGGACGCCGCGAAACATGTTTGTTGAGTTTACTGTCCGATCTCCGACCCGTTTTTTACAGAAACGGAATGCAGAAGTGCAATTTCTGTCACAAAACTATGTTGTTTCGTATCCTTGGGCCTTTTTAAGTGATTAAACGGATATTCTGGAGCCTTCTTAGTGGGTATACGGCGTATCACGTAGACTACACCACTGCCACAAGCTGAAATTTTCATAGTGAATTTCACCAATAAGTGATATCCTATTTTGAAATGCAAGATAATGCCATTAATTAATATATAAATAACAGTTTTAAATGTCTCATATTGTATGAAAGTGCTGTCTAATGTATTTATTAGAGTTTCTCATCTATCATCTTATAATGAAATCAAACATAAATGCATTCTAGTTTCTGCAGTTGCTTCCATGCATTCAAGTTTTGTTCAGGGAAATATATATTGTGGTGCATGCTACAGTTTAATCAAGATGAAGAAATAAAAAAGAAAAAAAAGAGAACTCATGAACAAGAAAGAAAATGAAAATAAAGTGTGATACCAAATGAAGCTTTCAAAAGTTCTATAACTTTGGAGTCGGTTTCTGTGGGGAGAAGAACAAAAACACAGAAAAGATGAATCGAAGCAAAATAAATATCAAGCACTAAATCTCTCTTTGTATCTCACTGTTTTTCTTTTTTTCTTCCCCTTATTATTTAATTTCTGTCTTACACATATACATACATATACATATACATTACACACACACTGTCTCTCCCCCTGGTCTCTTCTATTTCTCTCACCACTGACAGACAGCGAAGGGAGGTGGAGGAGGTATCCATCAAAGCTTGCCAGCTCCTGCTTCTCTGACTCTCTGTACCCCCTAAGGTCCTCCTCCAGGCTCCTGGTGACCTTCTTCAGTGTGACTCTCCCCACATGGCTGCTTGGCACAGACATCACTATCCAGAAGTGAGCCACAACACTCCCCTCCCTGCAGAAGAAAAGGTCATGATGGAGGACCAACAATCACATTTTCAGTCTTATTGAGGCGATTTGGTGCTTTGGTGCTTTACTGGTCTATTTGGTCAAAGTTATGACTGTTGCAGACTTGGATTTTACTTGAAAAAATACAGCCCACAAGCACAGACCTGAATATAGGGTACAAGCCTTCAACACAGAGTTTACTAAACTAAATTTTCAAGCATATCTTTTTCATTGATACAATACTCTAAGTAAGCTCAACCGAGTTCAAAATTATCTGCATGAATTTTTCAATCCAATCCGGTCAGAAAGTGAGTTCAAACTAAGTTTGAACCAGGGACCACTTGATAAGCTATACCCACTTATAGAACATGGTCATCACACTTATTAATTAGCAAAGCATTGATTACAGAGCATAATAAATTAAATGAATCATCAAAAAATATGAGAACAAGTGCATCTTACTCGTCTATCTCTGGCTAAAGGCATCCACTATCTGCCAAGATGTTAGCACACCTATGCAAGTTATGTCACTCCCACTTTGCCACTACTTCCCACAGTTACTATTCAACTGTACATGAAAAAGTTTGATCTGTGTACCCGAAAGCGAAGACGGTGGTGTAGTTGAAGTATCGAGAAAGACTTGAGCCTTTCATTATCTTCTCAACCTGAAAGATAGAAGAAAAAAAAACAATATCACCTTCCCTATCTTTTTGTTTTTGTGTTTTTCCAGGTAGTTTAATGTAATTTGTTTTCAGTGACATCTATCTGGAAGGATAGAAAACCTTCTCCACTCTGCAGTCCCTACAGGATGTGAGCCAAGTTATTTAGTGTACTGTACCAGTATCAAAGGAATTCATGTCCCGTGCTCACCATGGCCTTTACTCCCCTGGCCTCTTTCTTGAAGGCAGGGCTGTTGTGAGAGGACAAATCAGCAGAGAAGTTCCTGTTGAGGATGGTTACATGGGCTGTGTACTGCTGCTGGACATGAGGCTCCAGCATCCAAACCTTGTACTCTGTTGGAGAGAAAGGTGTAAAGATTAGCACAGCAGTAAGTAAGAAGACTAGTGGTTTACAGCCATCCTAGTCGCTCTGTGGGGCTAATGTCAATGTGCCAACAAGCTCACAATGTCAGTGGTAACATGCTGATATTTAGAACATAACATGTTCAACATCCTCTGTGTGTTAGCATGCTAACATTTACTAATAAGCACAAAACACTATTCAGCTGAGGGTGATGGGAATGCCATCAGTTAGGCAATATATTGGAAAAATTTTAACCTGATGATGGTGCTAGATGAAAAGTTATTACAATTCATCCTCAGTGGAACAAGAGTCCAAAACTTGTTGAGATGTTGAAAAAATTGTACAGTTGTTAAGCTTGTGGTGGCTCAAGTGGAAAAACTAACAAAACATCTAGTAAACATGAATGTCTGTACAAAATTTCATAGTAATCCACTGAACAGTAATTGAGATAATGAAAGTGGCTGAGAACGAGAGAGAAGTGCTCACCCAGGAAGTACCAAGCCAGTGTGGCTCCTGCGACAATGAGGATAATGATGATGATGATGAGGAAGGCCAGGAGACACTTGCAGGACCGAGTCTTGCTAATGGGTGGAGCCACAGCTTGTGTACCAGCTTCTACCTGTGGAGAGAACAAACTAAAGCTCACTGCGGCCTCTAGAGAATTTCTGCTTTCAGTCAACACACAGTATGGCCTCTAAAGCTGCTTTTGAGCTAAACACACAGGTGACTTTTTAGGGTTAGGAGTGTTCATATCTGCAGTATATAAAATCCAATCGGAGGTGTTTTTTTTCATGCAGTGTCTGAGTGAGGGCACATCAGGGCAAACAGGGCACTCAGTCGATGGTTTCCCAGTGGGTCATGTTTAGCCACAGGGTTGTCAGGCTGTACATTTTCTCTCCCAGGGTGAACTCTATCCTCAAACACAACAATATGCTCTAACAAGGAATTACATTTCTCATTTCCCACAATTAAGCAACCAATGATTTAGTTATGGTATATTTTATTCCTTATTCCTATTATTCTGGTGTCTGTCCTTGTATATGTTATGTTATACTATTTACAACTGGGATGGTCCAATACAAAACAGCATTTTAATGTAAAAGTATGAGTTTTGCAGAAGGGAGTCCCTACATACTGAACTATAAAAGACATTCTGAAATAATTTGAACCACCGAAGTCGATGACAGGGACAGATGTACAACAGATGTTGACAGATGTACTCTAACAAAGCAGACATTTTATAGCTGCAACCTTTAGCCTTGAGCTAACAACTTTGAGCTTGAATCAACTCTAGATACAGTACCTTTAGTTTTGGTTTATTTGTCATTCAGTCTGTGAAGCCATGATGAACCCAAAGCCGTATTATTGCAAATTCTGTACGGAGGTTTCAGTCTCTAGCGGAGTCTATAATCAACAGTCAATCAAAACAAGCACTCCATTTGGCCTGCTTACATAGAATTCTGTTAAATACCGGTTTGCCCTAAAAACTTGTTTTTTCATGGAGAAATCTAAATTTGCTGGGTGATAAATCAGACTGCAAATGCATTTCTGTATTAGCATTACTGACCCCATTCCTCAGAGAAGCACTTGTGACCTCCTGTCCCTGGTCACATGAAACTGACTTCTTAGAGCCGTGTCCGAGCGCCATTGGATCACTCCACATCCTTTGTTCCTTGAGAAACCATCTTCATGAATTTCCAACTTAATAGCTTTTATCAAGCATCTCTAGAAGTCACGCAACCTGACATGTTGCTCTGACAGACAGAGAACGGCTCCCTCTCTGTTTGTAAGTCCAAAGGTAAAAAGAAAAAAACAGTCAATATTTCCCAAAGCTCATTTGGATCTGCTCAGTAGTAGGTTAGGAGTTATCTCAGAATACATCCACAAACTCGCAACTGATGGTTTGATCATAAATGCCGTGGAGCACTTTCACGTCTGCAAGGAGCAGCACTGAGTCAGGTAGGCAGCAGGTACACTGATGTCACTAACCATCACCTAGCAACAGTGATGCTCCGAGTCAACTCCCCTGCACAGATAAATCTGATGGGAATAATGCGGGGTTTGGCTATTTACGTACCCAACTCATTTCCCAGAGTTCATCTCACTTTCCATGCAAACATGAAATCCCAATGGGCTATAAACAGAGACAGAGAGAGAGAGAGAGAGAGAGAGAGAGGGAGCCTGACTTTGAGACAGAGATTTGGGTATTGTGTATGTTACCTGCAGGTTTTGAAAAGTCTTGTAAAGACCGTATACAGTTCCTTAAAAAATACTGTCTGTAACGAAGCGTGTCATTGTCACTTAATGGTAAATATTTTGAAGATTACCATAGAAGTAATTTTTAGATACTTTTCCTCTATAGCCTACTGTACATTTGATACGTTTACTGTCAGTTCAGAAAAAATAATCCCGATACTTCAACCATGAAGGTGAAACGTGAAGATGTAAAGGTAGAACAATGGACTGTTAGCTCTTAGCTTTGACGTTAGCTGAACATCTCGTCTACCTGCCTCACTCCCATCAGTGGCTCCTGTCCTCAAGTCTCTTTGCCAGCGGTGACGCTGTAGATAAATGTAAGTAGCAGTAGCTAACTATCTAGCTTGTTCAATACACTTTACTTTTGTACCTTATGAGTTTCCTAATTAGACTGTGTCAAGTATCTACAGATGAATAATAATTAAACAGTGTTGGCTCGTTTCCAACTTTTGCCTTAAGTTACAGTTTCGCTAACAAACATTAGTTAGCTAAACTGTAAATTAAGGTAGCTAGCTGATAGCACTCCCTATCATTTCCAGTGTTGGCTTAATTGGCATTTCATTACCAATATAAACAAACACTGATGCTCATTAATGAGCATTGATACAATGGAGGGTTAGTTATTGTAGAAATACGTTTTCACGTCAATATAGAGTTTATTATTTCATTTTAATTTGTGTGGCTGTGGTGGTTTGGTTAGTCTTTTACCTTTTTGCTATTAGCTTCTATAATAGGCACCCCTTTGTTTTCACTCAGGAATTCAGTAATTAAACAATATTAAAAATGTGTGCTGAAAGCTAATTAGCATTGGTGGAAAGTAATTAAGTACATTTATACAATGTCCATTTTATGCTACTTTGTACTTCTACTCCCCTACATATCAGAGGGAAATATTGTACTTTCTACTGAACTACATTCATTTGACAGCTAACGAGATACTGTAACACTTCAGTTCACTGATTGAAAGCAGGTAGATAGTTTATTTCCATTTTATGTTGAATTCAACTACAGACAATATTATAAGGATTATGGCTCACATTGAGCAAAGTTGTCTTCTTCAGCATGTACATTACATTACTGCATACAGTGTAGAGTGAAAACAGCAACAAATCAAGTGACATGGCAGGTGAGTGGCAAAAGGGAACTTTTTGACTGTTCATCCACAAAAACCTTTGTCCTTTTATTGACATTTGCTTTTATTAAGAAAGAAATAAAGGGTTAAAAAAGATTTTTAAAAAAAAAAAAAAACAATGTTTAATATAGCTGCCACACCAATATAAATCAGTAAAATTAATATTTATGGTGACCTTATAGCTCTCCTTTAGAGTTTCGGACCTTTAGTGGTGCAATGAAGTATGAGTAGGTCTTTGTATTGTTTATACATCTTGTTGAACACACACATGAGCCATGAGCACAGGAGAGACTCAATAAAACAATTCTGTTGACTGCAGCCTGTACTAACAGTCAGCCAGTGGGTACAGTATCAATGCACTGTTAAAAGAGGAGAAGAAGAATACTGCAAGCCTGAGTAAAAAGGTCTCTAAACATTCAAAAATAAATGCTGTGCAAAGGCTTTACGAGGTAGGAAATACATTCAACATGTTTGACAAGATACCTTAATGATTAAAAAACATAAAAAAATAACCTAGCTATTCTTGGTGGTCTAAGGTTAAGTAACAAATAACACTAACATTTTATGGTTCGGTATAGCTTTTTCCATCAGACACAATCCTCTTATATCTACAGTCATCAGTGAGTCTGACCTCTGACCTCTGACCCCCGATCCCGCTGATGGAATTTAAAAAAAACAGGAGCAGACACATAAACTAATGTTGGTCAAATCAGCATCATTGTACTTACAGAGCGGCCATTTTAATGTTCACCAGTGACATTTATGGATCCTTATAAAACAAGTAGAAAATGCCTCAAGAGCTACAGTAACAGTTGATCTTCACGATATTAATCATACAATATCATGGTCTCTACGGCTCTCGCAATGAGCAAAACGAAATACACATATTTTTCATTTTTTTCCCCCAATGTTTAAAGGGGCTATTTGTCAGTTTTCTCTGCTGCCAAACGTGGTTTCTTGCCAGGAGCAGGTTGTGGTGATTGTCGCATGACAAGAGCTTCTGCCATTATTGTCTTTATAATAATATGAGTCATTCTCATTAAAAAATGAGATGGGCTGGGGGTAGCTGGTTAGCGTGCTAACTTCAGTAGAAGACATGATAGAGACAAGACAAGAGATAGAGGCAAGGTGTTGATTTCCACAGATAGAGAAAGCTCTTGGAGAGTAAAGTAAGTAGTAAATGAGGTTTGATGCTGAACTTGCAGATTTTCTTCTAGACTGGAAAGTAAACAGCTGTTAATGCTAAAACTGCATATGTAGCAATAGCAAAACTAGCTAACTAATTATGTAATATTGTCATTATTTTTGTTTACTTATGTTGTCTCATCAAGCTAAGGAACTCAGCATGCAGGTAAATAAATGATAACTATTCATCATAAATATGTTTTATGAGAGTACAGGGAAAAAAATCTAATCATTAAATCAAACCTTCTTTCAGGGACATTGAACACTTAATAAATGTATAAAATGCTATGATGTTACGTACTGCTGAGAATGATTAACAAGCATGAGGTAACTGAATGAATCCAGCTGGTCAATAATCCTCCGTGTGCTTCATATCATATTCTACCTCATTTACCGTTTACTACATACTGCAGAGATATCTGTTTTTAACTCTCTTCCTGTCTCGCTGGCATATATCCATCACCAGAAGGTTCCATTGACCTGGACATTGTCATCAGAGCGATCCCCTCCAGTTTGTGACTTGGACTTGAAGGTTGTAGAGGTGGACTCATATCTGTCCCAGAGAACTTCAAAGGTAGTTGTGGGAAAGAAGACAAGGCGCATGGTAAAGTACAGGGAAGAGTCAGAGGAAACTGGAAGCTTGTGGATTCAATGGACTTATCAAAGTCCTCCAGGCTCTCCTCATGACTCACCTGCTCTTCGCTCCCACTACAAACCCCTGAATCCATGCTGGGCAGCTCAGGGCTGCAAGGAGGCATCCTCTGGACTTGCTCATAATCAGAACAAACCTGAATACACTGCTGACCAAAAAGGCTTCCACTGCCTCCAAACAGCATCTTGAAACCTACTTTTCCATCCCCTCCCTCTCTCTCCTGCTTTTTGTCCTCTGACCCCTCATCATGGCTGTCAGTCGCACCAATGCTATCTGCTTCCAGACTCTCTTGACTAACGTCTTCGCCACTGCACATACCTGAGTCAAGACTCTCTTGACTAACGTCTTCGCCACTGAACATACCTGAGTCAAGACTCTGGAGCCTGAAGCGCTCGACCGGCGGTTTCTCATAGTCTGAAATGACCTGCACTGGCTCACTGTTGTTGTTGCCTTTGGAAAGCAACTGCTGGATCTCCAGTTCTTTCTTTCTTTCTTCCTCCCTAACCTCTTCTGCAGTTTTACCATCAACCTGACTACCAACAGACCCATTAGGTGTATCAGCGGCACAGGGCTCCACATTCCCTGTGGTGGACGAGGAGACCGGAGGAGTAGCACACAGGTGGGAGTAACTGGGATTGGAGAAGCTGGAACTGGTCGACTCATAGCCATTCTCGCTTTTCATCTTCTCCAGCAGTGCCGCCTCTTTCTTGCACCGTGTGACAGCATCCGCAGTGGAGGTTACCTCTACAGAGATGATATCCTCCGGTTTCAAGGAGAGAAAGAGTTTGCTGGTCGAGTGAGGGCTCAACCAATTCTGGAGGGGAAAAGATAAAAGGTGGGAGATGAAGAGCAGGAATTGGAAAGATTAAAAATAAAGAATAAATTAAATCTGCACTAGACAATAAGATTGTAAAACTGGGTAAATATTGTTCCTTTGGATTATAAATGTGCCTGATGATTAGTTTTTCTGTCTGGTTTCACATCTCACGTTGGCTGTAAATCTTGCTGTTTCATGTCATGATGTTCTCTAGTGTGCTACAGTGAAAACTGCACTAACTGATATTTTCATATTAACAGCAGATCAGATGATAATGTGTAATGTCAGAGCATGTGATGATAGTGACGAACCTGCAGAAGCACTGTACAGTTCCCCTCAGCTTTATGGAGCATTTTAACGCCTTTCAGCTCATTGTTTTGGTTTTCTGATTTGCAAATTTAGAGACAAATTTTGGTTCACTCTCATTGCTATTATTGCAGCTGTCAGGTGTTTTCATGATAGAAAACTCTGGTAAGCCTTAAAGAGCTGTTACCGACTGAACGGAGAAGAAAATTGAACATCTAGCTCAAGAGTCAGATGCTTTTCAAAGAAGGTCTACGTTAATGCTATTGATGCACTTTGTCTCCTAAATGCTGCTTGTGCCTACAACTTACAGCAGCCTTAATATGTTGTAATTGGCAACACATTAAAACAAGTGATGAAAAATAAGAAAAATATTTCATAGGCTCACCTGGAAATTCATATTCTTCAGGGAGGATTTTCTTGGGTCTGGTATGGGCGAACCTTTGATCTTCTCGTAAACCCTAAAAGACAAAATAACATAAACTTTAATCAGAGCTGTCGGATAAAACATATTTTTCTTGAACACAAAAGATCAGAATAGAAATATCTCTTGTCTTCTCACCAGGTGCCTTTGTCATTCCTCAAGAGTATGACAGCCAGAAAGAAGGCAAACCCTGCGCCTGCGATGATCATGCCCCATATCTTCGCGGCAACACCTGACAAACACAGGACAGAGCACGTCACCCAGATTAGCTAAGAGGTAAACATTCTGTATTTATACCACTGTAAATGACAAATGTTGGTTTTATTCATTCAAAATGCAAATAAGCTTATTTTCCATGTGATATAAGATAAACATCTGTTCCTGTTTGAACATGTATTGTTCATCCAACTGGTTTCCTTCTCAGGAATTTAAAGCAGAGCCATGAACAAATCTCCAGATGTAAAAGCGTATGGTATTGGTAAAATGTTGCTTTCCACTGATTACATTTGTAAAACTAAACCAATTAATTTTGTTCATATTTAACAACATTTACCTGATAGTGGTGGTGGTGGTTTTGGTCTACCTTCAGGTGACACCCATGATGCAGTGGGGCTCCAGTCACTCCAGATTGATCCGACCCGTTCTTCAGCCTTCACTCGAACACGTGCCTCGTACCTCTCTCCTTTTATAAGCAGGTCGGGGTCCAGCTCTATCTCGCACTCTGTCTTGTGCTCCAAATTGCAAAGGTTTTTTTTTTCCTGCACAGAGGGATCCTGACAAAGGAGACACAAATGTGGATCTTTAACAGGCTGATTCACACAAGACACAGATTATGTGTATAAGTCATTTAACATACACAACACACACTCATTTCATGTTCAAATTGCATTCTTTGTATTGGGAGGGATCCTGACAAAGAAGACACAAATTTAATGGCTGATTGTCATGTCTGTTCTTTTACTGCTGCTTGTGTAAATCATTTAACATACATACACACTCATTTCATCAATTCATATATTTCATGTATTAAATTTGGGGTAGGCACATGGCAAAAATAAATCCGGCCCATACTTGGGTTCCAAGGCCCGAATATGGCCCATGTACAGCATGATTGTCTAATATTTCTGAGACCAGAGCATAACAGCTGGACTGTGCCCAGATGTGGAAGTATGTGGGCCAGACTCAGGCCTAAGACCAAGGCATATGTTGGGCCAGAAGTTTCATTTTGGTATCTGGGTTCCTTCAGCATATTGTAATTCAAGTGGTCTGAAAGCAAACTAGATGTCTGTACTTCCTCTCGATTTTTTTTTTTCAGGCTTTATTAAATCTAGCACGTGATGGACCAATCAGAGATCTTTTCAGAGAGAGAGAGCATTCATTGGCTGCTCCATAAATGTTTGTGCACATCCCCTCAGATGGAAGTGTGCGTCATTATTGGGGAAGCGTTTCATTGATGGAGAGAAATGGCTGTACCTCTTCCGTACAGGTAACAGGCTGCTATCATCATTCTCCTCTTATAAATAATTATGTTGTAGTAGTTGGTTGTGTTGATAGATTAAAAGCAGGTGATGAGTGGCGATGTTGAATGTTGTTAATAGTTTAGCCTTCTGCTAACCGTAGCCAGAGGCTCACAGCTATGGCTGTGTTGCTTCTTTTCTTTTCTTTTCTTTTCTTTTCTTTTCTTTTCTTTTCTTTTCTTTTCTTTTCTTTTCTTTTCTAGATTTCTATGTAGCCCAGTTTGAACACACACACAAAATGTATACACACACTCCATGACTGATCCTCTGTTTTCCACTGCAGCTGCGAGGCGTAAACGTTGAGTCTCGAATAGGGTGCAACTTGGGGAAACCAGGAAATGGTGGTAAAGTTGATATCTGGTTTTACTGGAGGGTTCAGCTTTACTGCAGGATCACACAAACATAGTTTGTTTAAGTTCAAAATGAATATCTCACAAGTTATGTCACAAAAGGTCAATATATCATTCAGTATACTCACTGTGGCAAACTGGCTTGTAGGAAATTGTATAAATTTTCTTCACATCCTCACAGATCAGATCAATGGACAATACATGGAACCACTGAAACTGAGAAAATATGAAGAAAACAATATTGCACTTAGAAAACATTCATAAAACAATACAAAATAAAGTAAGATATATAGCCAATGATAATGCTTGATTTAAGACTAGAGATAAGAGAGTTACATAGAGTTAGTTTTTCTACAGAACTTCTCAGACTCACAATGTTATCTTTGTGGAAGTACAGGGAGCACTTCTTTAGCGCTGGTCTGGAGATGTCAACAGGCTCTAGCTTACAGCAAGTGTAATATTCACGTTTCCTGAAAAAAAAAAAAGTCATGTTCAATTTCATTTTACTACTTTTGTGCACATACAGTATATTTGCATCTGCTGTAAGTACATGACTAGTTTTTCTTTTACTGACTGCTGTCCTTACTTGTTCGAAATATTCCTTTTAGCGTGTAGTGTGCACACAGCATCCGTGTGGTCGTATGCACTGTTCCACACACAAGTGATGTTACGATCGTAGTCATTGTAGCAGGTGAGATCTGTGAGAAATAATAAGACAGAGGTGAAATGCCAAGTTAGAGCTGCGACAGTGTGTGACTGTCATTTTTCAGAAGATGTTGAAATCAATTATGCAACACAAAATAACGATATAAATCAAGTTATCAAAAAAGATCACAAACTTTTATCTGGGTGGCTCGGACAGTCTGCAACCTCCATTCTGACAGTGCAGACATGAAGCAGAGCTAGAAGTAGAAACAGGAGAAGGCTTTTCTTGTTTCTCTCCATTTATCGTGTCATCAGTTGTTTTTCTTTTCTGGGAGAAATCAAATCTTCAGGATAGTTGGTTTCCAAAGCCGGTTGACTGCTTCAAGGTGTAACTCATTGCTTTCCCCCTCTTCTCATCCTGGGCAGATGGAAAGATGCAGTTGTCGACAAAATGTAGAGGAATGACATACAATATGGCTCTGCTTCTTTATTTAGTATCAATGGCCTGTTGTTTGTCAGTTTTTATCTGCACAGCCCAAAAATACCCCTGACCACAAATATGCCGAGAAACAGTAGTGACACCAACAGGTGATGGCAAAAGCAGAAATAGAAATGTTTCACATCCTGTGTGCTCTGGTTCCATATACACAGACTGAAAAACACCTGTTAGGATGTGACAGATTAATAATAAAATGTTATGCAATACTTTGGAGGGAAATTCTCTGTTAACTCAGGTTAGACCCATGTTGGAGTCAACACACATTTAATTAAATCTTTTTATCTGTAACTTTTATCTGATTTTATTTATTTCATTTCATTGACATATAGATTGAAAACAGCATCTACCTAGGTGAGATCCGGAGCCCTGCTTCACAGCACTTTGATCCACTGTGCTTAGATTTATAAAGTGTGTTTTGCTGCCCTCCATACTTAGGTTTGTCAAACCTGCTTCACCCAGCATCCCTAATTGTTACAATGTGAGAAGTTGAACCACTGGATGTCATCAAAACAGGATTAGATTCTCAGCGGGTATGTAGTTATTCCTAGATCACTGGAAGTCTATTCTTGACTTTTGGCAGCAGTAGACATACTAAAGTAATCACTTTATATCATCTTAACTAACTGCATGGCTTTAAGTGGGGCAAAATTCCACTCTTCGTTCCATACTAACCACCTACCCTGACATACCTACTACGCTTTACTTAATGTGCATGTATCCTGTCACCTCCACGCTTCTGCTATTACAGGATCTGACTGGAAACAAGGGCAGTTAATCAAATTACTTTTTTACTTTTTTTTTCAAAATTCAATTTTTGTCTCCCTAATATCTCTGTGAACACTGTCCTGTTGCTGTCAGCTGCTGAAATCAAGAAGAGAGAAGATCTAAGATGATAAAAAAAAAAGTTGATTTGCTCAAAGCAATAAGCTTAAACAGCATGTAATTTAATCTAGACTTTTTGCCCTGGGTTTTGCCTCTCAGGCTACACAGAGGTTTCCCTGCCGAGTAAAGGCTGTTGGCGCTGTACACAGCCTAAAGGAAAGACTACTTTCATCTCCTCCAATCCACAAAGAAAACTAAACAAAACTAAAAACTAAACATACGGTATGGTGAGTCCCAGCAGTTGACAACTGAAGAATGCCACAGTTAATGAATGACATCATATATCTATTAGATGTGGGTATAGAGCTCTGCTGATGACTAAGTGATGAAACTGAACAACCTAATGTAAAACAAACAGAAAAAAACAGGAAAATTCCCCCATGTTTAAACAGAGCAGCCCACCTGTTTAGGTATCACATCTTATCTTAGCACCTAGTGACATGAAACAGTGTGTGATATGTCGCCGCTTGCATGTTTTGACATTGACACACTTAATCTAAGAAATAAATATGAAATATGAAGTCAACAAAGACCTCGCTTTAGTATCTTACCTGTTGGCAAAGCTGTTCAGGATCTGCTTCAAAGCACTGGTTTCATTCCACTTGATGCCCTGTAAGAGAATATCTGGTAAATAAAGTTTTTCCTCAGAGGAAATGGCAAACAGCCACCCCCATAAAACAAAGAAATATAGAAGATAATATTCATACTCTGAAGGTAACTACTAAGAAAGTGAATCATTCAAGATCAGTCTTTCATAGGTTTGCATCCGCCCCCACACTTAAACTTGATGGTGTAAAATTACGTTTTTGTGGTAAGCATTTTAACCCTTCAGAGCAGTTTCCTCTTTTATTTGCCTTTGACTAATACATTCTGTATTTATACAACTGTAAATGACAATTGTGGGTTTTGTTCATTCAAAAAGCAAATAAGCTTATTTTCCATTTCATATAAGATAAACATCTGTTCCTGTTTGAACATGTATTGTTCATCCAACTGGTTTCCTTCTCAGGAATTTAAAGCAGAGCCATGAACAAATCTCCAGATGTAAAAGCGTGTGGTATTGGTAAAATGTTGCTTTTCACTGATTACATTTGTAAAAATAACCAATTAATTTTGTTCTTCAGAGCAGTTTCCTCTTTTATTTGCCTTTGACTAATAAATTGCATATCTTAATGGCTTTACTTGTTGTGCAGCTGTTTCTATAACTAGAAACAAAGGGGAAAAATAATAAATCCACAATGCAGTCTCGACACAGGTAGATACTTGCTACTTTGGTGTGAATACAGTCTGATGTGTGTCTCTTGTCTTTCCCAGTAGCTATCTATCTATGTACACCACAATGACATTTAAACACTGTCAAAAACAGGATGAAAAATAACTCTCTGTGTGTGTGTGTGTGTGTGTGTGTGTGTGTGTGTGTGTGTGTGTGTGTGTGTTTCATGTAGGATTCGTGGTACGTGGTTATCGCAGCCCACTGCAAACTAAACCACAAACAGCCACAGACCCACTTACAAAAACTGTCACTCTGCACAATAACAATAACACTACAATATCTTATCTTAATATATTTATCTTTTTAAAGATCTTTAGCATTTAATAGAATATATTTCTATTAAAGCAAAGATTTCTTTTTTTTACATCGTGCATACAACATTTATGTTAACAAAATTTTTTTCTTTTTCCATTTCCGTGCACGGGCGAACGTGCAAGTTTTTACTGACTCCCCCGGTCACCTGTTTATGCAATTAAATAAAGGTCAGAGTGTTTTTTCTGAGAACCAAAATGTTCCATTATTCTGACAGGTGCACTTCCTGTTCTCAAAATGACATTAATCAGATTGCAAGTCATGACCTCCTTATAATCGTTAACTTGTGTACCTTCCCAGTTGTAAACTTTATAGGAAGCAAGCAAATGTGTCAGTAGCCAGGAAGACATATTTAACAAGTCCACTTTTATCTTTGCTATGGATAAGTGTTAAAAAAGTTCTCTCTTGTTAAAAAGGTGAGAAAAGGGAAGATGAATTGAATAGATCCTCTTAAAGTCACAGTACGTATTAGATTCAGGCCTCTCTCTATTGTAAATGCTGCTTATAAGGGTCAAAATACTTAGTCCAGTCCAGTATCAATAAAAGTAGTTCTTTGTAGTTTCTGTAAGAGAAAGTGTAAACTGTAATATCAAGTCCATCCTATTGTACAGTTCTGGGTGTCTCAGATGTTCCTCAGTGGGTGCTTGAGAAAGCAATGTGGCATCTTGTGGCAGAACAAGATCAAAACCCTGAAATTTTAAAGACAAAATGGCAGTTCACACCCCAAAGGTTGCATTTAGATGGAATCCTCAGACAATCTAGCCAAGATATACATACAAGGATAATGAAAAATGGAGTAATGTTATTGTGGTGACAAGGATTACTAACTGCCTCGATAATAACAGATTACATATGATTGGATTATATTGAAAGTTATACAGGCATCACTGCCACCAGATGTTGACCAGCATCTCAAAACCAAAACAAGTGCTTCGTCTGCCACACCTCCGGCCTCAGTTCTAGTATAAGCGGCCATGAAACACAGCAAAAAGACCAACTGAATAAAGTTACCCGGCATACATGAGAGCAAACAATAAACAATTTAGCCACAACCAGTCCACGGTTGCGTTGCCGTGATATGCTCCTCAGCAATGCTAGCCGGTTCAAAAGCCAGTTCCGAGTCAAGCTAGAGCTCCTTAGCAGCTTGTAGGAATCTCCATCTTGGGAAATCCAGACCAGTATTGGCTCCACAGTCAGACTGGGAAAGAAATTCATCCTTACTTATCCGCTGGGACTGGCCTCATGAATGACACTGACGGAGCTGGCAAAGACACTGATAGAGCAGGTTGAAACCTTATGGATTTTTTGACTGGCCACCAGCCGACTGGGCCTTTTCAGCCAAAAAAAAGTGGTTTCTTCAGTGGAGAAAAATTTGGAAGGTCGCTTTTACCTCAACGCTGCTTACGGCACTGTGCCATGTTACATGTGGGTGCTGCCTGTGTGTCTATAAATGTGGGGACGACCAACAGTTTAACAGGGGGGACTAACACATACACACTGCTGCACCAGCGACCAAAACAAAAAACAGAGAGACCCACATTACCACACAAACAGGGGGTGTGCCTTCGTTCTCTGTTCGAGACGCCATTACTCCACTAAATCTTTGCATAGAAAATAGTTGTTTGCTGTTATATTATTGTTTAAAATCTCATTTACAAAACTTTTAATATTATTACAAGATCTTTGATGTGAGTGTATTCATCATGCTATGGTTGAGCAACAGTTTCATATACCTTGTGAACTGGTTCACAGCAGTGGTTAAAACTTAGTGGAAGCTTCTTTGAGGTTTCCTGTTGCACAATTTCTAATGATACATGCCTTTGCATCAGACATTAGTATTTTCCCCAGCAATGCATAGTCTAAAAGAAATTTCTGTGTAACTTGAAAACCGATTGATGATGCTAATTTAAGATGTAGCTTAAACATGTGCATGTCCTGAAATCCACTGAAATTTGTTCCAACTTGTAAATTACAATTAAATCTCAAGTGTCCACAGTCACATCCAAAGTCACTTTGTTGACCAACAAAAAAAAATCTTATCTCAAAGGAGCAATGCACCACTTGTGTCAAAAAGTCAATATACTAGCCGGAGAGCACTGCTACAATGCCCTGGAGGAGCTTTGCATAGACAAACAAATCAAACCGGGCACATGGAGTTTGAGGTGTACAGAAAGAGTCTTGACAAAAGACACAATCAAGTACCATAATGGGAAGTGCAGGATCCTAGATCCAAACCCAGGACTAAAAATCTCAGCTCCTACTTTGTCAGTTTTGACTATTCGTTTATGAATCTCCTTTTTGCAATTTCATTGGACCTTAATGGTGGTGCAATTCTAAATTGCTCAATTTCGCCTTTAACGTCATTTCAAAGTGGTAGCCTCCTGTTTTGGGGCAGTTTCTGTGCTCTGAATCAGATGGCTAAATGCTAATGCTGCAAGCTCTCTATTCTAATCGGATATCTGCCGAGACATGTTGACTATAACTTACCAACTTGTCAGTAAGCTTTTGCTCAGTCTCATAATATGATGCTGACTATAGTCAGAATTGTTCTGCTTTGGTGAGAATATGTAGCTGTTGTATAGTCAAATCAAGTCTGATGTCATGAGATTAATGACACCATTCAAAGTCATTCTGTGGAGTCCACCACCTACCTTTCCTGCATTTCTTAAGTGACCATTAGAAATTTGAGTGACTCAGTTCAGTTGACCACATCATGTAACTAGCAACTTCATAGTGGGAAAAACCTCACTGCTAGTTCTTGGCAGAACTAAAGAATTAAGATGTCTTGTCTCAGTTTGTCAGATACTATCTGCTTGATGGTTCTTTCTATTTGTAAACTCTTATCACTAAGGTGCATTTTGGTTCAGTTTATATTTATCTGTTTTCTTCTGACATTTGGACTTCCCCAAACCTAGTCCAACAGCGAAATGAAAAAGCTAACACTGTTCTCGGCCTCTCTCTTTCTGTCTTTCTTCTCTCCTTTTCATAGAGATAGAAGCAAACAACCACACAAATGAACACACACACAATAAGCACACACACAAACCACTTCCTAACCCCCTTCTCTTCCCAGAAAGCTACTGTTGTTTCTAATAAGAAGGGAAAAAAACATTTACTATCCAGTAAGTATGGTCCTCTTATCTCTTATCTTATGCTTTTCTTGGTGGTCCTGGTGCAAAGATTTCTAAAGTCACAGCCTCTAACAGCTGCCATATTGCCAGGCTAGTGTCAGTCCTTTAGATGCATTTACTTGATGCATTATGTAAGACTGGCTGCTGAGGGTGGTAGTTTTTACATGTCATACAAACATTTCAATTCATTCAACTCTTTTCTTTTTGAAAGCTACTCATGTTAGTTGAAATCATAGAATCAGCTGGAGTTTATTGACCTTCCTATCTTAATCAGTCCCTAATGACGCTTATAAGAATAAAACTAACCCACAATCATGTTTGAGTTAAATGTAGTCTGCAGGATGCAATGTTCAGAACAGCCTCAGCGTGGGAATTTGGGCATGATTGTTAACTGGGTCACCAGATCTAGACCACACAACCCAACCTTAGTCCTTTGTGATAAAGCCGAGATCCTCACTGTATGATACTAATGAACACAGTAGACTGTCTTGTTATATGGTGCTGCGAATGTAATGCATGCCAACACACATCCCTGGCAATTTACCTTGTAAGGTGAATGTTGAATTTACCTTGTCATGACCGCTACATCAAAGTTTCTACCGTAACAACAAATAACAACAGATTTGTAAAATCCTGTCACAGAGTATTATAACCCACTGTGCAGTGTTTTGGCTTCTGGTAAATCTCATCAGTCTGCTATTCCTACTGGACTTCCTCGATCATATTTTATATCTCACAAATACCTGAGGCAACATGCTGCTACCAACGCAGCCACCTGCATCGTTAATGTGCAGGGCGGTTTTTGGTGTGAACACCCACTTGTCTATCACCAAGCAAGTTAGCTAAGGTTTCAAGCAGGTATGTGAAAGTCAAAGGGCAAGAAATTTTGTTGCTCATTTAGTTATAACGCTATAACTGAATCAGTGTGGGTTGTCTGTTAAGAAATGTACATCTACTGCAACAGCAGCACGTAGCATGTAGGAGTAAGCAACATAGTCTGAAACAACAGCAGGGACAAGGCTGATCATCAGAGAAACCGTGTGGGTTTGTCAGATTGTTTAGTCAACATGTACTAGGTAGACTGCCGCAAATCTTTGGTGCAGATGTTTATGGATCAGACGTTGTATCCCAATAAATGTGGTGATTGCCTCATTATTTTACTCCAATGCTACCAGTAAGTTGACATGTTTGGAGTGAAAACTGTTGGATGGACTGTCTTGAAATTTGGTGAAAACGTTTACGGTCCCCACAGAATGAAACATACTGACCCATGACTTTTCCTCTATTGCCACCAGGTCAAAATTTCAATTTTGTGCATTGCATTTAAGTGCCATTGTGAGCATGTTAGTATGCTGACATTAGCATTCAGCTCAAAGCACAGCCTCACAGAGCTGCTAGTTTTACTGTATAGACTCTTTTTTATTTAGCAAAAAACATTTCATTTGACCTTTTAATGCCTCATGAAGTCTCTTTTGTTCTCCTCACTCCTCTGCTGTGTGACTTCTCTCAGCCTCTTACTTCCTCCATCTTCTCATAACTGCCCACACAAACCACATCTCTCATTTTCAAACAGCTTGTTGCCCACATTTCTCCGTCTCTTTGTTAACTGTTTGTTATCTTTTCCATGGGCCAGTAGTTCAAAAACACAAAAGTAGACGGTTTTAAATGGTTACTGAAATGAAACTTCTCAAATGGTATGACTATATCTCACCCTGTGAAATGTTTCTTATTGAAATTTGGCTGACATTATAAAATACAAGGTTATCTTCTGGGTTTAATATCAATCATGAGAGGTCTAAAAAGTTTGTTTTCACAATAATATACTTGTGTTTAGGGTACGTTTACAATAACAGGAATTTAATCAAACATCCAAAATATTTCATGTCTTGTTTCAATGGAAGACTTGATGATGTGACGTACAGTGACAGCTTCAGAAAAAGCTTTTAAGTTTACTTCGTAACTTCGATGTAATCATTCTACTCAGAAAAAAACTATGGCTGTGTCCTCACCACCATCACTGATGTCATCATTATCAGTTTCATTGTAAGACACGCACACATGTGTAATCTGTCTTCAAAAATACATCATGAAGAAACCGAACTCGACATTATCATCCTCTAAATCTTCAGTGTCACACCGTAGCACCATTTCCCGCCACAGACTCATTGATTCATTATTCCGGAAAAAAAGTTTGACCTGCATTAGAAAATAGCTCTTGACGAGAATTAATTCATATAAGAACCTACCTGGCTCCCGTTTCTTTGGTTCTGTCCATTTACGTTAAAAATGATTGATAAGTTGTTTCCATGTCTGTAGCCTGAGATTGTACTGAAAGGTTTTTGTTTCATGGCTTCTGTCATGATCTAAAGTGACGTATAGGGAAGCTTTCTACATGAAAAAAAAAGGTCTGTGGTTTGTGTGGTTCCCCTAAAGGTAGTATCTGGGTGTCATGTTATCCGTGTTTCAAGAAGTATGAATCAACAGGATGAAAAAACCCTTGTTAGTGTCGGTTTGTTACTTTCCGTTCTCTTTTTCCTGCTGTTCCTGTTACTCTACATTTACATATTCTCTTTAGTTACAGGCACTCCGAGTTAATCATTGCCTCTCAAATTGTTACAATCACATTTGTTGAGAAGTAACAGAAGTGTGTGCTTTCCCAAACTAGTCCTTAAAATGCCCGTAAAAATAACTCTTAAAACACCCTAACACAAACCTCTGCCTCTGCCATGTAGGGATCTTGGAGTAGAGCCAGTTGAGGTGGTTCGGGCATCTGATCAGGATCCTTCCTCGAAGCCTTTCGTTGGAGGTCTTCCAGGCATGTCCAAGTGGTAGGAGGCCCCAGGATAGACCCAGAACACAATGGACTGATTATATATCTCATCAGCCCTGGGAACGCCCCCAGGAGGAACTGGAAACATTGCTCAGGAGAAGGATGTCTCGATTACTTGACCAGACCTGCCACCAGGACCCAACCCTGCATTAGCAGCAGAAAATGGATTGATCCTTGATTTCATGCATCCATTTCCCCTTAGTTTTCAAACTTACAGGATAGCTTAAAGGTTAAGTCTATTTTAAAAGGAATTTAAAAGTGTAATTTAAAGGAAGCTCACCAATAAACACATTATATCTTGTTTGTTTGACAGGGGCCATGTGTCATGAGGAACTATTTCTTGGCTTGGAGTTTTTTTTTTTTTAATCATGAGAAGTTGCCAGACAACCAACTAATCCTTTCTCCTCCCATCACAACTATACAATGTGAGAAATGGGACATCAAATCCAGTCCACAGTGTTTCATGCTAAAATTACAAGCAGAGTAAATCATAAACTTTGTATATAAAGAAGTTATGTTGGACTTTACAAAGATGATGAACTCATAACAGTTGGACACAAACCAGCAGGAAGCAAAGACGCACACACAGGGAAAGGCAGGGAGAGAATTATGTACTAAAAAGACCTTTGGAAGACCAACTTGTTTTGTCTAAGGCAGACTATTGAAACATCGTACTGACTTAGGCTGAACTTTAGAATTAATTGTTGCACAGAATGAGTCCTGTGGATTGTGTCCGCCGTCACTTACAGTGGAGTTGTGCTATAGGAAGGGATCACTTCGCAGCCAATGTGGACAGGAGAAATTATTACAATGGCTAATAAATCTTTCACCATACATATGGGTATGTGAATGTTGTCTTAAGGTAGACTTGAAAGAATCCAAGCCCTTCCTTTTAGAAACGGGTTACGTTAACATACCTTCAATGCAATGATTAGCCCTCAGGTTGCACTTTCAACAGACTATCTTGTTGTACTGCATTAAGTTAGCCTATTAAAAGTTAAAGCGATTGTTAATAGAAAATTGGTCTAACTTCTGGTTTAATCTAAGATCCTACATGTAGTATCAGATTTTTAAATTTGCCGCCTCCTAGTGGCAGTATAAATGACAGACAGCAATGCACACTGCTGAGCCAAAATAACCATGTTGCTGTTATGCATGCTCGTGTTCACTGATAATTTGTTTTCCAGAGTTGATTCTGTGGTTAAAAAATGTGTGAACTGCGTAGTATCACATTATATATGTACCTCATGCCACAACACATTTAACTTTTTGTACACCAACATATGCAAATGGAACTTCTGCTCCAGCAACAGTAGTGCTCACATTGTGTGCAGCTGCAGCATGGATTGATTTACTGAATGGGTCTACTGCACCCAGAGCCTCTGTATGAAGTGACTTTATTTCTTGTTTGAAAGTCATAGTGCTCAAATAAAAGACATAAAATGACCAAAAATGCGAAATGATTATAAAGAGACAAGAAAATTAACTTAAAGAAGTGACCACAAGTCAGTCAGTCCATTGGTCTTTTCGTACATGAATGTTCGAAATATTTCTCAACACCCTGATTTGTATTTATATACGATATGTTGTAGTTTGACCTAATTTCCAGACAGTAAAAAGTAAATAAAGCATTTGTTATTCCGTAGGCAGGGCAATATAAATTAGATTAACTGGCAGTGTTCAAGACAGACCAGCATCTTAAGTAACTTAAATATTGAAGTTGAAGAGAAACTAACTACACATGTTGTCAGACTAGATGTCATAGAGTTCATACTACAGTTGTACTGTATGCTATGGTTAGAAAAACCGCTCTGAAACTTCACTGCCCTCAAGTGGAAAATGTTTGAATTTACCATCAACAACATTACATTGGTGCCTTTTTATCAGCTGAAAATCAGTCATTAATTGAATTTGTAGTGATAGAATAGAAATACCTTAATACAACAAGGAAAAATAAAATGCCTATAAATTAAGTTATTCTCAATGTTCTTTTTACAGTTAATTAAAAAAAATATATAAATAAAAATTTGAGACTAAATAACAAAACTGACAGTGCACTGCCCCCGTATGCTACCTCCAACTGCTCCAGTGCACTTTATGTTCACAGTAAGATAACAGAAATAATTTACGTGTCGGGTAAGAACACTAACCAGCTAGGCCAGGTCAAGACAGTTATTCCTTCTGACTGGAACAGCAGAGAGAAAAAAAACCAAAAAAAAAAACCAAGTTAACTTGTCAAAACTACACAGTAAAGACCTTTACTAAATAAATGGCTGCTTTATTAAAAAGAGGAAGGCAGGAATTTCAGCAGTGTCACTTCCCTTTTACTTTAAGATACGTCAAACAGCTGGTGGTAAAATAGTCACTTGACTTTGTGTGTCTATGTTTCGAGCAGCAAAAGTAAATAATACAGCAACTATCTTTCACTTTCAAAGGAATCAAGTTGTTTTTACGTGTTGAAATGCATGTTGATACTTCAGAAACATATCTCAGCAAAATGACTAGGTGCGAAAGTGGGTGTAGTTTTGGTTTAAAAAAAAAAACCAAATGTGAAGAGTGTTTCTCTGTTGCTGATTACCTGTTTCCTTAATTGGCTGTTTAGCTGCTCTCGATCTTCTATGTTTGTTTGAATCAACAACAAAAATGATAGAAATGTTTAAATGTGGCTGTCCTTCAGTGACAATACAGGATCTAGAGATAGATACTAGAGTTTGTGCTTTTCTAATTTGTCTTATGTACTTACCAATTTTAATGACAATGAAAACAATAATTCATCAAAGTGACCTGTTATATTCATCATGAGGCAGATGGGGTAAATGGCCCCTGCTCTGCCACAGCAACTTCGGGCCACCTTCCTCTTCCTGTAAGCTCTGGTGCTGGGTACACGTAGTCCAGGCAGAGGAGGTGGTTGAACAGAAGTGGGGGGTGGCGTATGAGCGAGGGGAGGACCAACAGCACTGGATGAGGGTCCAGGCTGCTCCTCCGGGACATTGAAGTTTAAGAGCTGTCCTTGTCCCACCTGTACCAATGATAGACCCTTTGCTGAAGGGAGAGTCTGGCCAGCACCTGGAACACACAGACAAACACAGACTGTTTTAGGATTTTTAGCTTTCATTAAAAGATAAATTACAGAACAGATTACAACACACCAACAGCTTTATGACAAACTCTTACCACTGAGTCCTCAATTTAATTCAAAGAGCTGGATGTGAATGAATGACCACCGAGTCCTCATGGTCCCTCTGGACCACATGGCCACCGGATGAGGACGGCAGAGCTGGTTGCAAATGGCCTCCACCAGGCGGCTAACACTGGCCAAGTTTGCAGGGCCCAAGTTCAGTCCAAGAAGACAACTGAAAGATAATCAGAGAGCAGTGTGTTAATACAGATCTGATATTCATTAGAGGAAACAGTGATATTTGAAGTGAATCTCACCTCTGGAGACTCTCCTTCCCAGGACAGGAGGTGTTGTTCCCCGTCGCTGCCTTGAACTGTCACCTGGGCTGCCTCTCCTGGTATCTGGTAGGGAAGACAACTCGCTATTCCTCCTGCTCTGTCTGGCAGGTGTTGCCAGGAGCTTGGAAGTACTTGGCACTGGAGCTTGAGGACAAAGGTCAAAATGGATCAAAAATTAATTTTATGTTTGCATGAAATGATAATACACAATATACTTAACCACAAGCTACGGGACACACGCATGTACCTGGGATGAACTGGTTAAGGTGGAAACCACAAGGCTGACTCCCGCCCTTTGTCAGTCTACCAGTCTCTGTGTACAGCTGCACACGTGGTGGGTCCTGAATGCAGCTGAGGTGGCGCCTCTGTGTACTCCATATGTCCTGGATGCAGAAAGAATCCAGCAAAGGAACTTCCGGGGTGACATGGAGATCCTGGACGAGGAGGGCCGTCTCCTGTTTCCTCCTCCAACAGTGGAGCCTCCACTCCTCCCAGGAGATCCTCAGGATCACCTTGGCAACAGTCAGGCCGAGCATCCTGTGCTTCCCCTCCACATTGCAAACTACCTTACAGTTTTGACACTTAAGTTAAAACAAAGACATTGAGCTTAACTTGACCGATATTGACACATTTGATACATACAACACAGATGCTTTGACAGTATATATGTTTATATATGCATGGGATATAAAGCCCCGGAGACTGCGTCCATTTTTATAAACAGTCTATGGATTCAGGTCTTTACCACAGGGCGTCACTGGCAGACATTCAAGGTAGGAACTTATCTTCGACTGTTGCCCAGCCGGCTGCTTTCAATCGGTGCACACACGAGGCGCTCACCGGATGTTGATGGATTCTCATGTTACTGTTCAGCTGTAATGGCAACTTCTGATTGATGTAGCTTGTAGATAATTAAACAAAAGTTCTTATTATTAAATCGAAAGGCCAGTGTCGTTGGTTAGGAGAGGACCGGAGCTGCTTAGCCATGATTTTAAAGGTCAGTTTAGCCGCTTAGCTCGCTAGCTAAACAACATTAGCACTGGACATAAGTGCCCTCCGACCAATGTTAGTGATTCTGCGTGTTGTTCCTAATTTCCCTCCTAGGGCCTAAACCCTCAGCCCTCAGACTTAATTGACATCAACTGCTAAGTGTTAGAGGCTCAAAATGGTCTGCAGAGAAATGGGACTGTTTTACATGTCACGTTACTTTGAAGACAGCGGTTAATGGCGGTTGTTTACCCCTTTTTTACGCTTCCGGGCGTCCCATGGTAACCACGGAAACCCCTCACAACGTTATGAACTTTGAATAATTCCCTCAGGGAAAATCAGCAGAAATGCGGATATACGGAAAGTGTGCATAAAGGGTCCAAATGGTCCGCTAGAGATCCCTCATGCCGTTGATGGTTTTACAGTGGGAACTCGCCTCAAAGTCCGTGAGTCCGTGAGGGGGGACATTGAGACTGGACCATGGCACTTCCTCGCTGCTGCGCTCTTAAAATAGGAAACTGGTGACCTGTTGCTCATTTTGCCTTGAGAGGAAATTTCAACGGATTCACATCGTCAAGTAATTAAGTTTTATAATTACCTTAATTTAACTTAAGTTAATTCATTTTGTAATTAACCAGTTAATCGAGTATTTATTACTTTATTCTTAAGAAACAGAGCAAAATCTATCTGACAATTTTATGATACACTAACTTTGATTCAAATTACAGTAATGATTAATTTATTATCTAAATTACATTGTTCATTACATGTTTTAGAGCATTGGCACCCATAGAGAAATATTCTAGGGGCTATTTACTAGTTTGTTTGTTGATTTTTCTAATATTTATTCATTTGTGATCACTTCAATTATTTTGTTGTTATTTCTTGGTAATAATCTCTTTTGTTAAGTATTAGCTAAATATATTATTTGCTTGTTTAGCGTAATTAGTATTTTGTTCATTTGGGTAACACTATGGGTACTTGGGGTTATTTAGGTAGACAGACAGGTTTAGGACCAGCATGCACCTGGGTTGGCCTTTTTTTTTTTTTTTTATCAAAGTAGCAGAGGCAGCAGGAAACATGGTCCCCTTTGCTATTCTGTTTGCTTGCTTGTTTGGATAAATAAATTAAAAGAAAAATGCAATGGCCTTATTTGGACAATGGATTCTTTTGCCTGTGTAAACCACATCCTCATGGTGCATCAGTGACCTTTTGATTTTTATGTTGTAATTAAATTAGTTTGAAGACAAATCGGCACTACAAATATATTTCCTTGTTTGAATTAGTTTGAATTTTGCTATGTACTGTTCTCCCTGCCAGATGTCAGTAAAGTGAAGAAGAAGAAGCAGCAGCAGACCCCCAGCTCAGCCACTGTGATGGAGCTGGTGAGCACCAAGCAGCACGGACTCATCAAGCAGGTCAATCGGCTGCAGGGTCGCCTGGGTCCCGGCAAAAACAAAGCCATTGTCAAAGACAAGAGGATCAAGTCTGCAGTGGGTCAGTCTACTCGTAGTCCTGCACAGCATCAGGGTTTAGAAGGAAATACATCCAAAAGTAGAATTCACAAACAGTGCTCACCTTTGCACTGTTTTATACCCATCCATGCACATGTGCTTCACAGAGACAGCACTATTTCTATGAGCTTCACATTTACAAAGACATTTTGCACTACCTCTATGAATGGTAACACTTACAGTAGTAGTATTTGATCATTTATGCCTATTTTACTCTGTTCCGTACCTTCTTATTTTTTTTCTATTGTATGTGTTAGTGGGTTTTATATATGTGGTGTAATCTACTGGATATCTGAATTTCCCCGCAGGATTAATAAAATATCTATCAAACATTATTGAAGTAGTGTGCGGCTCAGTTTTATATTAAGACTGTCGCCTCACAGCAAGAAGGTTCTGGGTCCGAGCCTGTTGGCCGGCCCCCTGTGTGTGGAAATTGCATGTTCTCCGTGGGTTCGCTCTGGGTACTCCAGCTTCCTCCCACAGTCCAAAGACATGCAGATGACTCTGAATTGCCCATAGCTGTGAATGTGAGTGTGAATTGTTGTTTGTCTCTATATATCAGCCCGGTGATAGACTGACGTGTCCAGGGTGTACCACGCCTCGGACCTTTTCACTTTTTCTTTTCAAAACCAGGGTTGTAAGCAGGTAAATAGTTTAGTTCCATTTCTGTTAAATTCAGCCTCAGACAATATTATCAGGATTATGTCGAATAATGAATATGTTGAATAAAGTTGGCTTTTTCAGCATTTACATTACATCATTGTGTGTCATCAGTGTACAGTGAAAACAATGCCCATCAATGGGGCATCCACAAAAACTTTCTGCCCTTTATTAATATTTGTATTTACATTTATATTTGCTCATTATCCAAAGCAACTTACAAGTGAGGGACATCACTAAAGCTTCAGTGCAGTACGAGGCGTTGGTGTAAGTATAAATACTAGTGCAAGAGCAAGTGTTTCTTAAGAAAAAATAAAGAGATAAGAAACAATTTACTTATTCATCTTCACAGTCAGTGCATTTTAATATAGCTGCCATACATATATAAATGAATAAAATGTATAAATATATATATATAAATTAAATATGATACATCATGACACTGAAGTTCTCCTTTGGATTTTTTGACCTTTAGTGGTGCAATCATGAATGATTGAATCACCGTATTGTTCATATGTCTTGTTGAACACACACATGAGCCATGACCACAGGAGAGAATAAAACAATTCTGTTGACTGCAGACTGCACTAAGTCGGCCAGTGGATACCAGTGCACCAGTAAAAGAGAATAAGAATACTGCAAGCTGATCAACAATCCTGCGTGTGCTTCATATTATATTCTACGACATTGACCGTTTACTACATACTGCAAAGATTTCTGTCTTTTTTTTTTTTTAACTCTCTTCCTGTCTCGCTGGCATATATCCATCACCAGAAGGTTCCATTGACCTGGACATTGTCATCAGAGCGATCCCCTCCAGTTTGTGACTTGGACTTGAAGGTTGTAGAGGTGGACTCATATCTGTTCCAGAGAACTTCAAAGGTAGTTGTGGGAAAGAAGACAAGGCGCATGGTAAAGTACAGGGAAGAGTCAGAGGAAACTGGAAGCTTGTGGATTCAATGGACTTATCAAAGTCCTCCAGGCTCTCCTCATGACTCACCTGCTCTTCGCTCCCACTACAAACCCCTGAATCCATGCTGGGCAGCTCAGGGCTGCAAGGAGGCATCCTCTGGACTTGCTCATAATCAGAACAAACCTGAATGGACCCTTTGCCAAAAAGGCTTCCACTGCCTCCAAACAGCATCTTGAAATCTACTTTTCCATCCCCTCCCTCTCTCTCCTGCTTTTTGTCCTCTGACCCCTCATCATGGCTGTCAGTCGCACCAATGCTATCTGCTTCCAGACTCTCTTGACTAACCTCTTCGCCTCTGCTCTGGTGCTCGACCAGGGGTTTCTCATAGTCTGAAATGACCTGCACTGGCTCACTGTTGTTGTTGCCTTTGGAAAGCAACTGCTGGATCTCCATTTTTTTCTTTCTTTCTTCCTCCCTAACCTCTTCTGCAGTTTTACCATTACCCTGACTACCAACAGACCCATTAGGTGTATCAGCGGCACAGGGCTCCACATTCCCTGTGGTGGACGAGGAGACCAGAGGCTGGGAGTAACTGGGGTTGGAGAAGCTGGAACTGGTCGACTCATAGCCATTCTCGCTTTTCATCTTCTCCAGCAGTGCCGCCTCTTTCTTGACACGTGTGACAGCATCCGCAGTGGAGGTTACCTCTACAGAGATGATATCCTCCGGTTTCAAGGAGAAAAAGAGTTCGCTGGTTGAGTGAGGGCTCAACCAATTCTGGAGGGGAAAAGATAAAAGGTGGGAGAGGAAGAGCAGGAATTGGAAAGATTAGAAAGGCAGAAGCCCCTTTTACACTGGAAAAAAAGTCTCCCTAACATCTGGCTTTCGTAGTCAATGTGAACGGGTACAATCGGCATTCAGTCCCAGGTCAAATGACTCCGCAATAGTCGCTGGGATTTATCGGCTGCGGCTCCAATCAGCCGTGATGTCTACATGACCCTCAGTTGAACACGCTACTTTTTGCCCCTTTTCCGTACAGTGACGTCTCTCGGAGCTCACAAACACTGTAGACAGACTTGTCACTTTCCCACCACAGCTACACTGTGCTACTGATGCTCTTTGCTTAATGTATAAATAAGCAGTTTTCTGGCAACATGTTCACCACAATAATACCACATTTAAAAATGTCAACGGCGTGCTTACATCTTGTTCTAATGTTTTGAAGATGACCAACAATATTGACTAATGCAGCTTTAATACGTTGTAATTTTGCTCTAACGCATTTTTACAAAAAGCAATAATCAAGTCTATCTTTTTGAATCAAGTGATGAACAACAAGAAAAAGATTTCATAGGCTCACCTGGAAATCCATATCCTTCAGGGAGGATTTTCCTGGGTCTGGAAGGGGCGAACCTTTGATCTTCTTGTAAACCCTAAAAGACAGAATGACATAATCTTTGAAAACATGTTTTTGTGGAACACAACAGACCAGATCTGACGACAAAAGTGACACAAATATCTCTTGTCTTCTCACCAGGTGCCTTTGTCATTCCTCAAGAGTATGACAGCCAGAAAGAAGGCAAACCCTGCGCCTGCGATGATCATGCCCCATATCTTCGCGGCAACACCTGACAAACACAGGACAGAGCACATCACCCAGATTAGCTAAGAGGTAAACATTCTGTATTTATACCACTGTAAATGACAAATGTGGGTTTTATTCATTCAAAATGCAAATAAGCTTATTTTCCATGTGATATAAGATAAACATCTGTTCCTGTTTGAACATGTATTGTTCATCCAACTGGTTTCCTTCTCAGGAATTTAAAACAGAGCCATGAACAAATCTCCAGATGTAAAAGCGTATGGTATTGGTAAAATGTTGCTTTTCACTGATTACGTTTGTTAAACTAAACCAATTAATTTTGTTCATATTTAACAACATTTACCTGATAGCAGTGGTGGTTTTGGTCTACCTTCAGGTGACACCCATGATGCAGTGGGGCTCCAGTCACTCCAGGTTGACTTGACCCAGTTTACATCAGCCTTCACTCGAACGCGTGCCTCGTACCTCTCTCCTTTTATAAGCAGGTCGGGGTCCAGCTCTGTCTCGCACTTCAAATTGCATTCTTTGTATTTTTTCTGCACAGAGGGATCCTGACAAAGGAGACACAAATGTTGATCTTTAACAGGCTGATTCACACAAGACACAGATTATGTGTATAAGTCATTTAACATACACAACACACACTCATTTCATGTATTTATGTATTAAGACGGACACAAAATGTATACACACATTCCATGACTGATCCCCTTCTTTCCACTGCAGTTCGGAGATAAAAGATTTTATTTTTCCACGGGTTATAACCCAAGAAATGGTGGTGGAGTTGATATCTGGTTTTCCTGGATGATTCAGCTTTACTGCAGGATCACACAAACATAGTTTGCTTTAGGTCACCACACATAGCTGACAAGCCACAAAAGGTCAATATATCATTCAGTATACTCACCGTGGCAAACCGGTATGTAAGAAATTGTCAAAATTTGCTTGGCAGGTTTACAGGTCAGATTAATGGAATATACATTGTCCTCGGAAAACTGAGAAATTATTGAGAAAAGAAAATTGCAATTAGAAAACATTCATGACACAATATGGAAGTAAAGATTAGAACAGGTAACTGGTTTAATGATGTGGCAGCTGATTGGTATAAATATATATATATATATGTGTGTCTGTGTGTGAGTGTGTGTGTGTGCATATAGTTTATAAATATATATAAAAACTTAAAGATCAACTGATAGTACTTGAATATCACTCTAATTTGATGAATCCTGATATTAGGTTTTTCTGAACAGGGTCTAGTAGCAGTTTTAGTGTTTGTTTTGTACAGAGTTCTTCAGACTCACAGTGGCTCTTCTATTGAAGTCCAGGGAGCACTTCTTTAGCGCTGGTCTGGAGATGTCAACAGGCTCTAGGTTACAGGAAGTGTAATATTCAAGTGTCCTGAAGAAAAAAAAAGAAAAAAGTCATGTTCATTTCATTTTACTACACTCAGCGTTACTTGTGCACATACAGTATATTTGCATCTGCTGTAAGTTGTAAGCACTAGTTTTTCTTTTACTGACTGCTGTCCTTACTTGATTGAAATATTCCTTTTAGCGTGTAGTGTGCACACAGCATCCGTGTGGTCGTATGCACTGTTCCACACACAAGTGATGCTACTATTGTAGTCATTGTAGCAGGTGAGATCTGTGAGAAATAATAAGACAGAGGTGAAATGCCAAGTTAGAGCTGCGACAGTGTGTGAACTTTTTCATTGTTGTTTTGTGTAACAGAAGATGTTGAAACCAATTATATTACAGTGAATCCGGAAAGTATTCACACCCCTTCACTTTCCCCACATTTTGTTATGTTACAGCCTACCACCCTTAGACAGGTGTGTGCCTTTCTAAATCATGTCCAATCAATTGAATTTACTACAGGTCGACTCCAATCAAGTCACTTTTGCGTGTCATAGCAAAGGGAATGAATATTTACAGTGTGTACATGCGATATTTCAGTTTTTATTTCTAACAAATTTGCAAGAATTTCTAAAAAACCTTTTTCACTTTGTCATTATGGGGTATTGTGTGTAGATTGATGAGGGAAAAAAAGGAATTTAACCCATTTTGGAATAAGGCTGTAACATAACAAAATGTGGGGAAAGTGAAGGGGTGTGAATACTTTCCAGATCCACTGTATATAAAGCAGGTTATCAAAAAAATCACAAACTTTTATCTGGGTGGCTCGGACAGTCTGCAACGTCCATTCTGACAGCGCAGACATGAAGCAGAGCTAGAAGTAGAAACAGCAGAAGGCTTTTCTTGTTTCTCTCCATTTATCGTGTCATCAGTCTTTTGTTTTCTGGGAGAAATGAAATTATCAGGATGGTTGGTTTCCAAAGCCGGTTGACTGCTTCAAGGTGTAACTCATTGCTTCCCCCCTCGCTGCTTTTTCCTCCCTCTCATCCTGTGCAGATGGAAAGATGCAGCTGTTGACAAGTTGCAAAGGGATGACAAACTCTTGCCCTGGGTTTTGCCTCTCAGGCTACACACAGGTTTCCTGAGGCTGTTGAGGTTGTAGACAGCCTCAGATAAAGACTACTTTCACCCCCTCCCTTCCTCTGAAAGCAAAGCAGTTTCTTTTTTATCTGGCGCATCAGAAACGTTTCGTGGACGCTACCTAGGTTTTTTTTTTTTGCACCCAACAGACAGCTGCATGTTGTTTCGCCTCTACTGTGTCCCCCATGTAACACAGTACAACATGCTGAAGGTGCTGTACAGTGTTGCCGGGGAAACATACCACTGTAAAAGTCCAAGAATAATGCAGCTGTCTGTGGTTGCTTAAATGAGCCTCCAGTTATGTTTACAATATACATATAGACGACAGAACACACTCTTTAGCTTTAACAAACTTGCCAGTTGACTCAAAACTCACTGTTACAGCTGTTGCCACAGATGGATTTAAAACTCTGATATACTGCTGAATACAGAGAGATATACCTGGGGCTGATAGGCTTAATCAGCACTCTACCGTTAATCTAAGAAACAAGCATGAAATATGAAGTCAACAAGGACCTCGCTTTAGCGTCTTACCTGTTGGTGAAGCTGTTCAGGATCTGCCTCAAAGCTCTGGTTTCGTTCCACTTGATGTCCTGTAAGAGAGCATCTGATAAATAAAGTTTTTCCTCTCAGGGGAAATGGTAAACAGCCACCCCCATGAATCAAATATATAGAAGATAATGGTCGTACTCTGAAGGTAACTTCTAGGAAAATGAATCATCATTCAAGTGGAGTCTTGTGGTCAAGTATGTTAACACATCAGAGCAGTTTCCCCTTTTATTTGCCTTCGACCAAGAAAAAACGGGACATTTATGGCCTTTTTTTTGTTGTGCAGCTGTTTCTATGACTAGAAACTTCTCAATAGGGAAAAACAATAAATCCTCAAGCATTTAATAGAATACATTTCTATTAAAGCAAACATTTCTTTTTTTAAAACCTGCATACAAAATTTATGTTTTTTTTTTGTATGTGTTATGTATATATTTCCATGCACAGGCGAGGTTTTTCTGAATCCCCTGGTCACCTGTTTATCAGTTTAATAAAGGTCAGAGTGTGTTTTTCTGAGAACTGAAATGTTCCATTATTTGGACGTGTGCACTTCCTGCTAACGACACTTCCTGTTCTCAAAAAGACATTAATCAGATTGAAACATGACCTCGTTATAATCATTAACTTGTGTACCTTCCCAGTTGTAAACTTTATATGAAGCAAGTAAATGTGTCAGTAGTCAGGAAGTTGACATATTTAACAAGTCCAATTTTATCTTTGCTGTGGCTAAGTGTTAAAAAAGTTGTTAAAAAGGTAAAAAAAGGGAAGATGAATTGAATAGATCCTCTTAAAGTCACAGTATGTATTAGATTCAGGCCTTTCTCTATTGTAAATGCTGCTTATAAGGGTCAAAATACTTAAGTCCAGTATCAATAACAGTAGTTCTTTGTAGTTTCTGTAACAGAAAGTTTAACTCTAACATCAAGTCCATCCTATTGTATAGTTCTGGGTGTCAAGGCTGATAGGAAAAGGACTGAGAGAGAAAGCAATAGGTCACCTTGTGGCCAAACAAGAGCTCTTATCACCAAGGTGCGTTTTGGTTCAGTTTAGATTTGTCTGTCTTCCTCTGACATGTGGGCTTCCCCTAACCAGGTCCAACGACAAAATGAAAAAGCTGACACTGTTGTCTGCCACTCTCTTTCCTCTCTTTCCTCCCCATCTTCTCTCTTTTTCATAGAGATACAAGCAAACCACGCAAACTAAACAAGCACACACAAACCACTTCCGAACCCCGTACTCTTCCCAGAAAGCTACTGTTGTTTCTAATAAAAAAAAAAAAGCCCTGTCTACTATCATCCTCCTATCTCACGCTCTCTCACACACATTTATCTTGATGATATAGGTGCAAAGATCTCCAAAGCCGCAGCTGTCCTGCAAGCATTTACATACACTATGTAGACGTGGTACATCATCATTCGTTTGTAAGGTGAACCCTGAGTTTATCTTGTGATCAGCACCACATCAAAGTTGTTCCTGTAAAATCAGATAACAACAGATTTGTCAAATCCTGTCTCAGAGTATTATAACCCACTGTGCAGTGTTTTGGCTTCTGATTAGTGTCATGGGTCTGCTACTCCTACTGGACTTCCTGGATTACATTTTATATCTCACCGATACCTGAAGCAACACATCACTACCAACGCAGCCGCCTGCATCGTGAAAGTGCAGGGCTGTTTTTGGTGTGAACACCCACTTGTTTGTCACCAATCGAGTTAGCTAAGGTTGCATTTAAGTAAAAGGGCAAGAAATGTTGTTGGTTTTGGTAATAACACGTCAATTTTAGCTTTTTGATGTTTCATTACAGAAAGTGTTTGAAACCCATGACCAAAACATACAGCCACAGTCATACATTCTGTCATTGGATGACATGGACAGAATTTTAGTGAAAACAAATTATTCCCATTTTTGCTGGGGACCCCAGGTTACCTCTTCAAGGTCCCCTGGTCCACTTTGAGAACCACTGGTTTAGTCAACATGTACTGGATGTAGATTTAGAGAAAATGTAGCGCTACCATGTATGGAGCTGCTAGTTTGGCTGTAGACTTTATTTAGCAAAAAAAAAAAAAAAAACATGTTAAAATGTTGATAGCTTATGATCTTTTATAACCCCATTAAGTGTTATCTACTTCCCATTTTCTCGCCCTGTGCTTCTCTCTCTATCTCTCTCCCTCTGTCTCTTTCAGTCAACCCAACCTTTTCTAAACCTCCCCCACAAACCACATCATTTTCAAACACTTTTTCCACACATTTCTCTGTCTCCTTCTTGTTAACATTGATATCTGTTTGAATGAAAACCTGACTGAGCATGTATGACTGTACAGTCTTTATGAGCGCATTGCCATTTTGGGTTAGTTTACCATACAAGGACTTTTATTACCTGTCCAAAACACCCAAAGTGTTTCATAACTGTCTTGTTTTAGAGGAAGACTTGAAGACGTGACGTGTAGTGACAGCTTCTCAATAAGCCTGTAAGTTTACCTCGAAACCCAAACGTAATAATTTTAATCAGAAGTATGTCGTCAACACATGTTTCTTCGATGTCATAGTGGTCATCAGTGTTGCTGTAGGACACACACGTCTACAGCTATCTAATCTGTCGCATCATGAACAAACCAAACTCGACTTTATCATCCTCTAAATCATCGTTGTCATGTCTGCTGTGGCAATATTTACCACCACGGACCCGTTCACAGAAGTTTGATCAACATCAGGTTAATTCATATGAGAACCTACCCGTCTAGCGTTGTCCTGTGGAGAACTCTTTCCATTTCTCAGCGTGTACTGATAGGGTTTGTTTCAAGACTTTTAGTCAGGATCTAAAATGACGTATAGGAAAGTTTGTCTTAGTGTGAAAGTCTGAGTAAAAAAAAAAAAACGTGGTTTCTGTGGTTTCTCAGACGGGAGTGTGAAAGTCGAGTGTGTTATCTACATTTCATGAAGTTTGAAACAAGATGAAAACCCCTTTAGTGTTGGCTCTTTTTTTTGTTGTTGGCCTGTTCTGTTACTTTACATGAAGTGCTTTAGTTTCAAGCATAATAGGAACTCTGAATTAATCACACCGTCTTAAAGAAAACGCATGGTTGGTAACTGTAATCTCCCCTCCTCTTACCACAGCTACACAGCATAAGAAATGGGAGACCAAGTCCACTCCCTAAATTTCAGCTTAATCTAATATGAGGATCAAGCAGGGTATAGTCAAAACTTAAAGAGTCTTAAAACAGATGGTCTAAGCAGGTCCTCTATTGCTGGAAAAGGCTTAGTACTCAAAACATACAAGCCGAGTGAATCTTAAACTACTTTTATGTTGGACTTTACAAAGATGAGGAACTCACAACAGTTCAATCCTTTTAGAAACAGGGGGCTTTAACATACTTTAAATGCAGTGATTTGTCAGTAATTAAAGCACAGGTGCAAATTTTAGGACTGTACTTTGTTCAACAAATTATGTTTTTCTACTGCATGAAGTTACTTTTCCATGTATTTTTATGTCTTAAAACTAGTATTGAAAAATAAAGGAAGTGAATTGTACAATATCTGATTTAATCTAACCTGTAGTGTGAGATTTTTTTGTTTTTACTTTGGCTCCCCCTAGTGGGAACGTAAAAAAACACACACACACACACACACACACACACACACACACACACACACACACACACAATAGCAGGCAACAATGCACACCTCTGAGCTAAAAGTTGTAATCTGAAATTTCAAGTTAGATTGCAAAATGAACAGTTACCCTTCACAGTGTGGTAAAAGATATATATAAATAAACAGGTTTCTGTTGCAGACTGACCATCATAAGCTGTTATGTATTTAACAAAGTTAATTAAACTCTCATTTTCATTGAACCTTTTTTTTCCGGAGTTGATTCTGTGAAACATCAGTGGGTGAAAAGGTGTGAAATGCATAGTATCACGTTATGCACGTACCTCATGCCACAGCACATTTCACTTTTTGTAAACCAACATGCACAAATGAAACTTGTGCTCCTGCAACAGCAGCGCTCACATTTCTGTTTGTGTGCAGCTGCAGCTACACTGATTATACAAGACGACCACAAAGAGATGCAAAATGACCATACATCAGTCTGTCCACGGGTTTTGATTTATTATTTTTTTTACATGAATGTTCAAAATATTTCCCAACACCCTGATTCATATTTACCTACACTTGAGTTTGACCTAATTTCCAGTGAGGAAAAAGTAAATTAAGCATTTGTTAATCTGTAGGCAGAGCACAAATTAATGCAAATGAGATTAACTGGAAGTGTTCAAGACAGACCAGCATCTTAAGTAACTTAAATATTGAAGTTGAAGAAAAACTAACTACACATGTTGCCAGACTAGATGTGATAGAGTTCATACTACAGCTGTACTGAATGCTATGTTAAAAACCGCTCTGAAACTTCACTGCCCTCAGTCGGAAACTGTTTGAATTTACCATCAACAACATTACGTTGGTGTCTTTTTATCGGCTGAAAATCAGTCATTAATTGAATTTGTAGTAATAAAATAGAAAAACCTTGATACAATGATGAAAAAAAATACTAAGTACACGTTACTAGTTCCCCAACATATATTGTCAATCTTGAAACAAGACTGTGGGAAACTGAACTTGACGGGATTCTCAATGTTCTTTTTACAGTTGATTTAAGGAGATAAGTGATATTGATTTTTGACAGTGCACTGCCCCCTGTATGTTACATACAACAACAGTTCCAGTGAGATAACAGAAAATATTTCCTTGTCGGATCAGCACACTCACCAGTTAGGGCCAGGTCAAGACGGCTACTCCCTCTGGCTGGAACAGCAGAGATAAAGAATCAGGTCGACTCCTTTTTGTGTTGTTTGTACAACATCTGTAAAAGAGAATATCTGGGGAAAACAACTCAGCAAAGACCCTTACTAAATGAACTGCCACTTTATATAAAAAGAGGAAGGCAGGAACTTAAGAGGTCTCACTTCCCATTTGTTGGGGCTGGTGGCATTTGACAAGTCATAGTCACTTGACTTTGTGTATCTACAGCAATATATGTGTGAATTTCCCAGTTGTGGGATAAATAAAGTTAATCTAATCTAATCTAATAACAACTAGCAATACAGCAACTCCCTTTACAAATTGGGTTGTTTAATTATTTATGTGTGTTGATACTTCAAAATGTGTCACAGCAAAATAACTTTTGCTGTCAAGCGGGTTGTTGCTTATTGCTTTAAAAGCAATTCAAGACTATCATGTCTAAGATGTGTTCAATGACCTAAAATATAAGAGGAATAACAAAAGGTATCATTACAAATAACATTGTTGACGGTTTGTTTTAGTTTATTTATTTATTTATTGGGTACGAATCATTTCTTTCACTGGCGGATATCTTATTTTGAAAGGAAAAGAAACACTCTTGAGGCTGTGTGTGTGTGTGTGTGTGTGTGTGTGTGTGTGTGTGTGAGTGAGTGATCATCATTGTGAATACTCAGTTTACAAGTCTGAAGTCTAATAGTCAAACTCAAAGTGCATTTTTCTACTAGCCTGCCAAATTAGACTCTGCTCTCAGATCAGTTTCGGGTCCCATTTATCAAGCCTCAAGTCTTGACAAATATACTCACATATATTTCATATTTTTTTGTATGAGACATTTCAGCAACTTTCAACTCATAGTGAATCGAAAGTGCAGCTGTGTTTTATTGCAAATGTAAACAAACCTTTTCCAGTTTCAGAACTGATTAAAAAGTCAAGTTTATTGTTCTCGTATTGCTTGCTCTTCTGCTGAGTCATCTATTGTGTGTTTGGAAGAAAGAAAAAAAACGTCCCTCAGTGATCTGTGTTTTGATTATGCATTGCTTTTTTTATGTTAAAGGAATAGTTTGACATTTTGGGAACATATCGGAAGCTAGTTTGTTTTCTTGTGGAGAATTACAGTAGATGAAAATACCACTACCACTCTTTTCTGTGACGTAAATATCAAGCAAGAGCAAACCACTGCAACACATCATTCATATGTCTGCGTGTGCAGCGTGTTTAAACGAGATATAACACGCTAATTAGAGATCCTGGTAGGTGGATTTTATCACTCTTGGACAGTCAGGCTAGCTGTTTCCCCTGTTCCCAGTCTTTGTGCTAAGCTAAGCTAACCAGCTGCTGGCTGTAGCTTCACATTTAGCGTACAGGCATGACAGCGATATCACTCTTCTAATGTAACCATGGCAAGAAAGAAAATAAGTAGTAAGTATTCCCCAGAATGTCAAACCATTCCTTTAAACCTTAACACACTTTCCCCAACAACAACAAGCTAAGAACAAACATCCTTCTTCTCTTGTCGACCAGTCCCAGTCTCATCCGGTCTTAATCAATCAAACACACTTCCTGTAATCCTCAGCCAATCACAAATGTTTCCCTCGTCCTTCAGATATGACGTGCTCGGGGGCAGCGCGGGTGTACCACTCTGACCACCCGCCGTCGTACACCGACACCCCCGGGTGCCCGCACTCGTGGGCCGCCAGCGCCACGTGACACGCAGTCACAGCCGAGCCGCATGAGACACAAAGCGGGCGACTGAGGTCCACACCCGCCCGGGCGAACAAAGCCTGGAGTTGCTCCTTGGGCAGGAAGTGACCTGATGGGGACAGGAAGGAGTGGAAGGGCAGGCTGATGGAGCCGGGGATGTGTCCGGGCTCCGTGTCTGTCAATTAGAGAGAGAGAGAAACCAGTTAGAAATGTTTAGAGGGTATTTTTTATAATTAAGGTCACTTAGCTGCCAATTATTTAGAAAGTTATTTGTGGACAAAGAGAATCTTAAGGTCTTTGACGTGCAGTTTGTGATTTTTAGATAAATCTTGATATAGCCAGGAAAGAGTCTCACTGAAATTACAGTTTGTTTCTTTGTTTGTTTTTTTGTTTGTTTGTTTTTGCAACTGCTAACTCACATTTCTCTGTGCTTTTTCACAACTCTCCATACATTCACATTGTGGACTAATCTGCAGATCACTCTTCATTACTATTACATAGAAAATGCACACAACTGCCACATCTTTCAAAAATTCACAAACTGTTTTCTCACTCAAACTCAACCACATCCAAACTTCTGTGTATTTACAGTCCATTTTTCTACATTTACAAACTATGAAAACAGTGAAAACTGTTCAATTTACATTCTAAACCCAAAATAACAAAATTACTGTAAATTAGACTGATTTGCTGCATTCTGCTGCATCTATATCTAAAAAGGAAAAAGAATAAAATGCATAAACCCCTAAATGGGACTGAGCACCTGTTTTCAGTCCCTGACGACCTCTATGAAAGACTTGTGCCAGATGAGTAAAGGGGGCGGGTACAGGCAGAATCCACAGGGTTTTGTGAATGAATGGGGCGATTCACCACAACACATGAATTCATTTCCTCACTGAAGTAGAAGGTTTATGATCAGAAATCCCTCTTGGTCACAACGAATGCTGAATGTCAGGACATTTCTGCAGAAGCTCAGGCATGCAAAAATATTCTTTCCTAGGGTTATTGCAAGAAAGGGTGAGATGTAGATAATGACATATGAATGTTTTGTGTTTTGGTTGCATTAATGCATTTTGGATGTGAGATTAGCTGTTGAGCTAAGCTGCATGCTGGTAAAGAAAACAGTGCAAAGGTTTTTACAGAAGTGTCCTGGTCATGATAGCAGCACCACACCCCAGCATCGCTCATAGTTTCTCTCTCGCACTGTCTCCTAAAATAGATCAATTGTCATCCTACTTCCCATTTCAATCTGACAGTAAACTCGTGCATTGAAACACAACTTGCAGCTGCAAGCGCTGCATGTACCAGAGCGTGCAAGAGGTCGGAGGGCATGAGAAGTGTTACATCATTCCAGCTGCAGCTCATACTCAGTCCGAGTGAACCTGTAGAAAGGGATAAGACTATGTTGAATATAAACAGAGAAAGCATGTGTTTCTGAAGTTGCATTGCGTTGAGCTTTCAGGCCCAACGTGAGATACTTACTTACTGGGACAGACACCACATCTGGCTCTTAATGTATTACTCTGTCATATGTTGACTATACTCTACCTTCAGTGAGTGGGGCTGAGCCTCATTTGAAATGTAGCGTGAGTTTTAGTACCAACACTAAAATAGTTTTTTAGTACTTTACTTTACAGAAAACTTTTTATTTAACGAAAGAAGACAAACAGAAAACATTTCTATTCAGTGGCAACAGCCAGTCTGCCAGAGGTCAAAGTTCACTGCTGACGCTGTGTTCACATGTGGACGGGCACTGTACCAGCACATCAAAGCTTTTCACTAGGTGTGTTATTGTGTATGTATGTGCAGCATGTGGGTGTGTGTACATGTGTGTGTGTGTGGGTGTGGGTGTGTGGGTGGGTGTGTGGGTGTGTGTGTGTGGGTGTGTGTGTGTGGGTGTGTGTGTGTGAAAGCATATGGGTCAGTGACTGGAGATTAAATGCATGGTTATGCAAGCATGTTCTGTCTGCTCGCTCTCCTTATGTTTGTGTTGTTCAGTGATTCAGGCCCAGCCCTTTGCCCGTGTGTTTGTCCAGAGTAAACTAGAAGCCATATACAAGGAAGTCATGTACTAAGTGGCTCATTATGGTTTTTCCATTGCATGCCAGTCCTGTGCTGAGCTGTCAGCATACTGCATATATACACATATATATATATATATAGAATAGTATACAACATACTGTCTATAAGAATGGCAATGGCAATCTTTTTTTTTCGATATTTTCATGGGCGATACAATAATTCCATTTCTGTCTCATTTGTTTGTTAAACCACCCGTCTGTCTTTGATGTGTGAAATTTCAGACAACATCGATTTTAATAAATTTTAATAAAGGTTGATCTAAATACTGTAATTACATTTTTTATAATGACACTAAAGGAGGGGCCACAAGAGATGCAATAACTACAATAAATGAAGATGTAATTATCTCCTGTGGCTCCTTTCCATCAAGTTCCTGTTAAAATAAAGTGACTGGTCTAATAAATGATTTGATCTCTTTCTCTAATGTGAATTTATAGATATTTATTATATGATGATATGATATATAGCTTGTTTTTAGAAACAAATATTGGACAGAAAATTAAAAGGCGACTTTTTTGATTCGTTTAAGTAATTTTTTAAGCCAAAATGTCAAAATGCCCTTTAAAAATACTTCTGGCTTATTGTGATAATGTGCTTTTCTTTGTCTCGTGAGAATAAATGACACATCTTTGGGAATTTACGAGTGCCGGTTGCACAAAATGAGCAATTGGATGACTAACTAGACAATGGGTCATGAACCTTTAACCAAACATGGAAGGTGAGTGTGGAATAAAATTAAGTTTCTTACCTCTAAACTTAAAAAAAAATTCTTCTCTCATTTCTTAGCAGATATGGGGCCCTCAGCCTGGGGCCCCAGACTGATGAGACACATTGATGTGTAGGCTATAACAACAACCCAGGCTGCAGTTAGCACAGGCCCCTAAACACATAAGCACTGAGGATGACGGCAATGACGAAGATAACCTGAGAAATTAGGTCTATTTCTCCCATCAGTGCTGGGAAACAGTCAGAGCATGACGCTGGATTCTGTCATTGTTTAATATCTGATTCATACACTTGTGGTACTTCCTGTCACAATATTTAGGATCGCCCCCAAGTGAGCTCATGCAGTCATGTGGTGATAGGCAGAAGGAAAAGAAGGAGTGATTTTGTTTGTAAAGCTTTTATCTCTGTCATTCCAGCAGAAAACAAGCTGAGCTGAATCTTCCAGCTGAAGTTTTTGGGTTTTGTCCATGTAATTTAGCGGTTGCCCTAAGAAGAATGAATCCAGCCTTATTGATTCCATTGATCAAGTGACATGTGCTCACTGATCACACTGTTCATTCACTAATCACATCAGAGGACGTGATATAAGAGCAGAGATGATGTCATCATACAGTGAATCAGAGAAGAAAACTGTCCGACCTTAAGTGAACCCAGTGGATGTTGTGACACGTGAGTCTGCTGGTTTTCGATGCACACAAACGCCACTGCAGCTGAATTCCTGAAAGTTGATTAGATTTAAAGGAAACCTGACAGCAACCTGGAAAATGGTTGGAATGAATATCACGAGTAATTTTTTTTTTATCTATAAAATTTCAGAATAAACTGAAAAAGCCTTTAAAATCCAAAAGGTTAATGTTCAATTTTTATTTGACTAATTTGTAGGGATCAAGACAGTTTTTGCTGGATAGGTCTCGATAAAGTGGAACATACAGGACTAAAATTGGGTTTAAGAGCCTGTATTTTTTTATTCTGATTTGATATTATAAGCCTATATACTATTATATATTATAGTTGAATCGAGGTTGCAAAAAACCTAAACAGAACATCAAGGACTTTATGGTAAACACTTACTGTCTCTGGGTTCAGGGTCCAGTCCTCTGAACCTGCCTGCCGGTCTAGCATCGACCACCTGGAACTTCTTGGTGTCCAGGTTATCCAGGATATCCTCATAGCTCTTGATCCAGGAGCGGTTCAGCGATGCCTTGAACTCGGTCGGTGCTGGTCTGACGTACTTGTCACTCACAGGTCGACCCTCCAGCTCCCAGTTCCTGAGCCCCCCGTTGAGCAGCGTGACCGCGCTGTGCCCGAACACCCGGAACATCCACCACACTCGGGGCGCTGAGAACGCGCCGAACTCGCTCGCGTCGTACACCACCACGTGCGTGTCACTGCTTATTCCCAAATTTCCAACATAATCTGAGAAAATCTTCTGTGATGGCAGCATGTGGTCCAGGGGAGAGGTTTTATCACAGCACTGGCCTATGTCAAAGAAAGCAGCACCTGGTATGTGTCTTTTTTTGAACTCACTCTTGGCGTTGCGCCGCAGTTTGGGCAAATACCAAGAGGTGTCCAAGATGCGCATTTTCCCCTGCACCTTCACGGCCTCTGCAAGCAATTTAGAGGTGACCAGAGCCCTCGCTTGAAGCGACATGGCTGATTCTGAAGAGAAAGGCAGACCTCAAAGTTTACGCTACTGTAGTTTAACTAGAGAGACCAAGTCCTGTGCCAAAGGTTGGAAACGGTAGAGAGAGCAAGGGCATTAATGGTGGAGAGAGGGAGCAAAGGAGAGCGACAAGCAACACGCCCCCTGTTCAGCCTGCAACAGCTGTATGTGAAGGGAGGCGGTGACCGTTTATAGTAATGCGATTATTCTGAAACAATCATTTAGAAATAGACCTACAGGTGAACCCATCATGCCACATTAAACTTTACCGCAGACAGGAATTATTAGTCATTAGCCTTCTAGTTTCAATTTAACAGACAAAGGAGAATCCTCTCAGTGCATTCATTCTGCTGCCACATACAGTACCATGCAAACTCGTTTCACATTGGTCGTGACACTGCAGGTCTGAGGCCCAATTTCAATTCAATTTTATTTGTATTGCACCCAATTATAACATGCATCATCTCATAGCCGAACTGCCAAAGTTTGCCCTACTATGCAGATGTTTTGCACTGCTTATGATGCAATCCGGGTTTTTGAATCTAATAAAAAAAAACTGTATCGTATTTTTTTTAATTATTATTATTATTATCATTATTATTATTATTACTATGTGCCTGCAATGCAATAGCTTTGAAGAGAGTATGAGAGCAACTCCAAGGTAAATCAACAAAGTGTATTTGCGTGTATTTGTGTACGTGTGCTGTTGTTTGATTCTTTGTGTGTGTGTGTGTGTGTGTGTGTGTGTGTGTGTGTGTGTGTGTGTGTGTGTGTGTGTACATGTCTTTCTATAATTGTGAGGACAAATTAGGTTTAAAAAACATTTTTGCGAGGTCATTTTGGACGGTCCTGACAACTTCAAAGGGCTGTTTGAAGGTTAGTAGGTTTTGGCAGTTTCTAACACACGCACACACATTACATCTCCACCGTATAGATATTAACTGTTAAAGTGGTAAACTGGTAACACAAGCTTTTTGGAGGGTCTGTGTTAGACAGCTCTACTGCCACACACAACAATACACACACGCACATTGACAGACACACACAATCAGCTGCTGCCTGAACTTTCACACAACTGACTGTGATTGGCTAATTAGACTAATTAACTTTTTTTTTTTTTTTTTTTTTACTGTTGTGCACGTTGTTCTTTTTCTAGCAAGAGAAATCACAGCAGCTTCATTGCAGATCATCTTCTGTTAGGACATGTGTGTACATGTGTGTATACATGTCTTGCTATGGTTGTGAGGACAAATTTAGGTTCAAACCATCATTGTGAGGTCACTTTGGCCAGAGTTTCAAAGAGCTTTTTGAGGGATACCAGCAGTGACTGAGGTCAGAGTCAGGATAATTCTCTACAACATGAATGAAACTCAAAGTAAAGTAAGTCCTCTGTAGAGATTGAAACGTGTGTGATGGACACGCACCAAGCAGCAGGCACATTCAACATTTTTCTAGTTATTATTATTATTATTATTATTATTATTATTATTATTGGTAGTAGCAGTAACAGCAGTGACAGCCGTTAAAAAGTAGTCGGCTCAGCGGTTAACGGCTAATAATAGCTAGGTAGGAACTTTTCTTCGACTGTTGTCCAGCCGGCTGCTTTCAATCGGTGCACACACGAGGAGCTCACCGGATGTTGATGCACTCACATGTTGCTGTTCGTCTGTTAAGGCCGCTTCTCATCGATGTAGCTTGTGGATAATTAGAAAAAAAAACTTATTATTAAATCAGGATGTCAGCGTCGTTGCTCAGGAAAGGACTGGAGCTACTTAGCGATGATATTAAAGGTCAGTTTAGCCTCTTAGCTTGCTAGCTAAGTAACGTTAGCATTGGATGTAAGTGCTCTCTGACCACTGTTCGTGACTCGTGTGGTTACATCGTTACACTTTGGTTCTAACTGTCTTAAAATAGGAAACTGGTGACCTGATGCTCATTTTGCTTTAAATTATTATCAGAATTACACTCAAAAAGTTTTAGCTCATTGGCTAACAGTTAACCAGTCACATAGTGGAATATATTGTCCTGTTTAAATTAGGTTTTCTGCCTTTCTCTATGTACTTTGCACCCTGCCAGATGTCAGTAAAGGGAAGAAGAAGAAGCAGCAACAGCAGACCCCCAGCTCAGCCACTGTGATGGAGCTGGTGAGCACCAAGCGGCAGGGAGTCACCAAGCAGGTCAAACGGCTGCAGGGTCGCCTGGGTCCGGGCAAAAGCAAAGCTACCGTCAAAGACAAGAGGATCAAGTCTGCAGTGGGTCAGTCTGCTCGTAGTCCTGCACAGCATTAGAGTTTAGAGGGAAAAACCCCCAAAAGTAGTATTCACAAATGTAATAAGCCAATTATAACTAATGTTTAAGGTGGATTTTGCACTTAATGGATGACACATGCTGTATTAAAACACCGTAAAGCTTCTCAACATTGTAGAATACCGTTGGCTCTGTGTGTGTTCTTGCTCTCTCTTTGCAGGTGTACATCAAAACCACAAGGTGCTTGTATTATAAAGCTAACAATCTTGCAGTGGCTGAGCAGCACATCCCTTTTAAAATAATAGTATAGTAAAGAAAACATTGCCATAAGACTAATTTCATCTGACAGTATTCATAGTTGATGTGATTGGAGTACTAGTGTACCTCTGGTGTTTTTTTATTATATTACAGCATCTGTTGTACCGTCTGGCACTAAACTTCCTCATCTCCTTTGGTGTTTATTGTAGAGGAGTTCAGGAAGAAGCAAGGGAAGAGCCAGATGAGTGCAAACCTCAAATACTTTATGGCTACAGGCTACAAAGCAACAGATTCTGACACTTTGAAGGTAAGAAAGGTGTCTCTGGCTTTTTAAGTAGTGTCGTTTTAAATCAGAAATTGTCAATTGGTCAAAAGTCTTATACTACAAAACCATGATTGTTTTACTTTACTTTTACTTTATATTTTTTCTGCTCTTCTTCACTGTCACTTTGTTCATTTGAGTTTGTTGACCTGCTCCTTTTCTCACCTAGATCCTGAGTCACAATTCAGGGAGACAGTCCAGGAATCGCCCTGAACGACTTGCCAAGAAGCCCAAGGAGCCGAAGTCGTTGTTCACAGAGAAGGAGTTCCAGCAGTTCCAGAAGGAATACTTTGGCAGGACTGTGGAGGAGAAGAAATAAAGTGCACACACAAAAACAAAGACACTGCAGCATCAGAGGAAACACCATGGCTGCATTTTGTGGCTCAAAGTGGATTTCTGGACCAGGTTGTGTTCTGGAGGTTGGTTTCACTTCACGTCTGAATGGAACAATAAACTTTGAGGAGAAATGCTCCTATAGGCTGAATCTATGCTGGTTGTAGGACTTTGAACACACACAGGGAATATTGGATTTACCTACCTGGGTGATAAAATGCTGTAATTTAAAACTTAAATTAGATTTCTCAAGAAAAGATACAGACACACGCAAAGTTCATTGAATTTGTTCAGTTTCTTCTCCATAATTGTAATAAATACAGATATACTGATTATTCTTCTTATTGTTAAGATGGTCTCCTCCAGTCACAATTCCAATCAGCACAGTCTATTTAATTGTTTTTTTTTTTTTTATCTTTATGTTGACATTTAAAAACACTGTATTTTTGTAAATTCACGTGTTTCTTCTGTTACTCACATCTTCATTCTGGTTGTAGTAGCAATAAACTAACTTACAAAAAGGGTTTTTGAAAATGTTTGACTTTGTATGAGTTTAGCTATGGCCACGACTCAACACGCTATTTCCAGAAAAACACTGTACACGAAGACTCTGGATGAAGTTTCAGTGGTTGAAGTTAAAGTTTTTCAGCTCCCCCTCACTTCTGTTTGTCATGACAATAACACAGTGTTGTGTAGTGCAGCAGAAAATAGTGAATGAATGAACCGTAGATGCCTTTTCCCACAAATTCAAATTAATTTGTTATTTGTTACATGTAAGCAGATGATCACATTGTCCGTTCACTGTGTGTTTGTGTGCATGATGTATGTATGCGTATGTATCAGCTTTGTTGACTTTGGAAAATATTTTTTCATTCAGCAGAACCTGTTAGAGGCGTGTTAATAACAAAAATGCAGATGCTTGACTGACCAAAAATGAATACCAGTTATGTCATAAGATGTTGATGGCTTTTGCATCTAACTGGTTCAGTATTTAAGATCAGCATTCACACCTCGATTGTGAGCGTCAGTGTGAGTGCAGCAAAGCAGAGAGACTGCAGGGTTACACGATGTCACGGGTAAGAAATTACATATTGTCATATATGTCACTTGCTTTTTCAGAGATTATGAAAGTAGCATGTGTAATACTGCTTATCTTTTTGGAGCCATGTTTATCTATATGGTCCCTGTTTCTGCTTGTAGTATAAAATGTGCAAGATATTTTTGGTGTGTTCTGAGATTTGATCAAAACTTTAAAATTAAAAAGTCAACAGCAACATGTTTTTCCAGAAACAATGCCCCTGGTCGCTTATTCATTCAAAACAAGCCATTGAAATCAGGGTGGTGCGGTGGTTAGCGCTGTCGCAGCAACAGAGTTCTGGGTTCAAACCCCGGTTGGGGCCTTTCTGTGTGGATATTGCATGTTCTCCCTGTGCCTGCGTGGATTCTCTCTGGGTACTCCGGCTTCCTCCCACAGTCCAAAAACATGCACATTAGGTTAATTGGCAACTCTGAAAAGTGCCCATAGGTGTGAATGAGAGTGTGAGTGCTTGATTTCTCTATATGTCTGCCCCGGGATAGACTGGCGACCTGTCCTGGGTGTACGCCGCCCTCGCCCAATGTCAGCTGGGAATGCCTCCAGGTCTCCCTGCGACCCTAAAAGGATAAGCGGTATAGATAATGGATGGATGGAAGCCATTGAAATCACAGTCCTATCCCTACCCATCCTACTATATACACTGATGTGCTTGGATATTGAATGTTTTTGACTATGTTGCTTTAGCAGATTAATTGAATGGTTTCCGTTGCTGTTGTTTAATTTCTAATGTTATTTCTACTGTCTAGTTATTGTGCAGAGTGAAAGTGAAACGAGATGTGAGTGTGCAAAGATGTGATCCGGCTTGTCCGACACGCTTGGCAAGATTATTTAAAATCAACCTCAGCAGACAGTGTTTACCATGATAGATACTGTAATATGGATGACTGCTCAGATTAGGAATGCAGATTAATAATGTTTTGTCTGGGTCATATTTGTGCTTCTCTAAAAACACTACAATTAAATTGATAAGAATCTACAAAGTAGTTATTTTGAAACTTTTTTCTGATACAAAGTCAGGCTTGGAACTGGACTCCAGTCTGGACTAAGTTTAATTACATAATGTATAGGCTTATCTGGGAAAATACTCATTACAGTTGTAAACTGCAGTTTTATTATCTGGATAAATGTCAAAAAAGGAATTATGAATATGGAATAATGTCCTCTGATTGGTTAAACATTTTATAATATATGTTACGGAATGTGTCATCAGATACTCCAACAGCTTCAGTGTGTAGATGAATTATGCCTCTTCTTCTTCAGGATTCAAAGCAACCAGTTCCAATGCCAAGGAACAAACTTGACAATGAGGCATCCACTCCTCAGTCTCCCACAAGATATATGAAGGTTGGTGCTCAGTAATCTATACTCTGCAAAGAGATCAAACCCACAAGTCAACTCTGTCATGTAAAGGCACATTTGTAAATCAGGATTCAACAAACTATATGGTTGAATTCTAATGATTTCTATTTATCTGATACTTCTGGATGGAATAAAACTATATCTGAAATTTGATTTCTTTAAATTTGACCAAGATTTCCTAATTAAGATTCTAACAAAAAAAATTGCATAAATAACACATTATCTATGGTCCTGGCACATACATGTATCTTCATTACAATACTTATTTGTATTTTTTAAATTCCATGCGGTACATCACAGTTTCAAACCGACATCTACGGATGTAGAGATTCAAATTGAGCAATGAAGTGTGTCTTTTACATTTCAACAGTCAGCTACTGTGACTGATGACGTATTTTGTTTTTCACTCAGGGAGGCTCAACTCCTCCACCAGTGTTGCCAAAGAAGTGGACTGTTAAAAAGAGTCCGGGAGGAAGTGAAACTGAAAATGGCGGCCCGAAAATAGTAAATGTACTGTTGTTTTAATTCAAAGCATGATGTGGGACAAAATGTACACATAAAGTAAAAAAAGTAAAAGTTAATGAAACATCTTCACATCTGAATTTGTCAGAATGCGCAGTAGTGACCCAAAATCCTAAAGGTTCGCCCTTAGTGAACGAGGATAATTTTAGGGTATTTGGGGGAATCCCAATTTGGGGAATTCTTTTGGGAAGTTGGAGAAACTTTGTACTTAGTCATTCACATATTGTAGCCAAAATCAGAAGACCATGAACTTCCAGCCACAGTCAAAAAAAAAAAGTAAAAGAAAGTATGTACAAGATCAAATTTCTTCAAACTGGCTGGTCAAGGTAATGTAGAAAAACAACCGTTAATGTTTCTGTAGTGTGTGTGAGCATAGCAGCTAGCTAGCTGGTAAAATACACAGCTACAAAATACTCTGGATTATGGATTATACTTCTAAATGTCCATTTTGGGAAAAACTCTTACTCTTCTGGAATAAAGAAAATAGTCTAATCTTCTTATTGATGTGTGTTTAAAAAATATATTTAAATGGGTAAACAAATTACTCAAATATACCCCTATTATTATGCAATAAAATCTATTCAGATGTTATAAAAAGACCAAAATCCTTAATCACATAATGGAATCATGCCCCACCAACGCCATCAAAACTGAAGGCCCTGAATTTAGATTTAAAACTACACCAGAAAAAAGGGGGAAAATTAACCATCATGTCTGTAAAAGTGAGGTAGAACAAAGACCTGTAGATTTGTAATAATAAAAATCTTCTGAAGCTCATGAGATGAGGCAGAAACGTCACGTAAGGCATGAAAAGAATGAAAATAATCCATCAGACTGCCTCTATCAGATAACTGATATGGGAAGAAAAAAAAGATCACACAGATCTAAAAACATGTTTTTGTCCTTTCACTTGGTATGCCTGGATTGTCATTTATTCTCAGGTGATTGCTGATCAATCAAATACTAATATCCATCAAGCAAAACAGTTCCGGCTGCCTCCCATGCCTCCAAGACGAGACCCTGACCATGGAGATGAAATCTTGGTAACTTTCTTTCACAACAATTACTTCACTAAAACATTATCCAGGAATACGCTGTCTTTTTAGCTGCATTGTTAATAAATGACTTCTCATCTTCTAACAGGATTCAGGCTCTCTGTTGGTATGGTGGAAGGAAAAGAAATGTGAGTAAGAGAACCAGTTTGAAAATATTAATGTTCCCAGTGAGCGTGGCATCTTTATGTTGCTAAAGTACAGTTTTATTGACTTGCAGCCTGGGATTCCCTGTGCGATGACATCATCTCTCCAAGGAAGTAAGTGCACCTCTTCAAAACACCAGATAACACCTTTTCTGTTTCTAGCCTTGAGATATAGCAGTGCATTGAACTAAATGCTAACATGTTCAAAATGAGAATTCTGACGTGCTGGGGTGTAGCAGAAATAATGTTTGCCATGTTCATTATCTCTGTATAGCGTGTTAGCATGCTAATATATTGTAATTGGCAAAGTGCCACCGAGGCTGATGGGAACATTATTATCTTTGCAGGTATTTTGGTTATAAACTCAAAGTTAAGGGGTTTCCAAGGTGATAACAATTCATCCTGAGGGTTTCATGAAAATCCAACTAATCAACCAAGTCATCCCAAGAGCCTCTCTGCTAGCATGACCAAAACACACATCAGCTGTGAACTGCTCTCTCAAACCTTCACACTTATTGCTCAGGTCAAAATTTTATACATGAAAGGTCATTTAAAAGCCTCAATACTATCCCAGTCTGGACACAAACTCAGTCTGGCTTTAGATTCAACTGGATGGATTCCTCTAATTAAAGCTCAGTTGTAATGATCCGATACAATGTTCTTATAATACTTCTCAGGATCATCGAAGTTAAAGCTGAACACCTCTATAAAGCTATCAAGACTTACATCCTTCTGCTGACTGAACACGCTGCCACCCTGAAGGAGTACACTTCGGAGCTGCAGTGCACCGCTGACAACTTAAACAAGGTAACAAAACTGATTAAATTACTACCAGTTAATTTTAGGTATGTTTGACACACAATTCAGTTGAAGTATATCAAATAAATTCCCTTTTCACTCTAAAGTATTCAAAAGGGACCAAGATCGCTGCTATTACCGGAGGAGCTACAACTGTACTGGGAGGTGTGGCAGCAGCAGCCGGAGTGATACTATCTCCTGTGACACTGGGAGCCTCACTGGCCCTGACTGTAGTCGGCGTGGGTGTGGCTGCAGCCGGTGGCGTCACTGGTGCAACAGCAGCCATCACTGACAAGGTGACAACAACAAGGTTATTTAAAGTTTGTGGTGTGGAAATAATTGTTCTGCACCCATCTATTTGAACTCGATCATACAGCCTTAAGCTCATTCTCTGCAACTGCATTCCTCTAAGAAATGTCGTCTGGCATTGACATTGCTGCACACAAAGCGATCTCAGTCCAGACTGTACTGGTCTGTGGTTCCCTGATGGTGGAACAAGCTACCAAATGCTGTCAGAGCAGGGGCGTCCCTTCTCTATCTTCAAGAATCTCTTGAAGACTGATCTCCTCTGAGAGAACCTCCTCTCCTAACACTTCTAACACCCTAACCTGCCTAACTAATACTTACTATGCATTTTCAGTGCACTTCCTTTCTTGATCTCCACGCACTTATTAAATAGATGTAGTACTTAGTACTTACGCTAAAGTTTCCTACTGCACTGACGCTTTAGTGATGTCCCTAGATGAGTAAATGTATATGTCATTTAAAGCCACTAAGTGTCAAACTTTCTCTACTTTAACGCCCCCTAATGGTATTATTAAAAAAACACACACTGGCAAACAGCAGGCCGTAGGATAAATATGCTCAGTTAATTTCCCTCAAACACAATTTTAAGCGATCAGAATAATGAAAAGGTGCTATAAGCAAACACAAAACTAACTAACTTTTTTTTAAACTTTTTTAATTAACACATCATGTGTTTAAAGCAGCTGAGTAACAGATTATGAATTCTGTTCTAACAGGTGAGCACCTCTCTCGACAAGAAGAAAATGAAAAAGATACTCCAAGAGTACATGGACCTCATGAAGGACATTATCAGCTCCTTGGAGTTTGTCAATAAGGGCATGGAGCAGCTAAAGCAGCACGATCTGTCCCTTCTCTGTAAAGCCAGGAGGGATTCGGCAAGGGTGGCCAGCATGGTAGACCTTTCTACTACAGGAGGGGCAAGTGCCGGGACAATTGCCGGGGCAAGTGCCGGGGCAAGTGCGGGGGCCTTAGAGGCTAACAGTAAGGCATTTGGGATGATTGAAGGCTTTACTCTTGCCATGGATTCCTACTACACCCAAGGAAAACATGGGGAGAAGATGAAAAAGGGCCTTGAGTCGAAGCTTGCAACTAAAATCCGCAAGCTAGCAGAAGGGCTCAATAATGGATTAGATGAGCTAATCCACATCAAGGGCTTGTTCAGTAAGCATTGTCAAGGGGTGTGAATGTTTTTTAACTGGTAGACCGTCCCCTGCCTGCTTTCATGTATGGGTTACGGTTTGATGTGATTTTTGGTTGATTATTCCAAGGGGAAAAAAAAAAGGTGAAAATGATTAATTAATGATTAATGATTAATTTTGTTAATTTTGTTTACGTGTTTATTTTAAAGACATGTTATATACTTTACAGCCCACCTTTTTTCCAGCTTTACTGCTTGTAGCTTCAGACTGTTTACTTTGACTAGATATAACTGAGATTGTGTGTATCTCTGTGGCTTTTAAATATTTGTTACTCTCACTTTGCATGATGCTCTTGCTAAGAATTTTTTCTTAAACTAATCAGTAGTAAAGTATCATATATTCACACACTAGCCTCAATGCTATGTTCATCATTTGTTCATGTGTATACAAGGAAATGTGTGCAAGATTGTAAAAAATAAAACTTTTAATAGCTGAAGATAACCACCAGAGGGCAGTCCAGTTCTTGGCCCTGTGAGCTATAGCCGGGTTCATTAAGTTTGTCCACAAGCTGCTATGAATTCACAAGAGACTGCATGTTGCTTAGGCTATACGCGGACAGATCAACAAGTAATATAGCACTATGGTGCAGGGACAGCGCCCACAAAACGAGAAAGACTGAAAATACAGTGTAACTAACTAATCTGATTATGATTTTCTTACTAGTGAAGGTTGTTTGTTAGGAACTCCATTGTCCGCAATATGGAAACTTACTTTTGCCTCACTACACAGTATTAAAAACATGACAACAGATGAGTTCCAGACAACAACGTGATTGTATGACATGATTAAAAATTACATTTTGATAAACAATTGTAAAAAAAAAAGAAAAAAAAAAAAAATCACTAGAATTAGGGTCAGGATGCAGGATAAGGTCGGCCTAAAAGTCAACACGGATTAAAATAATTGTTTTGTTTTCTTTAAGTAAGTGAGTTATGTATTACGTAATATATGTTTGAAGTTGGTATTTGCTTTCAACAGGCGCGTAAAAGACCCACAATAGTGTTCCCTTACTCAATGTTTACATTTTGCATTTGACCTATATTTGACGTAGGGAGGAAGTCGTGCTTAAGGCTCCATATGGATCTATCTTGTCAACTGTCGGGTGTAGATATGCATCTAGCCAATCAAAAACAAGACTCGAGCGGAGTAATCGCAGCGGTATGCGCGTTTGGCTACTACTACTACTACTGCTCGGCTGAAATGGGCGTTCATTATTGTTTGGAAATTCATTCTTTGAAACGGAAACTCCTCTCACTCGCGCTGCTACTTACACCGCAAGCAAACGCCCCCGTGGAGTGACACAGCGGAGGGATACACTCGGTGGTTCTTCGGCTCTGTATAAACCAGTGTGACTCCCTCCGCTCGTTCTTCGTTTCCACAACAGATCAAGTGACTATCAGCTCTCAGTAGTAGCTACCACGCGCTAAAATGGCATTGTGAAGGCGTGCGGCGGCTATCCTTGCAGTGGCAACAACCTGGCAGTGCAACGGCTAAGTGCACTGGCTATTTCTGGCAAAATGGCGTAAGTATTTTTTCCGATATTTTCCATACCCGTTCATGTCTGGTTTCTGTCGGCGTAAATATAAGGTCGACCGGCTAGTCTTGATGAAGTTAACATACCTGTTGAGTAACGGTTAGGCGCGCTCAAAATGGTTTATTCTTGAAAACAATGGGCGAATCTATAAGTCGATCCCGAGATGAGGGTTTACAGTTGGTGTGTCAGTGTCGAATTACAGTGTCAGCTGAGGTAGTCCCAGCCGGCCAACAGCCTGTGTTGTGAGCCGTTTTTGTTTTTAAATCATCGAGGCCTATCAACGGCTGTTACAGTTGTGAGAGAAACGTTTTGTAGGCAGCTCGGTTAAAGTTAACGTGTATTTCACAACAACAGTCAGGCTGTTAAATGTCTTTCAACATTGGTTGTGTTTGTGTATATTAAACTCTTGACAACGTGGCGTGTCCAAAATGGCGCGCACCGTCCTTCCCACTCAGCCCTGGGACAGATGGCTCTGTTGTGAAAATGGCGGTTGCCCTCCCACATCTCCTCTGAGGAGGGCGGAGTTACGAACCAAAGCATGACCAAATTAGGAAATGTTATCCCCCGGTGGAGGGCGGGTGTTAACCATCAACGGCGCTGTGACACTTCAGTGGAACGGATTAGCCAAAATTAGCCTCCCCTCCCCCATATGAGAGGAGTAGAAAGTCTTCACAGCGCAAGCGCACACCAACAAGAAAGTTGTACTGTTTGCATGAGGGTTGTTATAATCTGGAATTGTGTTGTTGTTTCAAGAAATGTGTATATACACTATGGGGATCTTTCATGCACACATAAGGTTGACCCACTCAGTGTTGTGAACCACGTGGCATAATGGTACTTTGGTCCCAGCTCTTTATTTGTGATTAAAGCTTGTTTGTTGTGGTGTTTTCCTTTTTAGCTGTGGACATTCAGCTCCCAAAATGTTTCCACCAATATTTAACCTCTTAATAAAGTAACACTCAAACTGAGTTGATTCCTCATTCTCTCCCCATGACATTGTTTGCATATCTGTTATCTCCTTCATCCAGGTCTCTCTCGGCAACCACCCTCAGCTTTGCTGCCGTCGACAGCAGTACCGAACCCCTCGACTTGCTAACGTCATCGGACTCGCCTTTGTTTTTATTCACCCGTTCACGGCTACCACTGACCAGCAGCAGCCATGACACTTTCCCAGCTGGCCTTGGGGGACGTGGAGGCCCTGTACTTAGGTTGGTGTTGTGATGACAGATGTTTCCAAAGCACTACCACAAATATTAGTCAATACAGGGAATGCACAGTATGAATAAACAACTGCAAAGTTTGGCTTCATGGACTTTAAGTATGGCTTTAGATGCCTATACTTAGCAGGGATGTGATCTGAAAAACGCTTTTGGTTAATCAATCTTGCATAAATAGAATAATTGTGTATTTTGTGCATAAAGTTAGATACTTATTGAGGAAGTCCTTGTCCACAGGGCCCTCATTTCTGATGGCTGACCCCATGGGGCCCCTTCTGGACCAAGATGAAGAAGAAGCTCTTTCTCCCTCCTCCTCTCTAGAGGGGAAGGCACCAGCTTCGCCCCCCCTCTCTTTATCTTCCTACGTATCCTCCCTGTCTCCCTTTCAGACCTTGTCATCCTCCCCACTCTCTTCTGCTTCCCCACCTCCCTCTCCTCCTCCCACACATCCCTCCTTGTTTCTGGGAACCAAGGCTGGAGCGGACTCGCTGTCCCTCCCCTGGCTGGGTGCCAGCGATTTGCTCCATGCCCACATTGGAGCAGATGATGGCAAAGGTGAGAGTGACTTTAAATTTTAATTTCTCACATATATGAAGAAGATAATTCTTAACAAATGTCTCAAAAAGGAACAAAAGATTGGAAGCACAGTTGAGTTGAATTAAAAAATCTATGAAAAGATGAAGAAGGGAAATTGGTGACTGAAAGAAAAGTGACTAACTAAAATAGCAGGTTAAGTAAGAAGCACATTCTTGGCATCAATCAGTTGTTCAATGAAAGAAATTGAGGGCTAGAAATGTTTCCACTGTTAGAGGTGATTGTTAGAGGGAATGTTAACTGCTCTAAGGCTCCCAGTAAATGTTTCATATGGGCGGTTTTGTGTCAGTAAAGCATTTACGGCTGCCCTGCAGGCAGCGTGTCCTAGATGCTACAATTCTGTAGTATTGGGTCACAACACAATTCCACATTACATTTCTACAGTAAAAATGGAAGTTGCCCAAAACATTAAGGACTAAAGTGTTAGTGAACATGCAAACCAAAATGTGCAAAGTCTTTGTTAAGACACTCTACACACATCCAGCACCAAAATTAAACACGTGAGTCAGTAAGTGGTAGGTGTGGTGGCCAGTGATGAACATTTATTGGTTTGCAGCCCAGGTGTGGCTCTAAGTGTGTATTTGAGCATTTTTTCACAATGACTATCCTCATTCATGTGTATAGAATTCATTGCAGGTCTTGGCATCAGTTGAAAGAGTCAAGTTCCTCCCTTACTGAATGTATTATCAAGTGTTTATGTGTCACAAACCTTACTAATACAGGGTAGGATTTGGAAAGATTAAGTTGTGCTTGGGGTCATTATTCAATAAATATTATAAATACACTGAGTATGATGTTAAAAACATGTTTTTGTATTTACTGGCAATCTGATTACCATAAAGCACCTGAAGTTATTGTTTGTATTTGTATCCCAGTTGCTATTTCATTGTGATGTTAATGAAATATTAATAAGTAAATCCTTTGTCAGCAGATGATGCCTTCACAGGCATGGATTGGATGTCAGAGAAAATTGACCTGAGTGAATTTGACTTGGATTCCCTCATTGGCTCCTGCTCATCTGAAGATTCTCCCAGCTCCCCCGAGGATCTCCTGGCCTCGCTCGACTCCCACATGGATCTGGATCTAGAGTCCTTCGACACAACCATCCCCACCTCACCTGACAGCCTGGAGCTGGGCCTGTCACTGGCCGGTATCCCCTCCCTCCCTCTGGATCTCCCTCCTCCTGGGACAGCTGAGGCCAAGAAGACAGAGATGGTTCCTGATCAGGAGGTTGATATGAAGTCTGAGCCTCCCTCCCCAGCTCCCGCTCTGTCTCCCCCCTCTCCTCAAGCCTACACATTGGAGCTAGGAAGTGAAGTGGATGTGCTGGATGCAGAGAAAACGGCTGCATCTCTCACCACCAACACCACCACCACCACCACCATCATCCCAGAACCCAGTGGAAACATTCAGACAACTACCCCCATCGTGCTGTCCATTCCCACATCTCACATTGTAGTGGTGCTCGCCAACAAAGACGAGCCTTCCCTCGTATCTCTTGCGGACCCGTCCATTAAAACCTCTCCTCGATCAAGCGACTGTGAAGACGACTCTGGAATCGAGTCAGTTGCTGGCTCACCAGCTCGCCTCCCATCTCCTCCTCCCACCCCCTCCCATACAGCTGGTTCCTCCAGGACCAAACCCTACTCCAAGCCGGAGCCCTCTACCGCTTCCTCCCCCTCGGCCAAGGTCCCCAGGGTCAAATCGGTGTCTGGTGCTCCTAAAGTGGTGGAGAAGAAACTGAAGAAGATGGAGCAGAACAAGACGGCAGCCACTCGCTACCGACAGAAGAAGAGGGTCGAGCAGGAGCTGCTGAACTCAGAGTGCGAAGAGCTGGAGAAGAAGAACAATGAGTTGGCAGAGAAGGCAGAGTCCATCAGCCGAGAGATCCAGTATCTCAAGGACCTGATGGAGGAAGTTCGTAAGCACCGCCGCGGCAAGACCAGCTCGGTGGCTTAAACACCAGGATGCTTATGTGGTACAGTCTCGCTGTTGCAGAGTAGTGATGGGGTTGTGTTTCTTGCTCCAGTGCTCACATGCTATCGCAAAGAAATGTGTTCTAGTGTTAGAATTGTATGTTTTAAGAGATTATTAGACAAATGGCATGTGAGGGTGGATGTATGAAACGCAGCATTGAACAGAGAGAAGGGAATAGCTGAAGGAAAAGTGAAGAGCCTCTGAAAGTTGAGATTATTAGTTTAGAGCAGGGGGCTGGGAGGTAGTCAGGTGAAGCATCTGTACATGCTTGTCTCTCAGTCCCCTGTTAGATCCCCATGTGTACTCCCTGCCTCACTAGCAGTACTTGTACAAACAGGCAGGGTGTATATTTGTCTTTGTAGATTAGGCATGCAAAACACAAGTCACCATAGCTCCCGGTAGTGTTGTAGACTTTCAAACCCATTGACGAGAGATTTCCCTCACACTCCCAGCATCAGACAATAGCCCGATCCCAGCCCAGCTTCAAGAAAATAACTCCTGTATCAGTAAAGTGAGAAACCACTTCAACCTTGTTACCCACCCACTCCTTTTTAATCCAGTCTCACCCCATTTTGATCTTCCTCTTAACAGCTTCAAGTCCAGAAAGGGGCCTCATGAATTCTTGATGTAACACTGTTTTCTTTTTTTTTTTTTATGTGTATATAGTTTTCTTCTCCTTTGCTTGCCGATCGTGGCTTTTGTTATTTAATGCTGGATAAAACTTGATAATGTCTCAAGTAGCTCAGTCTCTTAGCGCAGGTGTTTGGCTTGTAAAAATGCATTGCTCTTTTTTCTAATAAATATCTATCAGTACCCAAGTGATATGTGTAATGTTCTTTTTCCAACGACAATAGTTTTCTTTAAGTAGCAGAAAAGTAATGATTAGTGCTTAAACTTTTTTTTTTTTTTTTTTTAAATCTGTTAATGTGCTGACAGTATTTTAGACCTTCTACCCTGATAGTTTGACATGCTGCTGTAAGAAAAGCACAGGTGTAAATCAAATTCATGATGGTTGAATTCCATTTAGTTGCTTTGAAATGTCTTTTGAGAATATTGAAAAATGTATCCCAAATGACGTCTTTAAAACTGTCCAAAATCCAACTACACTCAGGTTACATTGATGTAAAACAGAAACACTGCAAATCTTCATGGGGGAAACAGGAATTTGTGTCATTTCTGCCTGGGGAAAAAAAACAAGATTAATTTTCTGTCTATTAACTAATTGTCTCAGCAAAAGCGAAGTCTCATCACCGTCACTAATATTTTCAGGTTTTGAAAACCACCAGCCATCACTTTTTAAATAAATAGGGTTCCTAGGTTTGGGTGAAGTAAATCTACAGGGTAGCACTGCCACCAACATTCAAAATGCTCACGTAGCCTAATTTATTATCAATACAAACATCAGTAAAAAAGGAAAGAAAGTGGTGTATCATGTTGCAATAGTTTCACAGTGCTCAGCAGAGTTGTATGAGTCACTCAGCTCCTGTCTCTTAGCTTTGTTTGATGTGTCATAGAAATTAAACACACAAGTTAAGCTGGTCTGTCAGTCACAGGGAAAGGGTGTGATCAGAAACCTGATAGTTGAGAAATGTTTCAAAAACACCTACGAACATATTTGGAGTGATTTATACTTGTATCTTATTTATTTCCAAATGCTCTAAGCAGGTGTATAAATCCACACACTGTCACTGACAGAGTTTACGTTGATGTGCTCAGCATTTCCCCAGACTTAACCTGCCAAACGAGTTCAAACTGGTCCACGCTCAGCTGCAAGAAGCTGGTGGGAGGTCGCTTGTTACCACCTGGAGCAAAAACTACAGCTCTCTGTCAGGAAGTGAGAGACGAGGGGGAAGAAAGCAAGAAAACAGCTGGGCAAATGTTTTATGAGAAGGTCATTGCAATTGTGAAACCAGACTCCAGTCTCGGGCCTGTGACAGACAGAGAGGGTGGAGGGACGGGAAGTTTTAGCGACAGATGTCTGTACGGTTTGGTCTGAGGCTCGAGTGCCACACGTGTTAACATCAACTGCCCTGTGTGTGTGACACATATTTTGGACATCAGAGCAGTTGATTGCCTCTACAACTGGTTTGAAAACTGGTTCATGAGGCATGACTGAACATAGTTTCTGTCTAAACTGTGAGGACACTCAGGCGAGTATTGGTTAATAGGATTAAAATGATGCCTGCTGGGATTGATGGGGTGGTGGGTGTGTGTTGTTCGGAGGCAGCTCAATATGATGACTAGTGTCAAGCAGCTGTGTAAATTTAGTCCTGGCAGTAAAACCACTTAAACACACACACACACACACACGCACACATACCGACAAACACCCCTCCCTGACAGATTCCTCAGTAGTGAGGCCTTGCCCTCCTGAGAAGACAGATAAGAAGAGCAGCCTGAGCTGTAGACTTAAAGGCAGATGATAAAGGCTTTTTCATTATGACTTTTATAATGGTTGCTGCAAATTAATTGCTTGGAAAATTCATTGTTATATTGAAAGTAATTGTCGATTATTAATAGCGTGCACGTAATTTCTGCTCTCTTTAATTATATATTCAAAATTTCTTCAGAATTTTCTCGTTACAGATGTACGATGCTATTTTTGATTTTTTGGTTATTTTATTTCTTAGATACGTGTCTGGACAAAAAGGGTAGATATATGAGATATGTGTTAAAGTGCCACACACTTCTCAGTGTTGAAACCTGCATTTTCACTTTGCATGAAAAGCTCAGGTGTCACTCGGCTTTATTTCATCTAAATGACTCAGGAAGACTGTGTCCCAAATCCATATTACATAGTGTGAGCTACAAACAAATTGTCATTATATACTGTTTTAGCAGGGAGTTCTTTTCAATGTGCCTTCCAATTAAATTTTACATGTCTTTCTTTGAATTTAATACTATTTTTTTGTTTTCATAAAGTACATTTAGTTTTAGTTTTTTCTAGCCTCTCAACAAAACACTCAAAAATCAAGGTTTTGACTGTTTTGAATCAACCTTTCTGTTAGCTTTCGACTGTGGACACCCTGCGACTACTTCCTCAAAACCTGCACAGCATTAGTTTGTAGTATGCATTTGGATTTATGAATAAGTACTGGTGCACATACTGTTAGTATGAAGAACAACAAAGCTAAACTGGTTGCAGCCATAAATAATGTGACTGATTACACCACTTGCCATGACATGTCATAATGTCTGTGCAAAATTTCAGCTCTGTGCTTTAATTACAACCTGTGAAAAGTGAGTGTTTCTCTTTGGTAGTAAAAAACGAAGGTAAGCATTTTCCTTGACTGTGTATGGATTTCTGAGACTTGATATCACCTGTGGCCATGGTTACAGCTTAAATTGTCTTTTCCACTTCCTCTGCTCAGCTAATATTTTAAATATTATGACATTATTGACCCTGGTGTGTGTGATGTGCAGTATATGTGCAGTGGGGTCTGAGGAGCCCCAGACGTCCTTGAGGATGTTCCGGGGGGGGGGGGTCCCCAGCAAAAATGGGATTCATTTATTTTCACTATAATTCCACTCATTCGTAATTCAATAATAGAATATAGGACTATTTTCGTCATGGGTTTCATGGGGGGGGACACACACCACTGGTCTAGGAGTAGGGAGAACATATTTTAAAAATATGTTTGATCGCCACGTGAGATATGACCTCAAGAGTCCAGGTTAGTGCTGAGGTTTACACGCATGTGGAGTCCGGTTTCTGCAAGCGACACCTCGAACATGCTATACACACACACACACACACACACACAGGTTGTTACAGAGGCTGAGAAATCTGTTTAAAAGCACTGACAACTTTTTTAAAAAAAAATTTTGACAGGAGAGATTCTCTCTCACATGAGTGAATTATGGGTGTGGTGGCTCCGAGCGAAGCAGCACAGATTATTCTTGTCACATTCTTCCGTGCTCCATAATAATCAGGATCATGGCAGTTTCATTCACTTCATTTATTCACAGCACAGTGGTGGTGAGTCATTTTGTCCCAATTAGACGAAGACAGTGTAAGACCAGAATCTGTGCATGTTCGTGTGCAGTCATGTGTCTCACTCCATGAGGGTTTTCATGACTGAGTTGGTCTGAACTAAAGCCTTGTTTTACGCACAGCACACAACAGGCTGCTTTGTGGCTGTGAAACTTAAAAGAGGAGGTCTGTGTGCTTAGGAATGCCGGAGGGGTAACACTCTTGACACTCACACCACCATGCCTGATTTTGGGTGTTGCACTCATATTTTGAAAAGAGCAAATCACTTTATTTTCAATTGAACCAGATGACTTTGTGTACTAAGCTGTTAACTAGCCGTACCTTCAGACCAGCAGCCGAGTGTAGACTGTATGGTTTCCTCTAATTTCGTTTCCTGTTCTGTAAAATCACATCTGTGCGGACGACTGCCTGGAGCCAGTCCAGTAAAACCGGTTTGACAAGGCTACGAATTGACTTGTATCCTTGTACAGTCTGCAGGTCAGTGCTCCTGAGACAGTCCTCAACTCTATTTCACACGTTACATTATAAGACTTGATGGCATTTGGCTCACCAAAGCGATGAAACCTAGTAAGGCTGTAAGGCTATTCATAGTTTGTCTACTGTAAGTCAGTAATAGCCAAGCAATCTGACACGTTCAGATATTCTGACCTCAGCCTGTTGCTAGTCTATCTCTGGCTGATATTATATAACACAACTATAACACATATACATCACGTGATGTGCATTCTTGTATAAATTAGACCTGCGGACACTGTCACATTGATGTGATACATTATGGTCAAAAGTTGCAGTTGTTCAAGTGTGTAAATGATTTTTAATTTGAATGTAAAGTCAAGCATAAAGAGCTGGACTGTGGGATTTATTATTGCGTGCAAATGGCTACCGCACGTGTTGACACACCCACGCTGCAAAGCAACAAAGTGTGCAGAGCTGCTGATTCCACGTTTCGTGTTGATGACAACCTTGACATTAAAACAACAAGGAAACACGCCACAGTCCCGGACATTGTAACAAAACAACACAGAAACACATTAAAATACACGTTCTTGATTGTTTTAAAAGCACTTCAGACTGATTTTGTCCAGGATGTCACCTTCCTACAGATCAGTTGTTTCGGGAATACACACCGTTGCAGTTTACAGTAAATGGATTTGTGTTTGGGGGTGAAGACATTTCACAAAAAGCTTAAAGTGAAAAAAAAACTGCTGAACCTCATAATTTTTTGCCTTTAACTTATGAACCATTGTCTGTATGGTTTTGATGCTACAGGTGACCAAACATTTTAGCCAATAACATTGTGAACAGTATGGCAAAGATAAATATAGTAGGTAATAGATTAAAAAAAAAGATTTTAGTTATGTACACTGAAAAAAAGTGCTGGGTTGTGTCTGTAAACACAGAGTTGGGATGATTATACTGAGTCGTAATTCTGTTATTTTCACAAACATTAGCTGCTAATGTTTGTGTCAGTTACACCGCAACACTGGCATCATTTTTCTGATGAGATGACGACGTGCCAGGCCGTCTTCGTTATTTCAGGCCACACGGTTGAAACCGACCCTTCTGTAAGTGGCTGTAGATGTTTGCTTCAAGGCTTTTCTTCGTGTTACACCAAGCGCTGTGTCCCCGCCTGGGAGTTTCTCCAACAGTTGTATTCATGCATAATAACAAGCAAATGAGTAAAATGGCATTACAGTGGCATCTTTTCTGTATATGTGTGTGCCTCTATGATTATGGGAAATTAGTACACAACAATAACAATCATTATAAAATACCTTATAGTAACCAAGTCTTTTTCAGTGTAAGTTAAAAGGAATACAATATAAGAAACACTGTATATAAAAAACTCAAATAAAACAGCTCATCTCTTCAATAAGATTATGTTTTCAGAAGATATTTAAAGGATACTGCTGACTTTAAACATTACAGCAGCTGCTACTTGAATGTGTGATTCTGAAATGTTTGATTGTACAACCAGGAACTGAAGCAGAAGATTTATATGCATAAACCTAATTAGGCTACACTGAACATAAAAGTTTGGATTAGCGCCTCTGTTTTTACTGTAAGATCAACACCAAGAATATTACTCATCTGGTGTTGAGTGGGTCTTAGACTTTTGTGAGCATTCAAGTAATGATTCAGAAGCTTTCCCACTCATGACATCATTTCTCTCTGCAGCAAATGACTGGGTCTGAATGAATATTGTATAAAAAAAAACATGGTAGTCCGTCAGACTAGTTTAAGATTAGCAGATTTGTTTCCTTTGGGGGAAATTGGTGACAGCAAAACTAATGGAAATCAAAAAGAAAATGAGTTGATATAGAAACGATGTATGCGGCAGCTCTGTCAGGCTCTGTTTGCTGACTGTGTCGGAGAAAAGGTGAAGGATGGGTTACAGGAGCTGAACTCTTTATGACACATATGCTGCCTTTTGTTAACATAACCCAGTGGAGTAAACTCATAAACGACATGTGGTTAAAGCATTAAACATATGTGGGTTTTGAGGTTAGTTATTTACAGTCAAACTAAACGAAAGGAAAAGCCCAGTCCCTTAAGATTATTTCTTTAATCCTTTCATGAACCAAGAAGCAGCTTGGGGTCTGTCTGTGGCCAGTTTTGGTTTCATCCACATCTAAGAACCTGATTCTTCCTACAGTCAGAATTTGTGTGTCAGTTTGTCATCGTTTACACGTCTTGGCTGAATTATTCCTCAGAGGTTTGTTACATCACATCCTGCATTAGTAAATGCTTTTATCACCAGTGTGTTTCTCTTCACACTTCTGTCTGGCACCAGTAAATGACACTAAATTTGGAAAACCTGAGGCAAGACTCATTTTCCCGACTGAATACACGTGTGGGTGGAGTATTTTTTTGTTTCACTGTCTTTTTTGGACATTCATTTTTATTAATTTACATAAGCTACGTCATCTCAAGTAGATTTTTACACCAGAAACACTACCTGTGCTTCGTTAAAACTGTATAAGATCACTTCCATGCCATCTAAGGAAAGATATTTTGGTATTTTTGGTACTCCACTCCTGAATTTCACCCAGTCTGACCCTCTGGCCCTGAGTGAATCATCGTGCTGGTCTTCAGCTGATATCCTCCACAGAGGATCTTTGAGCAGCTGAGCTCATTACTGAGGTCACGGGCTGCAGATTAGGAAGACAGATTTACTCCCAGAAAGTGGGACGACACATTTTCTTTCACTGAACCTCACTGTCTTTCATGTGAGACCACATACAAACCAAAGTGAAATGAATATCTAATTTTTGCCAGGTTACTGTAAATCATTTGACTAAAGAAAAGATCTATATTTTGCAGTGATGTTCCTTCTCTCTTTCTCTTAGTTCCTCAATGAGCCAATGACCTTAATGAAGATTAGGTTTACGAAGGCAGTGAAAGCTTTTGGCAGCTTGGCGTACATAGTAGTAGTAGTGTGTGTCAGCTTATATGTCTATTTTTGTGGGGACCAATGCAAGTTATTTTAGAAAGTGAGGACATTTTGTCTGGTCGTCATTTCCTCAAAGTGCTGTTGACGGTTACTACTTGGTTTGAATGTTAAAGTTAGAATTATGGATAAGTTCAGGTTAAGTGTTGAGTTAGACGGTAGTTATAATGAATGGTTAAAGATAACATTAATGAGGGTCCTCACAAGTACAAAAGTTCAGATGTATGTGTGTTTGTTTCGAGTCATTTCAAGCGATAGTAAGTGGAGAAAAGGGTGGAGATAGAGGAGAAATTGTCTGGGGGTTTTTATATAGACATTCTGCTGAAAGAGGAAGTAGCTCCTCTTCTGAGAACAAGCCAAAGATAAGAGGAATTCACACTGCTGACACAGAAAGTCTGATTACTTTGCGTAGATGAAAGATGTGTTCAACAGATATTTATGAGTCAAAAGGTTTTATTTTATCGATGGTGGTTAATTTGTGTCTGAACTTTTTCTTATTCTACCAGTGAATGATTCACTGCACTTTTGTCTGCAGCTCAAGGGCGCCCTCTGATGTCACTTCTTAAAACTGCAAAACTGCACAGATTTTGTAATTATTATATGTATATATATATATATATGTCACATTAAGAGTTTGTGGACCCAAAGCCAGAAAAACTGTTGAAAGTTATTGTTATTGACATTTCTTATTGAAGGGTGAAAATGTTGCCTGTGAAGATGTCAGAACCTTTTATCAGAATGTTATTGCACCTGTGTCAGCAGGTCAGGCGTCCTGACACAGGTCAAAATAACCCTGCAATAAGTGACGAGTCCTGTCAGGTCTTATTGATTTGTTGTATTTTTCAAAGCATTCACACTGATATCCTCGGTCAGGGGTTTCCATTAATTCTCTCATGGTTTTAGAAAAATATTTTGACCACCAAAATACCTGTTTTGTTTTTAAGTAATGTTATTGTCATGTGATTACCACTGCAGTGCAGATTTTTCAATCAAATTTCACTTCAGTACAAACACTATCATTGCACTGTCACACAATGAAAGTGTAACTTTGACAAAAATTTAAAAGACACAAATGTCACTGCTACTGAAGGGGACGCAATGGATATCCACTGTAATATAATTTTTTTATGGTATCATATTTTAGTTGCTAAATTACAAAAAATGCAGTGACTCACTTCATTATTCACTTGCATTGATTGAAATCCATTGCGTTTTATAGTCTGAGATGGTGAATCATGTCTTGTCACGTTTGCAGGCTCCTTACCACTACTCAAACAAAAAGCTGCACAGCAGTCTCAGTATGAATCATGTGTTATTATTGAACTCAGTGCATGGATCAAAATATAGAGACAGATTTAGACAAATGTATTTAATGGACCCTGGGGCATACAAGTTCTATGATCCCCAATACCTGTTACTGTAGGTCTGTGTATCAATTAATGTTTTCTTTTTTTTTTTTCTATCTTTTGTATTATGTTTAGACTATATAGGCTATTCTAGGCTATCAAGTTAGAGATAATTAGGTAAATGATCTTAGCTATTCGGCTTAGGAGGCCATCAAACTGTTGTTTCAATCAAACATTTATCAGCCAGAGGGCTAGTGCACCACTCTAGACTGCAGAAGAAGAAGAAGAAGAAGAAGAAGAAGAAGAAGAAGAAGAAGAAGAAGAAGAAGAAGAAGAAGAAGAAGAAAAAGAAAAAGAAAGGAGGAAGGAGGAAGTAGAAAGAAATGGAAAGTTGTCAGGCTGGATATGGGAGGCATTAGCTAACAGATAACACACCCATGACACATTCACGAGTGTTTTCTGTCAGCCCATACTTTAAAATGTGGCAGTTTGGTATCTGTCAGCAGTGACGTATGTGGCGAACCGGTAACACCAGAACCGCTGTCACTGTTTTCATTGCTGTTTGTGCTTATTACGCGAAACTTTACTACGAGCCGAGGGAAGCAGAAAACAGGTCCGTCTTCCTCCCACTTTCTACGTTACTTTATGCTGTTCACAAGGTTCATTATTAGAAGGTAGGTCAGCTCAGTATATCTGAATTCATAACATTAACTTTAGGTTAAAACAAAAACAAAAAACAACCCTGCACCCGGCAGTTTCTTGGGTGGGTTGGCTTTCGTGCCAAACTCCATTCAAAAAGTAGGTATTTTTAAGGTAGCGCCATTGTTTTCATGGTAAAACATTTGAGTTTCTTCATTAATCTGACTTTTCTCTGCGTCGTTTGAATCCACACTGTCCTTCGGGATACATAGGTTTGACTTAGTGGCTCGTATTTCACTGCAATGTCACCTTTTGATGAAGTTGGTCAACGTATGAACACAATACAACCGCATTAGCTTACTTTAGTTTTTATTTTGGACTGACTTAAACAGACCATGAATTTAAGGCAAACAGCGTGTACCAAACTGTCCAACGTAGAACAGAAAAACGTAGTTAGTAACTGAGGTTAAATTTGAAGACTGCCTGAAACCAATCAGTTTAGTTATTGTGACTAAAGGAAGCTTTTACCCATTGTCACGTGCCTGAGTCAGATGTGTGATTTCAACCAGTGGAGATATCAATCCTGAACTCACTCTCTAAAACACCATAATTGTCACTAAAGCTGGAATGATTAGTCAATCTACAAAGAATTTTAATCATTTAATAATTGATTTAGTCATTGTTAAGCTCTCTCAGATATGAGGAATTGATACTTTTCTTTGCCACACATGATAATAAGATGAATATGTTTGGGCTTTGGGATGTTGGTGTGTTTAAATAATTTTCTGGCATTTTATATACAAAATAAATGGTCAATAAAAAAATAATCTGCATATTAATCGATAATGAAAATAACCATTAGTAGCAGCCCTAATTTTCAATAGATGTTCTTGTGCATGTGCAAGATAAACTCTGCCTCATGTTGCACAGGTTTTGCAGAGAAGTTTGAGAATCTGCAGATTTGACAGATGAAGCTGTGGACCGTCTCAAAAGTGCAAAAGGATGCAATTTAAAATTACATCACATCTATATTTTCTGTAATACAACCAACAGTATTTTTTTTTCATTATAGAAACACTTGAAGAGAAGTGTCACATGATTTTTACTCAGTAGTTCCCTGTTTCTGTAAACATGGACGTGCAGTCCATCAGATTAAAGTTTTAATAAGAGATGAACAAGAAAGGCTTTTTTATCAAGCCTTGAAACTGAAGGTGTAGAGATTTCTACTTATTGTGCTAATACAGTTGTACGTCTTATAATATTAATTAAACTTCAAATTCATAGATTACACACAAGAGGTTATTGTAAAAACATAGACTTTTAAAGCCTGAATACTAAAATCAAAACAGATATGTGTTGTTATTTCCCTAAATAATTGAACTGTTATCTTACTTCTATCTCTCATGGTCTTCTCCCCTGGCTTCACAGAATGTCTTCCACTCTTTCCCGTCACGTCATCTGGGAGTCCGAGGGGCTGGTGGCGTACCTTCACCCGCGGCCCTGGACCCCTGGCTCTGTTATCCTGGAGAGCAGCACCGCTGGCAGCCCAGGAGGAAGCATCTTCCACCTGCAGGAGCCGGAGTATTTATCCTGGCTGCTGGGGGCGAGAGCTGTCGCTGAGCTGCTGTGTGACAGGTTGGGGGTTCGGAGGTGTGCGCTGGTCAGCAGACCCCACAAAGACAAACCTGCCCAGGTGAGGGCTTCTTTGACTTGTTGACAGTGCAGTGGAATCAGAGCAACTTTTTGAAGGTTTATAATGATATTTTAGGATTAAAGCTACTTTTTGCCAGTATTGATCTATGTACATTTCTGAAGCTTAGAAGTCAAGCGTTGCCGTAGAGTTTTACCCCTGTCATTTAGAGATTTTCCCTGGTGAATCATCAATAATGTTCTCACTAGGAATTACAGCTCCCATGAATCTTAGGTAGGGGTGCCCGCTCAAAGCCTTAAGGCAGATGCAGTTGTTAAAAACATTCATCCTTGTGAGAATAAGAAATGCACATATGTACTTATGAATTGTCCTATTAATTAAAAAAATATATATATAAAGTTTATTTAAAGGAGAATTATGTGGGAAAATGTTTTGATGCTTTGATTATTTTTATAGTTTGTTCATCATTTAAATTGTTCAACTTTCTGAGTAGTAAACTGCGAGCAAGAAAATAAAATAAAAAAAGTTTTGATATTTTACCACTTGCTAAGGTAAGTTTAATCAAGGCTTTAACAGACTAGACTTTAACAGAGTCCATTATTAATTGCTGCACTTCAGAAACAACCAGTGTAGCTGCTTTTGACAGAGCAACCACAGTGAATTTAGCTTACAGCTGAGTCCGACTCTGGAAAGCACCCATTTACTGAAACTGTACCACAGCCAAGATGGTCTTCAGCCCACAACAGTTTAAAACAGTGAATGTGAAAGCGTTGATGACTCCTGTGTTCATGTAAATATGAGTTTCAGTTGCGAAATACACATTTCCACAGATCAGTGTCCTCCCCCTTCATGGTCTGGATGCAGAGTGGCGTCCTCACCTGGCAGGAGAGGAGGAGCACAACGCCCACGACCCAGGGTACTGCACCTCCAAGACTGCCCCCCGATGGAGCGACTCTAGCCTAACTGACACCCAAACCAAGATTCGAGCCAAACTCCCGTTACCTGACGCCCCTCCCAATCTGACCTTCCTCGGGGACGATCCGACTCACCCTGGCTTGTTCTCGCGCATAGTTCGAGGGGAAGAGCAGCAGTGGCGGGTGTGGGAGGACGAGGGTCATGTGGCCTTTCTCACGCCTTTCCCCAACTCCCCTGGCTTTACTGTGCTGGTCCCTCGCCGACCTTTGACCTCTGATATATTCAGACTAGAAAAAGCGGACTACGAAGGACTGGTGCTGGCAACCAGGAAGGTGTCGCAGCTTCTTGAGGAGGGGTTGGGTGCCTGCGGGGTGGGGCTTATTTTTGAGGGTTTTGAGATTGATTATGCTCATGCCAAGCTGATACCACTATTTCAACCTTCATCATCTGGGGCAGGAGATGATGTCGCTAAACCCAGATCACCCCAGTTTTACCCCACTTACCCTGGATATGTGACCTCAGAAGACGGACCTGAGGCCAGCCTGGAAAGTCTGAAGGAGATTCTCACCAAAATCACTCGGATTTAAAACTAATAACCAAAGTTTGATTCCTACTTGTGTGCCTGTGTGAATCATGAAAGGAATTCCTCTGTGCTTTAGTTGAGCGAGAATAACAAAAACACAACTTAAAATGTGGCGGTCATTTTACGACGGGATCACGCGACGCAGTCATTGCTACATTATTGACGAGCGTCACAGCTGGTGTAATCAATCACAAGATGGTCTGTAGTTTTACCTCATGTCTTAGAGTGGACGGGAATGATTTAAACTGGGATACAGTGATCTGTGACTTAAATGAATGTGAGCCAGGAGCGTAAACTGGATGGCAAATGGGTTGTTCCCTAATTCCAACCTCTCTATTTCCAACCCCCCTTGCTCGGACCACACCCGTCTACGGACTTGTCCTTCATTTTGATTCCAACTACGCACCTGTAAATTTTCATGACTGTATCTTTCACGGTTGAGACGCTATATCAGTAACATCTGTCCACAGATGGACAGATAATCACCTGCCAAAGGACTCAAAACCACCTCTGTGGTAGTTCCTACTGCAGTAGGTGTATCCAGCATTTTTGTTGCCAATACTGGCTGTACTGGATAACCTGTTTTTTTAAGTGGACGTCTTATAAGTCGTGTCTTCAGACAGTCACCGAGCACAGTGATGCTGCTTGGCAGTGTATAATCAGCCGAGTAAAACGATGCCAAGTGAAGTGATTTGTTGCCAGTCGAGTGGAACATCACATTAAGAAATCAAGCGTCTGATTAAAGAATTAAATCAAAGCGGAGGCTGCAAAACCAGCAGTGTGCTTCTATCAGTTGTGCAGGAAACTGAATATGATCTCAGTCGTAAAAAGCTGCATGTGATAAACTGATTGAACCAAAATGTAAAAGTGAAGTACAGCTGATGGTTTGTACAAATGAGAAACTCTGTCCAAAATAATACAAGATGCCATATCATCAAAAATAAGTCCTGTCAGCTCATACATATTTTGAAATGTAATTTATATGATATGAGACTCATTAGTATGTGTATTTTTAAATAGTAAGCCTTTTTTATTTTAAGTATCTGTGTAAAATTTACTTTCTGAAATCAAAATACGAAATGCAAAGACAACTCTGCACCTAAGATTCTGTCACACATGTACTGTGAGATGAACACTTGTACAACTGTACTATGTATAATGAAGTTTTTTGTTAAAATAAAGACTTTTTTATATCATTCACCATATGCTGACATTTTAATAAACCACAAAAATCATCCAAAAGTATCTCAAGAAAGAGAAAACGTCAACCACAGACAAGTCATTTTATATTTTTACGAATTACCACAACACATCATTTAAATCAACAGTTTAAATCCTATTTGTCAGTATGTAAATTCTTCTTAAAATGGGAGTTGTTACTTCACAGTCATTATGCTGCATATTTGTCTTCCTTTACTAATTACAGTGTGTTATGTATTTAGTTTGTTAACCACTTATATAATCTGCCTGCCCACTCATTACATAGCTGCTAATTGGTCCCATAGCGTGTCTCTGATTATGAGGCTTAATTACTGTCTGGCTTAGTGTTTAATCAATGCTCTGTGAACCAGGCACTGCTCCAGGCTGTCATTAAAGTGGACAAAAAGATGTATGGGTGCGTTAATGAGAGGAGGTTTTATACCGGTTTCCATAGGAACAAACTCGGCTCGTCAAGGAATAATCTACATTGGTACAAATTATTTGTATTTGATCTTTTGGAGTACCCAGCAGCCTTATCTACTGTTACTGTAGTTAATGATTTTTTTTTCCTCTGGGGATGTTGTGTGAACTTAATGGAAACCAGTTGCTGGTTGCACAATAGTAAATCTTCCTGGTCAAGGTAAAAAAAAAAAGAGAGTTGCTCCTTACGTTTTATCTAACAGGCTGCCCAGCAAACTGTGTAAGAGATAGAAAGCTTGCAATACCCTCAATTTATGCATTTTATGATGATTATTTTCACTGTCACACCTCCCTAATGATAAAAAATAATCAGATGCTGTGTTCTGTTTTCAGATAATCTACCAACAAAATATGTTTCAGCTTTCTGGTAAATTTTTACTGTTTGTAACGTAATAAATTAATTAACTTAAATATGTGTTTAAACATAGTGTAAATCACCTGAATTCCACAACCAGTTACTGCTACACTTTTACTACACTTTTGCTACACTTAGTTGCAGTTAGCGTTAGCGTTGGGCCAGAAGTTTCACTTTGCTATCCAGGGTGTGCGCTCTCAGTCATGACGAGATTTAACTTCAATTAGTTTGTTATATTGGTGAAAATAAAATTATGCATAATAATCTTCTGCATAATAAAAACAGATGCTAAAAAAATCAGATGTCAGTCAGTTAACATTTTTGGAGATATAGGTGGCTTGATTACACCTTGGCATCATGTGGCTGCTTAGACAAACTCCGCCCACAGCAACTGCCGTCCACACGCTCCATCTTTGTAATGTAGAGAAGAGGCTCGATGCTGCAGCTCAGGTCCATGATGGAGAACACGCTGATGCTGATCTGGCAGCGAAACGCCACAAACGAGTAGTACGACACAAAGGGCATGAGCGCCACAGGCGGCAGGTAGTTGACCACGATGATGGCCAGGATGATCAGCACCATCTTAAAGGCCTTCTTCTTCACCGGATGCATCTCCTCCTTTCCCGCCACAGAGCGGCGGAGAACCCAGATGACTGAGATGTTGCAGAAGACCATGACCGCAAAGGCGAAGAGAATCACACCGCTGAAGACCTCGTTGACACTCATGACTCCCAGGGTGCACTTGGTGAGGCCATAAGCCAGGACGAGACCCCAGACCACCACAGAAATGCCAATGCGGATCTTGTTGTCACGGATACCAGTGAACAATACTGGATGGACCACTGCAATGTAGCGGTCCAGGCAAATACACACCTGGGGCAGGAGACCAGTGAAAAAATTTAATCTTACAGTGAACTTCAGTTAATTTTTAAAAGTAGTTTTAATAGAACGGAAACCTGCTTGAAGGAGTTGAATCAAAATTACTGAACTTGAATTTTAACTGATAAAAAACCGAAGAAGACTTTTTGATAAATGTCAGAACACGTTTTCCAGACATTGATCCAAGTCAAAAAATTGTACTAAATTAAGATTTAAATATCCAAATCTCTAATTCTGCCTTGAGACAAAATACCTTTAAGAGATTTCTGTGTAAAGTTTTTTTTTTAATCTTTAAAAAAAAAGATGTTATGATCTGATAATGGTGCAATTTGGATCAATTTCATATGATTTACCATTATGTATGAAACTTATGTTGACAGTCTTATCAGCTGTATTACATTTAAAATAGTGCAGCAAAAACATGTCCATATTAGTTAAGTATTAGACATAGTAACTCACCAGAAAGAGTGGTGCTACATCTTTGATCCCGTATGCGAACCTCTGAAAGTACCAGATACGACTGTCACCCAGCAGCAGCCGGTTGGCCATCTCTATGGGTGTCATCAGGCAGAAGTAGGCGTCCAGGATGGCCAGGTTGAAGATGAAGATGTCAGAGGTGGAGGCGTCACTCTTCTTAGTGGCGATCTGCCAGATGACCAGGACGTTACAGGGAGTCCCCAGAGCCAGATTGAACACCTTGACCCCAAAGTAGAAAATGAAGCCATAAGGGGCCACGGCACACACTGGGAACTGGTACCATGGTGGAGTTATATGGTGGCCACTGACAGTAGTAGAGTTCACATAGAGGTTGGTGGGCGGATTCTGCGTAGTGTTGAACATTGCGGGGGAAAAGGTTGATGCTGGACGAAGAGGCTAGCTGCGAACGAGAAAAAAATTATGTGGAGTAAAGGGTTACTTTAAAGAAACCATATTTTATTTCTGCACAGTTTGACCCCTAAAGAATGCCAGTTAAATGGTTTAGTCCAAACGCTACCATCGAAATCATGACAATTACAGTATGTCTTTGCTTGTGATCTAAAAATCGCAGCTTATCTTACCTTAAATGATTCACAGTGTCGAACAGTTCTGGTGTGCTTCACCAACTGCAAAACTCCTCTGCATGTAGCACCAGATCATCAGGACTAAGGGCTTTTAAAAACGATCCACAAGGACTAATGCCATTTTTGGATTGGGCCAGTCTCAAGGATGTCGGTTATCGCTCAACAACATGGTGACTGACTGAAGCTGTGATTGGGCAGTAATGCAAAGATGCCAAGATGTCTTCAGTGATTGGATGCATACAAAGGGGCGTGTTTAGGTTGAAACTGAGTCCATGTAGAGTTATACATGCTGCCAGGGCAAATAATAATGACTTTCTTGCCTTAGTCTTTGAGTAATTAATGTGTGTAGGGGACTCTGTCTTTGCCTTCAGGGCAGAACAACCCACGTGCAGAATATAGTACTGCCAAGGCTGTAGTGTTCATTAAATTGCCTTTTAAATCCACATTTGGGAAGAATGCATGAATGTGTTTCACATGCACAAAGCAATATTCTGAGTTGTTGTTGTTGTTGTTGTTGTTGTTGTTGTTGTTACTTTTCATTTTCCCTCAATTATGACTCATGTTAGGGTGTAAAAGGGTAAACTGATCCCAGGTCTGGTCCTATGGGTACTTTAACTACAGCAGCACTTCATCTCACTGATGCAACTGTACACTGTTCAGTAAACAAGTGATGCAAGTTAAGCATTTATGAGAAATCTAATGCAAGGTGTTACTAATGTGCCCGGACTGAGAAATAAAAATAAAACCCTATTGGGAATACAAGCGACAAACACCCACTTACAGAAATTGTGCTGTGTGTTTTGTAACATTTTTCAATTACCCAATTTTACACATGATCACTTTATTTGTCAACACTACTCAACCTGTAAAACATTTGTAAAATGTCTTGACTGTGGAGGAACTTATTTATGAATAAGTAACCCAGAGCTCATTGGGGGTATTTATGTTTTCTTAGATTTGATGTCAAATATAATGTTAGCCTGCACTACAAACTTAGGGCAAAGGCACTTAACATAGAGGGTCTATTGAAAGATTATATCAAGTTGCATTATGGGAAATTAAGGATCCAGTGTTATCAAGGCCTCCATAGGTGAAACCACTGAAATTCTATATATATTATTTACTGAGGGGATTAAGTTAAACGGTACAGACAGCAAGTTGAGACCCAAGAAACCAGATTCAATATTTCTCAATGGTTGACTATGTCAACTCTCTCCAGTTGCAGTGAATATGCTGTTTAGAGCTTCAGAACTCTCCACAATACAGACGGAGATGATAATGATACACTAACTTAAAACATCCAGCTTTATATCAAATGTAACAGGCAAATAAATCAGGAGCAAAGTCACAATGGTGATTAAATATAGACATATATAAGACTGTTGCTTTCTATTGTAGTTTGTGGTTTGGGATTACTGCTACTTGCTACTTGGTATCAAGTCAAATCAAGGCTATGTTGGTTATGAGAAGGTGACTGTGGCTATTCAAATGCAGGACATGGTCTGGTTTCTGTCAGGTGGTTGTGTGTGGCCATCCATATCCATCACTATCTGTATTCATCTCTGAATGCTGGGACTCCTGGTGAAGAACACTGTTTGACTTGACTGTTAAATGTGTCTTTTCACTTAAATTACCCGCGGATTCATGAAATTATCTTTTGAATATTTGGAGAAAAACACAATTTGCCAATTTTGGGGAAGGAAGGTACATAACCACTGTAAAGAAGTATTTCCACAGTAAAGACATCCATGTCACATGTAGAGATATCTTTGATCATATCTGGACCAAGTCATTGATTTTGGAGATAACCTAAAACATAACTATAGTAATAACAAGCAAGAACTGTGCATATTTTCTGATTACAATGCCTGTACCTCCTGTTGATTAGCTTATCATAATGACTTGATGAATTAAAATGAATGTATGGGCATATCTACTCTTTGATGTAATCTGCAAATAAAATCTGCAAATAAAATAGAACTTATTAAAACATGTAAAAAAAATATCAAATACAGTGTTTTCTCAGTCTTTCTCTGAGTTAAGCAACAAGTTGTTCTAAAAGGCTGTTGAAAGTAACAGTTTTTCCCCCAAATGGATAAATGTTTGACATCAATATTGGAAATAAGGTGATACATGGCAGCATCCCTTATACCTTAAGTTATTCAGGCTCGTGCTGTACAGTCAGACATTATTCAAACTTACAGAAGGTTTATTTTACATTCTAGTGGAGATCCCAAAGTTGGGCTGATGCACAAGACATTTAAATTATGTTCGTTTGCTGGAATGGTGCTGACATAAAGAAGAGAGTCTTGGGTTTGAATATATCAGTAACTGTAAACATTATACAGGTGCAATGAAGATTAACATGCTGATCAACATTGTACTGTATGTGTGATATAGAATGTGAAATTAAATGAGTGTTTCTGATGCCTACTTAAAAGTAAATATGAAGAGAAACTGGACAGGTTAATGTTAGAAGACGCGAGTCAAAGACAAAACAAATTGTGATTATTCTATACGTCTCACTGGAGATTGTGTAACTTGAGCAAATGAGAAGCTGGGCCTCTCAGGCACATTATGCATTCTTGAAATAAAAACATTCTGTGCACAACCACGAGTCTGACAGAACAAACTTCACCAAAGCTATGACAACAGAACGATAATGATTTTAATGGGTACCATTAGAGTGAAACAGACTTTGCAGAAGAACACCTGGCGTGAGATAAATTTAAATGAAATGCAAATAAAGATGTAATATTTGTGGATACTGGTCAAAATGTTTTATTCTGAAAATATAAAACAGGATTTAGTTTTTTTGGATGTGAAGGGAGCCTCATGAGGATGTGTAGGAAACCTGAGGTTTTTATGCCTTCCTATGCTATGACATTCTCCTGCCTTGGTATACTGTGCCATTTTTGTTATATTTTATGCCTTACTATACTATAACATTTTTAATAAATTTTATGCCTTAGTATACTATGACTTTTTTTGAGGTTTTTATGCCTTACTAATCTATGCCGTCTTTATGACATTTCATACTTTACTATGAGGTTTTTTGAGATTTTTAAGCCTTACTATACTATGATGTTTTTTGAAGTTTTTATGCCTTATTATAGTATGATGTTTTATGACATTTTATGCCTTATGACATTGATATATTTTTTGAGGTACTATACTATTATTATACTAACATTTTTGTGACATTTTATGCCTTATTATACGTGATGTTTTCCTTAGTATACTATGCTGTTTTTATGACAATTTATGCCTTACTATACCATAATGTTTCTTGAGGTCTTTATGCCTTAGTACACTATGATGTTTTTATGGCTTAATATACTATGACATTTGTATGTCATTTTATGCATCATTATATGGTGATGATTTTTGAGGGTTTTTTGTCCCTTGATACACTATGACATTTTAAGCCTTACAATACTATGATGTTTTTATCACATTTTATGCCTTACTATACTATGACGTTTTTTGAGGTTTTTATGCCTTCCTATGCTATGACGTACTTATGCCTTAGTATACTATGCCGTTTTTATTATATCCTATGCCTTGCTATACTATAACGTTTTTAATTAATTTTATACCTTAAGGTACTATGACGTTTTTTGAGGTTTTCATGACTTAATATATTATGACATTTTATGCCTTACTATACTATGACATTTTTATAACTTTTTATGCCTTACTATACTATGACTTTTTATGCCTAACTATAGTATGACTTTTTATGACTTACTATACAATGACTTTTTATGACTTACTATACAATGACTTTTTAATGACTTTTTATGCCTTACTATACTGTGACTTTTTATGCCTTACTATACTTTGATGTTTTTATGACGTTTTTATGCCTTACTATACTATGTCGTTTTTATGACTTTTTATGCCTTGCTATACTATGACTTTTTATGCCTTACTATACTATGTCGTATTTATGACTTTTTATGCCTTATTATACTATGATGTTTTTATGACTTT
>NW_019525439.1:1042686-1043324 GCF_002814215.2 Seriola lalandi dorsalis
GGTGTTGCCTCTCCTCCTGTGGAGCAGCTTCGGTTCATGCAGCTGCTTCCACTCACCAATTAGTGGGAGGTATCAGAGTGGACAGAGGAAGCCCAGTCAGTGGCAGTGGGCCAGTGTTTGGCAGCGTGAGAACTGTGCTGTGTTACTCCTTGCTGTGTGAAGGAGGGTGCTACGTCATCTAACTGACCCTGCACTTCTTGTTCTCTGAACTTAGTTTAGAGATCTACGTGTTATGTTGTGGAAACCTGGTTGTTTAGTTCATTAGAAACTAAAAAAACATCTTTAATTACCTTTTGTATTTTAGTTTGTTAAACAAAAGTCCTTGTTTTTTTTACACAATTTTCTGGCTCTTGTTTCTTTTTTACTCCCAGGAAACATTTTATTTCATTTTATTCTTCATTGAGGAACATAAGAAAAAAAAAAGTCTCTGTAATTGTTCTGGTGAAGTGATTAAATATTTCACCTCTTCCTCCTCTATCAGACAGTGTCTGTCCTTACCTGAGAGTTTCCAGTGCACAGTGTGGACTCTTCAGTCCGGCAGACAAAACCTTCACTCCTGAATCCCGCAGGTTGTTGTTACTCAGGTCCAGGTGTCTCAGACTAGAGGACTGGGAGCTGAGGACTGAGGACAGAGCTTC
>NW_019525439.1:1043374-1044252 GCF_002814215.2 Seriola lalandi dorsalis
AGCCACTTTGTGGCTTCATCTGATCTGGTGTCAGATTTGTTTCAGTCTGAAAACAGATGTTTCATGATACAAACGTTCAGTCAAAAACACTGATTATTAAACCTGAACAACCATCAACCCTCTGACACGATTCATAGGAGTGTCTCCTGAAATATCACCTCTAAAGCAGCAGGTGTCCCTGTCTTCGTCGCCATGGTTACTATAAAGGTAATGGCTTGTTTAGGTTCATGAAATGATGGTGGTTTGGGTTAAAATAAGTAATTCCTCAAATAGACAATCTTTGTTGTCATGGTTACAATAACGGCAACAAACATCATGGATAATAGAAACAACATGGGAATCGAACACACGGCTCTCCTTTGTCACATTCATCCATCCACCACCTCCTTCTGACGTGGACTTTGTCTCTCTTGATACTACGTCACCGACACTTTTCCCTTTGCTCCTGTCATCATTACTACGACCACTAGATGTCGCCTAGCAACAAACCTAACTATGATGTCATAATAAGATGCTGCACAGACGACCTGTGGGCTGGTTTGTTACAGGAGGACAGTCTACAGGTCTCTGTGTAGTTATGACATCTGTATGTCAAAGTTAAGATTTACTGTCTCCTAAATACAACAACAGATCTGATGGTGCGACCTGATTTATTTCTTTTATTTCCTCCTTGGTTGGAGACACTGGGACATTAATGTCTCTGAGCCGTGTAGATGGTTTTATTATTGTTGGTGAGTTGTTATTAGTGTGTCAACACTGAACAGGTCTCTACAGTCTTACCACCCTAGCGTTGTGGTTTGGTGCAGTCTTGTGTTGTTGCTCTCTCTCCTGCTCAGGTGTTGCCTCTCCTCCTGTGGAGCAGCTTCGGTTCATGCAGC
>NW_019525439.1:1044302-1044845 GCF_002814215.2 Seriola lalandi dorsalis
TGACGGACAGAGTTTTACCTCCACCTTCCAGTGAGGACGTTCACAACAGACAGAAACTCTTTGATTTCAGACGAGGTCGAACAACACGTCGTACAAACTAGTTCTTTTCTAGAATAACCTGAGTCTTACTGTCAGTTACTTACATCTGATCAGCTGATGGACGTCGTCCTTTAAAGTCAATGATAAGATCCTTCGACCGGTTGCTCTTTAAAGACAGACAGCTGGGTTCAGGAGAGTCTGGTCTCTGCTGCTGGATCCTGAAACACAACCAGAACTGATCAATGTGCATGTTGGATAAAAACTTGTGATGCTGTTTTCTACTTCAACACAACACACAGAGCTTTGAGTGTGAATAATGATGGAGCAGTGATCTGAGTGCTGAGCTCTGACATGGAGAAGAGTCATGGACAGTTAGAGATCCTCATCTCACCTCTGAGCTCTGGTCTTTCTCTCATGTTCCCCACACAGAGTGGTTTTAGAGGGAGGGGCTCCCTCCTCTCTGTCCTCACACTGATCCATGCTGCTGAGTTCACATCCACATCA
>NW_019525439.1:1044895-1045298 GCF_002814215.2 Seriola lalandi dorsalis
ACACCTGTCAGGTACATGAGCTGCAGTACAAGTATAAAGTAGCAGAACAAGGAAATACTCAAGTAAAGTACAAGTACCTCAAACTGAACTTGAGTAAATGTACTCAGTTACTTTGAAGCATCTGATCCTGAACATTGATCCATCAATGTGAAACAAATAAAGTCTCAGTAAAGCTCTGACAACAACATGACATGTTCAGTATTGATCAGTGATAGGGAGTAATAGTCAGTATTGATCAGAGATAGGGAGTAATAGTCAGTATTGATCAGTGATAGGGAGTAATAGTCAGTATTGATCAGTGATAGGGAGTAATAGTCAGTATTGATCAGTCTAATAGGTATAAAGAAACCACACTACTTCGGTGTTAACTGTCTTTCTGAACATCATATAGAGCCTTAAAACC
>NW_019525439.1:1045348-1045967 GCF_002814215.2 Seriola lalandi dorsalis
TGAAGACATAAATGCCACAGAGTCAGATCTGGCCTCTCATCAAAGAACTTCAGAAAGGTAAGGAAGAAATAATGAACATGTGAAATTCCAAACCTCGTCTCACCTTCCACTGACATGAGAAGACGAGTCGACACGTGTGAATCAGTGACCACAGAAATCATCAGCGTTGCCTCCAGCAGAGCGATAGACTATGAAGGTGAGTTTATGAGAGACAGTGAAGGCACCACCTTCATAAACTGCTCCACCATGACTATGTAAAGTCCGTCTATGGATCTGCTGCCTCCCTGATCAGTTACAGCGAGTCCGACCACCGCTCCATGACTCCATCTACAGCAGCCAAGCGTGCGGAGGCTGCAGCTGAACTAGCAGTGAAGGAAGCAAATTATGAGACGCTGCAAGAGGAAGAAAGACATGAAGAATCAAAATGAGAGTTACGGTGGGAACACACTTCCTGGCAGAAAATGTGTCTGTCTCCACATGCAGCTGATAAAATGGTTTAAAAAAATCTATATTTTTACATGTGTGCCATATTCACATTCACAATAAACACTGACAACAAAGTAAAGGTGTCAGTTTTATGTAATGTTGCTGATATGATGTCATTATGACATCACCAGGT
>NW_019525439.1:1045987-1047435 GCF_002814215.2 Seriola lalandi dorsalis
CCTTACTATACTATGACTTTTTATGCATACTATACTATGACATTTTAAGCCTTACTATACTACGTCATTTTTATGACATTTTATGCCTTACTATACTATGACATTTATATGACTTTTTAAGCCTTACTATACTACGTCATTTTTATGACTTTTTATGCCTTACTATACTATGTCGTTTTTATGACTTTTTATGCCTTACTACACTATGATGTTTTTTTTTAAAGTGTATTTGTTTTGGGCTTTTATGCCTTTAATGGACAGCACAGTGGAGAGTGACAGGAAACAGGGAGGCAGAGAGAGGGGAAATGACATGCAGTGAAAGGCCGTCCGATGCGGGATTCGAACCGGGGCCAACTGCAGCGAGGACTGTAGCCTCTGGCGCCTGCTTAAACCACTACGCTACACGAAGCCCCTACTATGATGTTTTAATGACGTTTTTATGCCTTACTATACTATGTCGTTTTTATGACTTTTTATTCCTTACTATACTATGACTTTTTATGCCTTACTATACTTTGTCGTTTTTATGACATTTTATGCCTTACTATAGTATGACTTTTTATGCCTTACTATACTATGTCATTTTTATGACTTTTTATGCCATACTATACTATGACGTTTTTATGACGTTTTTATGCCATACTATACTATAGGTATAAAAGGTTTTTATGCCTTACTATATTAAGGTATAAAAAGTCATAAAAACGATAGGGCATAAAAAGTCAGAAAAACGTCATAGTATAATAAGGCATAAAAAGTCATAAAAATGACGTAGTATAATAAGGCTTAAATTTAATTTTTTTTTTTACGTTTTTATCCCCTCTATACTATGATGTTTTTATGACTTTTTATGCCTTACTATACTATGACTTTTTATGCCTTACTATACTATGACGTTTTTATGAACTTTTTATGCCTTACTATACTATGTCGTTTTTATGACTTTTTATGCCTTACTACACTATGATGTTTTTTTTTAAAGTATATTTGTTTTGGGCTTTTATGCCTTTAATGGACAGCACAGTGGAGAGTGACAGGAAACAGGGAGGCAGAGAGAGGGGAAATGACATGCAGTGAAAGGCCGTCCGATGCGGGATTCGAACCGGGGCCGGCTGCAGCGAGGACTGTAGCCTCTACACATGGGGCGCCTGCTTAAACCACTACGCTACACGACACCCCTACTATGATGTTTTAATGACGTTTTTATGCCTTACTATACTATGTCGTTTTTATGACTTTTTATTCCTTACCATACTATGACTTTTTATGACTTACTATACTTTGTCGTTTTTATGACATTTTATGCCTTACTATAGTATGACATTTTAAGCCTTACTATACTACGTCATTTTTATGACTTTTTATGCCTTATTATACTATGATGTTTTTATGACGTTTTTATGCCTTACTATACTATGTCGTTTTTATGACTTTTTATGCCTTACTAT
>NW_019525439.1:1047482-1049123 GCF_002814215.2 Seriola lalandi dorsalis
ATCTAGCTAGCTAGGAAGTGTTTGCTATGCTAACCGTACCTGGTCCCACCGGGCTGGTAACCTGTGTTAACCACAGACTGTGGGGCTGTAAACCTGGTAAAAACATCAATTTAACCTCCGTTAACGATGTTTGTTTTGTGTTTCTGACACGTGACACAGTTTAAGTGACCTGTGTTAGTGTGATGTGCTGCATTAATGTAAGTTGATAAAATGTTCAGGCAACTTAAATGTGGTAAAAACAGTAATGTTAACTTTCCACATCGTCATGTCTGAACACCTGCTGTATCTCTGAAGTCAAACCAGTTTTAAAAAGCTGTATGTAAGTCTATGTAGCTGCTGTATGAAGACGTCAAATTGTGCTGACTGGGTGTGAATCACATAAGGCAATAAGTTTACTACATTTTGTGGACAGATCCTTCTGCTTGTTGTCTGCTAATTGTTCCATAGTTTTATAGTTTCTGTGCTTATGTGTTCTGATCATTAAACCTGTGCTCTGATCATTACACCTGTGTTGTGATCATTGCACCTGTGCTCTGATCATTACACCTGTGCTCTGATCATTACACCTGTGTTCAGATCATTACACCTGTGCTCTGATCATTACACCTGTGCTCTGATCATTACACCTGTGTTCTGATCATTACACCTGTGCTCTGACAGCTCAAAGACTTCAGTGTTCCTGCAGCCAAATGTCCTGTATGAAGCATCAGGTTCCATGTTGCAGCGTCACTGTGTAAGATCTGTTCTCAAAGTTTCATGAACATTAATTTATGTTGTTAATGTATGAAACATGCAAACATTAGCAGGACATAAAATATTGTTTAACAATTAACTAAGTATCATGTTATTAGAAAAAATCAGTCGCTGATAGAATTCACCTACATGCAGCAAAACATTCAGGTTCATCCCATGAACTTATTTTCAGTCTCTTCTCACTGGTATCGTATTGTTTGATGTACAATACACAATGTACAGATGGTATATGATTAACTGTGATTTACCATGTCTTAAATAAAGTGTTTGTCTTTTACTGTAATTCAAAGGTGTCCTCACTGAAAACTGAATGACCAGTGCCAACAGAAGGAGGACCTCAGGTATGGAGGAGCATGTTTGTTTGCATTCATCTGGTTGTGGTGAAGGTGGACTGCATGGACAACATCCTTAGTTCTCAGATGATGAGAGGACAGACCAACTGTTTAGAAATGTATTTATTAATCTGTGTTGTATTCACAGGTTCACTGTTAGTATTCAGTATCAAGCTGTGATTAAATGATGCATCAACTCCAGCACAGTCATCACCTCCACAGGTGAAAGTATTTACCAATTTAACATCACAACCGTGTTCAGTAGGAAACAGTTGGAACTGACCAACCAGAAGTTCACCCAGGAGCAGAACGACACTCAATCCAAACTTGTAAAGAGTCATTGACCACCTGGACAGTATTATTGTCTTCTTCTTCCCCTGTACTGTAATGATTTGTCTTTACACTAAAATATTTATTGTGGCCAAAGAGCACGTAAGAAAGATCGGAGATATGAGCCACTGTTCCAGTGACAGAGGAAAAGGTGGGTTGGTTAAACAGTCTGAGCACAAAGCTGCGAAGACTCTGGCTATTGTGCTCGGTGCATTCATCTTATGTT
>NW_019525439.1:1049173-1049544 GCF_002814215.2 Seriola lalandi dorsalis
CTCGGGGCCGACCGAGGACACGCTGGAGAGATTATATCTCTCGGCTGGCCTTGGAACGCCTTGGGATTCTCCCAGAGGAGCTGGTGGAGGTGGCTGGGGAGAGGGCCGTCTGGACCTCTTTGCTGAGGCTGCTGCCCCCGCGACCCGGATCTGGATAAGCGGGAGACGACGACGACGACATTAGTGAGAGCTCAGTGAAACACACAGTGAGTTTTGGTGAGAAACACTGAGTGTGAACACAACTTGTGTTTGTTACAAGAAAACTCCACAGGACGCTTTAAGAAAGAGGCTGTGCACAAGTTTTAACAGGTGGCACAGCAGCAGTGACTGGATGAAGGATTTCTAATAGAAATGATGTCATCACAGTGACA
>NW_019525439.1:1049594-1050271 GCF_002814215.2 Seriola lalandi dorsalis
AGTTACAGCGAGTCCGACCACCGCTCCATGACTCCATCTACAGCAGCCAAGCGTGCGGAGGCTGCAGCTGAACTAGCAGTGAAGGAAGCAAATTATGAGATGCTGCAAGAGGAAGAAAGACATGAAGAATCAAAATGAGAGTTACGGTGGGAACACACTTCCTGGCAGGAAATGTCTCTGTCTCCACATGCAGCTGCTAAAAGGGTTTAAAAAATCTATATTTTTACACGTCTGTGACATATTCACATTCACAATAGACACTGACAACAAAGTAAAGGTGTCAGTTTTATGTAATGTTGCTGATATGATGTCATTATGACATCACCAGGTCTGTTTGAAGAATCGGTGAGATAATGAAATCTATAGATCACGTGACACGATTACACAAGATTACATTAAGTGATCAATGTTCTGGTGATCCATCTGAAAATAGTTCTCTAATCAATTAGATATTAGGCCTTAAAGATTGGTATTTTGGGGGCGTGTCCAATTACAGCTTGTTCTTCATTACTGACAGACTGATGCTGATATCCAGTTTATTTGGTAAGTAAATGATTATTTTTTAAAGGTCCAACAGTTTTAATGTGTATGATGCTTCCTTAAAGTTAGTGCATTATTTCCCTACGTGTTTTAACTGGAGATCGGGAGACAGTTAGCATCCCAATTAATATCTAGCT
>NW_019525439.1:1050321-1052105 GCF_002814215.2 Seriola lalandi dorsalis
AGTGTCAATAGAAACTGAACATTAGATCCTTCATGAAGGAGGATTTACTGCAGCACTGTGGAGTCAGACTGTTTAGTTTCAGCTTGGTGTTCCTAATAAACTGAGTGTATGGTGTGCACACGATTTGCACAGTTAATTAATGAATTACTTGAAATTGAATTAAAAAGGTAGAAGAATGACAGAAAGAAATGTTGGTATCTGCTGACACCAACCTGATACCGTCTGTTTCCCTCTGTTCAACATCTCAGCTGTTAATAAAACATTTGTCTGGATGCTCTTTGCTTAAACCAGCTCTAAAAATATCATGCTCAAACTGTGAAACGAAGATTGTACTTCCCTAAAGGCAGAAATAACTGACCCACAACACGACTCATTCATGCAAGAATGCTGCTTCTTTCTGTTTAAACTGGAGAATTTACAATAACAGAGGAATTTTGATTCCAGTGTAAAATACTGTAAGTCAACACTCAGTGAGGCCTGAACCTCAGTGACTAACATAACTATCACTGAACCTAATAATGAAATGTACAGTGGACCACAGAACAGGAGACATGGCATCTTGAGGCTCTCACAGCTGAGACTCTTGGTTATTACACCTGATGTGAAGTCAACGGCCCTGAAACTAATATCTACGCTCTAAAGGTTCTTCTCACATGTGACCTCTGGGGTTGAACTTTATATAAAACACAGGAATAAAACTGAACATCAGAATGAATATTATTCCAGTATGAAAACATAACTGCAGTGTAAACTAAAATGTTGGAATTCAAACTTCACTGAGTCACTGAGGATTAAAACATATGACCTCAAAACCTTTGACAAGTCGTCCAGCAGCTGGAGAGACTGGCATAGAAACAAGAACCACTTCTTCTCTTGGAGAATTTCAGCCTTTCCTCTGGACATTGGCTTTCAAAGTTAAATCTGTCTCAGGATTGAACCAACAACCTCCAAACTTGTAGAGAGTCATCGACCACCTGGAGCCTCTTGGACAAAGACACTGTAAACCTCATTTCTTACAACTTTTCAGTCTTTCCTCTGGACATAAACCTTCATCACTGAGAGCCTCAGGACCTGTCTCTTATACACATCTTTTCAGTCTTTCCTCTGGACATAAACCTTCATCACTGAGAGCCTCAGGAGATGTGTATAAGAGACAGCAACAAACCTAACTATGATGTCATAACAACCTGCTGACAGACGAGCTGTGGGCTGGTTTGTTACAGGAGGACAGTCTACAGGTCTCTGTGTAGTTATGACATCTGTATGTCACAGTTAAGATTTACTGTCTCCTAAATACAACAACAGATCTCATAATGACAAGATCAAGATCAGGATCTCAGAGAGATTGAGGTGATTATTGATCATCAGTATTTTAGAAGACAGAGACATGATGGTGCGACCTGATTTATTTCTTTTATTTCCTCCTTGGTTGGAGACACTGGGACATTAATGTCTCTGAGCCGTGTAGATGGTTTTATTATTGTTGGTGAGTTGTTATTAGTGTGACAACACTGAACAGGTCTCTACAGTCTTACCACCCTAGCACTGTGGTTTGGTGTTGTCTTGTGTTGTTGCTCTCTCTCCTGCTCAGGTGTTGCCTCTCCTCCTGTGGAGCAGCTTCGGTTCATGCAGCTGCTTCCACTCACCAATTAGTGGGAGGTATCAGAGTGGACAGAGGAAGCCCAGTCAGTGGCAGTGGGCCAGTGTTTAACAGCGTGAGAACTGTGCTGTGTTACTCCTTGCTGTGTGAAGGAGGGTGCTACGTCATCTAACTGACCCTGCAC
>NW_019525439.1:1052155-1052698 GCF_002814215.2 Seriola lalandi dorsalis
GTTGTTATATTAGGAGTGTTGTTGTTCAATGCTTTATGACTTTAACGTGTCTCCCAGCAGGTTCATCAGTTTTAGTTTTTGTGATGTCAGTATTTAAAGCTCGTGTCTCACATTGATTAATGTGTTTTCTGAATTTCCTTGTGTTTTGTCTATTTGCATGTGTTTTCATAAGGTGCAGTTAATTGATCTCTCAGGGCCACCGTAAGATACAGATCAGAAACTTATGTACAGAAACATTAAGAACATGTTCAGTTGTAGTTTGACTTTGTTTAGAGACACAAACGTTTAGAAAACAACCAAACATTAGTTGGTTTAATTAAAAAGAGTTTCTGGAAAACAGATCGTTTTGACATTTTTATGATTATTTTTCCTTCAGTTAAACCGATAACGCTTCCTGTAAGCTTTTATTTTGTTTGTAATAGTATGGGTGTTTTATTTTGAAGGTCTTCCGGTAGTTATGTCGTATATTCATTTCGGCGATTTTACTTTCGCGGGCTACAAACAAAAGGACAGTGATCAGATTTTACCCTGCAGTAAAGACCT
>NW_019525439.1:1052748-1053368 GCF_002814215.2 Seriola lalandi dorsalis
CCTCAACATTAATGGTGCAGCCCCTCCTGGGTAAGGTCACATCTCACAAACAGACAACAGAGACCATCAGAGACTGCACCGAATTGTCCACATTCAAATCCCTAATCAAAACTTACCCTTTCAGAAGTTGTATCAGCTGTTTCAGTGTTGTATACTTTTAGTATGTTTCTATGATCTTTTTTTAAATCGTGTAGAGCGTCTTTGTGCACCATGAAAAGCACCAAAAGCACCAAACCCGACAGTTTCTCTTTACATAGCGACAATGTCACAGTTCTTCCTTCACCCCAGGTTCAGAGTTTGGTTGTCATCCTTGACACCACCTTACACCTTTGCTATTTAAAACATTAAGTCTTGCAACCTACTGGGGCTTCCTGGGGTCTCACCTGGTAGAGCATCACTTAGGCTCAGTCCTTACTGCAGCGACCATTTGCTGACATGCAGCAAAGGACACGTGGCCCTTTGCTGCATGTCATCCCCCCTCTCTCCCCACCTTTCCTGTCACACTCTCACTGTCCATATCGGAATAAAGGCAAAAAACTGCCCAAATAAATAACTTTTAAAGAAAAGTCTTGCAACCTATTTTCATTATTATTCAAAACGTATTATGTTTTGCAATTACT
>NW_019525439.1:1053418-1054117 GCF_002814215.2 Seriola lalandi dorsalis
ACAGTAGTTGTTGTACATGTACAGACCATAAATATGGAGTCCAGCTGTGTTTGATGCTGCTGGGCAGACTGAGACCTGGGAACCTCTGAGCTCTCCTGGTCCACTCTGTGGAGGAATCATGAAGAATGAGCTCACATTATGTCTGTCCACACAGAGACAGACACTAGCTAAAGGTCCATGAAGTCATGTTTGGATGTGACAGCCAATCAGACGACTCCCTGCGGCGGTAAAGGTTTACTAGTCCTGCTGATCCCACTGAGAATCAACAGCTCAGTCTGCAGCTGCTTGTAGCTTTCAGCTCAGTGTTTGGCTTCAGTCAGTTTGGTTTAGTCCCAACAGCTCTCACCAACCCTCCATATAGCTCTCCCTCCCTCACTGAACCTGTCTCTTATACACATCTTATGATGTCATTATGACATCACCAGGTCTGTTTGAAGAATCGGTGAGATGCTGAATCTATAGATCAGGTGACACGATTACACAAGATTGCATTAAGTGATCAGTGTTCTGGGGATCCATCTGAAAATAATTCTCTAATCAATTAATTATTAGGACTTAAAGATTGGTATTTTGGGGGCGTGTCTCTTTGATTGACATGCGTGGTCTGGAGTGATTGGCGAGCTGATGGGGGGGTTGTCATTGGGGGGTCAGTCACTGGAGAAGAGCTCGTTTCATACGAGCATCGCTTTGACTCAGTTG
>NW_019525439.1:1054167-1054469 GCF_002814215.2 Seriola lalandi dorsalis
ATAAAATGTTCAGGCAACTTAAATGTGGTAAAAACAGTAATGTTAACTTTCCACATCGTCATGTCTGAACACCTGCTGTATCTCTGAAGTCAAACCAGTTGTAAAAAGCTGTATGTAAGTCTATGTAGCTGCTGTATGAAGACGTCAAATTGTGCTGACTGGGTGTGAATCACATAAGGCAATAAGTTTACTACATTTTGTGAACAGATCCTGCTGCTTGGTGTCTGCTAATTGTTCCATAGTTTTATAGTTTCTGTGCTTATGTGCTTTTGTATATTTTTTAACCATCTACCTGCCAGAGA
>NW_019525439.1:1054519-1055543 GCF_002814215.2 Seriola lalandi dorsalis
TTATTGTTGGTGAGTTGTTATTAGTGTGTCAACACTGAACAGGTCTCTACAGTCTTACCACCCTAGCGTTGTGGTTTGGTGCAGTCTTGTGTTGTTGCTCTCTCTCCTGCTCAGGTGTTGCCTCTCCTCCTGTGGAGCAGCTTCGGTTCATGCAGCTGCTTCCACTCACCAATTAGTGGGAGGTATCAGAGTGGACAGAGGAAGCCCAGTCAGTGGCAGTGGGCCAGTGTTTAACAGAGTGAGAACCGTGCGCTGTGTTACTCCTTGCTGTGTGAAGGAGGGTGCTACGTCATCTATCTGACCCTGCACTTCTTGTTCTCTGAACTTAGTTTAGAGATCTACATGTTATGTTGTGAAAACCTGGTTGTTTAGTTCATTAGAAACTAAAAAAACATCTTTAATTACTTTTTGTATTTTAGTTTGTTAAACAAAAGTCCTTGTTTTTTTTTACAAATTTTTCTGGCTCTTGTTTCTTTTTTCTTCCCAGGAAAAGATTTATTTCATTTTATTCCTCATTGAGGAACGTAAGAAAGTAAAAAGTCTCTGTAATTGTTCTGGTGAAGTGACTTAAATGTTTCACCTCTTCCTCCTCTATCAGACAGCGTCTGTCCTTACCTGAGAGTCTCCAGTGTACAGTGTGGACTCTTCAGTCCGGCAGACAAAACCTTCACACTTGAGTCCCGCAGGTTGTTCTTACTCAGGTCCAGGTGTCTCAGACTAGAGGACTGGGAGCTGAGGACTGAGGCCAGAGCTTCACAGCTTCTCTCTGAGAGGTTACAGCCACTCAGACTGAAGAGGAATTTAAGGAAAAAACACTAAAATATTCAATATTTAAAGTAAATAACAGGTCAGAGTTATGAATACAAAACAGCTAAACACTAACCTGAGAGTTTCCAGTGCACAGTGTGGACTCTTCAGTCCACCAGACAGCTTCTTGAACCCTGAATCCTTCAGGTCGTTGTTACTCAGGTCCAGGTGTCTCAGACTAGAGGACTGGGAGCTGAGGACTGAGGACAGAGCTTCA
>NW_019525439.1:1055593-1059585 GCF_002814215.2 Seriola lalandi dorsalis
AGGTTTAATGTTCAGTTTGTGTTGAATCTGTTTCATGATTATTGTGGAGGCTGCAGTTTGTGTTGCTGCTGAAGTGTTTAGTTATTTTGTCCTCCCTGTTTATATCAATGACAGTAGGTTAATAACAGAAACTCTTCTCTGTAGAATGTGAAACAGTTCAACTCTAAAACAGTGTCAATAGAAACTGAACATTAGATCCTTCATGAAGGAGGATTTACTGCAGCACTGTGGAGTCAGACTGTTTAGTTTCAGCTTGGTGTTCCTAATAAACTGAGTGTATGGTGTGCACACGATTTGCACAGATACTTAATGAATTACTTGAAATTGAATTAAAAAGGTAGAAGAATGACAGAAAGAAATGTTGGTATCTGCTGACACCAACCTGATACCGTCTGTTTCCCTCTGTTCAACATCTCAGCTGTTAATAAAACATTTGTCTGGATGCTCTTTGCTTAAACCAGCTCTAAAAATATCATGTTCAAACTGTGAAACGAAGATTGTACTTCCCTAAAGGGAGAAATAACTGACCCACAACACGACTCATTCATGCAAGAATGCTGCTTCTTTCTGTTTAAACTGGAGAATTTACAATAACAGATGAATTTTGATTCCAGTGTAAAATACTGTAAGTCAACACTCAGTGAGGCCTGAACCTCAGTGACTAACATAACTATCACTGAACCTAATAATGAAATGAACAGTGGACCACAGAACAGGAGACATGGCATCTTGAGGCTCTCACAGCTGAGACTCTTGGTTATTACACCTGATGTGAAGTCAACGGCCCTGAAACTAATATCTACGCTCTAAAGGTTCTTCTCACATGTGACCTCTGGGGTTGAACTTTATATAAAACTCAGGAATAAAACTAAACATCAGAATGAATATTATTCCAGTATGAAAACATAACTTCAGTGTAAACTACAATATTAGGTTGTAGTTTCCTCCCTAAGATGATCAGACACGGCAGTAACTGCCTGACCTTTAAAAACTGCCACAGAAACCACTGGCTCATCTTTTTACCGTCTTTATGTGACTCCAGTTTGTTCACTTTAACATGAGAGGCCGGTTCCTCTTTAGAAAGATTAACATTTCAGGAGGCCGTGAGCACATCTTATAAATCTGAACTCAGTAAAGTGATATGATAACGGTTCAGATCCAGCTTTTATTTTAGTACATCTACATCCTGCTTTGTTCCTATTACTGTGTTTCACATTAACGTCCATATTTTCACAAAGCTCCAATGAGCAGTGAGAAATATACATTCAAGAAATGCAGGATAAAATTATATTGAGGTCAAATAATAAACATGTACATACATATACATGTAGAGTACATAGACCCCACCCACAACCCCCAAACCCCTTCACCCCCCAAAAAAGATTACATTAAGAAAGATAACAGGAATAATACAGAGAAACGAAGGATGTTAAGATTCAAAGATATTTTTCTCTTCATGTATAAAATGAGTGAAAGTAAAATAAAATGAGCAATGACTGTATATAAACTAAAATATAAAGAGTCTGTGGCTCCAACACAGGAAGCCACATGTGATCAGATTCAGGCTCAGACTCTTCAGGGGAGTCAGGAGCTTTCTAACTCCAGTCAATCTTGGGGAAATATTTTGATTTCCATAATAGTGTAAATGTTAGTTGACATGCTTCAACACCTCTTCACTTTGCACAGTCATTTCCCTCCCCACCAACATCTCATCAAGTTCTTCAACATTCAACGATACAATCATATATTCTGGAGAAGAACTAATGAAAGGACATATTTACATTTAGGAACAGTCAGCTGTTTGTGGGCACGTGTGAAGAGGAGGAAAAACCCTGGTTTTTGTCTTGTAGGGAGCAGATTTATATACGTTCACCTGGAATTGTGGAACTGACCATGTTATTATAAAATCTCATTTACACTGGGATATATTATAATATACAGAGACAGTCAAAGGTTTCAGTGCAGCTGCTTCAAACCTTTGTTTTCAGGATTAATATTTTATTGTATGACAGTTGTGCTTCTAAAAACTGATAATCAGAGGTGAATTTAATTCAATTATTTAATAAACATTTAAATATTTTATTTTGTATATTGTAATATGTTTTAAAATTTTAGTTACATAAACTAATGTGAAGTAAAACACCGTCAGTCTCTCCTCGTCAGTGTACTCATGCTCAAAGTCATGTTTAAAAACCTGCGACACAAGGACAATACACCTTAACGTTACTTTACATTTTAAATGTTGGTAGCTAGCTAGCATCAGGCTAACGTTATCAACGTTAAATATTTTGTCAGGTTTAGCAGGTCTGCATTAACATAACTCTATTCACAGTCAACTCTCCACATCCATCGAAGCCTGTTTACCTTTGCAGAGGAGATGAAGCCCCGCCCTCACCTGAGGAAGCAGCCAGGTGGAGAGAGGAGCGGGAACTGGAGGGATAGACCTGTTTCTGTCACTGTGGAACAGCAGTGTGTTGAAATGATTGACATTTGGAGGACTGAACCCAGTGCTGTGATTGATCAAACTCTTCTTCTCTTACTCAGTAGACGAGGCGCTGCTGCCCCCTGCTGTTAGACTTGAGTACTACACGTGCACAATCAAAGTCACAGGTATCAACAGCTTACTGTGTATTTTACAGCAACAAATCCGATCAAAGTACTTTGATGTCAAAATGCGTACCTGCTACGTAGAAAGCGCAAAGGTTGGAAGGTCTCACTGAAAGACAGTTTTAGAAGTTTCCCTCAGAGCCTGAGTTTTCACTTTGGTTGTTGGACTTCAAACTTCAGGAGGATCGAACCCATGACTGTGAGACGCCTGAAGAGTCCTCTAACACCAGAAACACTGGAGACATCATTTCTAAAAGCTTCTCAGTCTTTCCTCTGAGTGTTGGACTTTCTGACGTGATCAGGATCAAACACACAATCTCTAAATGTCTCACCACTTTGAGACTGACAGATTTTGAGTTTTCACTTCTAGTGTTGGACGTCAAACTTCACTGATTCACTGAGGATTAAAACACATGACCTCAAAACCTTTGACAAATCTTCCAGCAGCTGGAGAGACTGGGACAGAAACAACAACCACTTCTTCTCTTGGGGAATTTCAGTCTTTCCTCTGGACATTGGCTTTCAAAGTTAAATCTCTGTCTCAGGATTGAACCAACAACCTCCAAACTTGTAGAGAGTCATCGACCACCTGGAGCCTCTTGGACAAAGACACTGTAAACCTCATTTCTTAGAACTTTTCAGTCTTTCCTCTGGACATAAACCTTCATCACTGAGAGCCTCAGGACCATTTCACTGACTGTCTTTGTCTTTTCTCAGACCTTTAAAACATGAATCTGAAAAGGTGAGTGAGTGAAAGAGACAGACATGTAGAGACTGAACTTTCTGTTCAGCAGTGAGTTTCTCTGACAGGAGGAGACTCTCTCTGCTTCACTCAACACAGAGACACTGAGGAACCAGACCAGAACCTAAACCCAGGATACAGAGGTTCAGTGAAGGTGGTGTTGAAGGTGTAGAGGTGGATCAGTGAGTCAGAGGAGACTCTGTAGAAGGACAGAGAGCCAGCAGGACAGTCCACATACACTGCTACTCTGTCATAGACAGAGGAGGAGATAGATGTTCCTCTGTCATTGTGACAGACATAGTAACCACCATTAGAGCAGAACAGACTCCAGGACTGATTGTTCTCTCCAAACCAACAGTCTTTACTATTCCCTTTCTTGCTGATTCCTCTGTAACTCACTGATATATCAACCCCTCCTCTCCACTCGACCTCCCAGTAACAGCGACCAGTCAGACCAGTTGAACACAGCAGCTGAGGACAGAGGTCAAATCTGTCTGGATGATCAGGATATGACTGATCCTCCTCCACACGTGTCACCTCCCTGTTGTTGTCAGACAGTTTGATCCTTCCGTTCACTGTGTTTGTGTCGATTGTGAGTTCACAGGAATCTGATGGAGAGAACAAGACACAGCTGCAGTTATTG
>NW_019525439.1:1059605-1060820 GCF_002814215.2 Seriola lalandi dorsalis
GCCTTATTATACTATGACGTTTTTTGAAATTTTATGCCATACTATACTATGACATTTTTTGCCATTTTTATGCTCTACTAGAATATGACTTTTTTTGGCATTTTTTTGCCTTACTATACTGTGACGTTTTGTGCCTGACTATACTATGACGTTTTTTGCCATTTTTATGCCTTATTATACTATGACGTTTTTTGAAATTTTATACTATACTATGACGTTTTTCTATCCATACCTTCAGCTGTAACACAGCCAAAATGATCAGCAAATCAAAAAAGAAAAGTAAAGAAAACGTCCAAAAAAGGACAGAGGGACCCCTGAGGGTTAATAAATCCCATGAACCGCTATTTAAATTACCACTATTATGTTTTTTTCTGTGCTAAATTTAACATTACTGGGGAGGAGAGCAACGCGACTAGAAGTGACAGCGAGAGAGGGCTAGTAGCTTCTCCTCTTCTCTGTCTCAGCGGAGACTGTCACAACTTCATTCACTCTTTTAACAAAACAAAAAAAAAGCAACGAAGGAAGCAGTAAATGGACTTACATATTTAAGACCTAACTAAATGTAATTTAAGACCTAACATGCGGCTAATGTAAAGCTAGCAGAGCTTGAAGAGTTGGTTATCTGGTTGCTAGGCGCACGCAGGCACGCACACAGGTTTTCACGGGGTTTTCTCAAAGCTGCGGGACAAGTTACGCGCCGAAATTTGGCGGAAGAATAATAAACCCGAAACAGAATATTAATAGATGCCCCGAGGCACTCCTCTCAGCTATTCTAGCTGTAGAGGAGTGCCTCGGAGCTGAGCACCCGTGGCACTAATTAGACATGTCAGAAAAAAAACAGGAAAACAGCAAAAACACAGGGAGACGGTGAAACAACAGAAAGAGGAAGAGACACTTTGTATGAAGGTGATTGGACATCAATACACATACTCAGTGTTTAAACAGAATAAAAATCAGTACCTATAGAAAATTAAAGCTGCAAGCAGCGATACGCTGACAATGCCCTGTCATGAACCTTGGAGCAACACGCATTATGTTCCTGTATGTCGTGTGTAAACCATACAGTGAAAATATTATTTAAACCAAATGATGATAGTCAATGGTTACTTCCAGTTTTCAGTGGCTGGCGCGTTCAGTATGACGTCATATTCACAAGCAGATGTCTTCAGTGTGGGACCATCATCAAACGTGAAGTTTGGGGCAGATTGGACAATT
>NW_019525439.1:1060870-1061448 GCF_002814215.2 Seriola lalandi dorsalis
ATCTGTGGAGAGACGTCCTGATCTCAGGGACTGTTGGATCTGCTCCACTAGAGAACGATCATTCAGTTCATTCAGACAGTGGAACAGGTTGATGCTTTTCTCTGCAGAGGGAGTCTCTTCAATCTTCTTCTTGATGTACTGGACTGTTTCCTGATTGGTCTTTGAGCCACTTCCTGACTGTGACATCAGACCTCGTAGGAGAGTCTGATTGGTCTGCAGTGAAAGACCCAGGAGGAAGCGGAGGAACAAGTCCAGGTGTCCATTTGGACTCTGTAAGGCCTCGTCCACAGCTCTCTGGTAGAAGAGTGTTGATTTGTCTCTAAATAGTTCAGACCACCAGGATGTTGATTGTTCTCCTGATATCAGATTGAGTCCAGACTTGATGAAGGTCAGATGGACATGAAGAGCAGCCAGAAACTCCTGAACACTCAGATGGACGAAGCAGAACACCTTGTCCTGGTACAGGCCTCTCTCCTCTTTAAAGATCTGTGTGAACACTCCTGAGTACACTGAGGCTGCTCTGATATCGATGCCACACTCTGTCAGGTCTGATTCATAGAAGATCAGGTTTCCTTTCT
>NW_019525439.1:1061481-1062367 GCF_002814215.2 Seriola lalandi dorsalis
AGTTACAGCGAGTCCGACCACCGCTCCATGACTCCATCTACAGCAGCCAAGCGTGCGGAGGCTGCAGCTGAACTAGCAGTGAAGGAAGCAAATTATGAGATGCTGCAAGAGGAAGAAAGACATGAAGAATCAAAATGAGAGTTACGGTGGGAACACACTTCCTGGAAGAAAATGTCTCTGTCTCCACATGCAGCTGATAAAAGGGTTTAAAAAAATCTATATTTTTACATGTGTGCCATATTCACATTCACAATAAACACTGACAACAAAGTAAAGGTGTCAGTTTTATGTAATGTTGCTGATATGATGTCATTATGACATCACCAGGTCTGTTTGAAGAATCGGCGAGATGCTGAATCTATAGATCACGTGACACGATTACACAAGATTACATTAAGTGATCAGTGTTCTGGTGATCCATCTGAAAATAGTTCTCTAATTAATTGGTTATTAGGACTTAAAGATTGGTATTTTGCGGGCGTGTCTCTTTGATTGACATGCGTGGTCTGGAGTGATTGGCGAGCTGATGGGGGGGTTGTCATTGGGGGGTCAGTCACTGGAGAAGAGCTCGTTCCATACGAGCATCGCTTTGACTCAGTTGTGTTAAATTGCTGTTATTTTCTCTTTATCTTTTTGTGGAAGAGTAATTTTTCACGTTTTGCTGTTATTTAGTTTTAATTAGTTTCCTGTTCAACATAATTACAGCTTGTTCTTCATTACTGACAGACTGATGCTGATATCCAGTTTATTTGGTAAGTAAATGATTATTTTTTAAAGGTCCAACAGTTTTAATGTGTATGATGCTTCCTTAAAGTTAGTGCATTATTTCCCTACGTGTTTTAACTGGAGATCGGGAGACAGTTAGCATCCCAATTAATATCTAGCT
>NW_019525439.1:1062417-1065940 GCF_002814215.2 Seriola lalandi dorsalis
AAAATGAAATAATCACAAAATTTAAAATGAAGAAAAGAAGTTTCTGACATGATGCTGAACCTGTGTCAGAAACTGATGCTGGAGATGTCTCACATGAAGCTAAAAAACTGATGAAACTGGCTGCATTACTTACATTTGAGCTAATTTTCTAACACTTCTGACGAGTAGATGACTTCAATAACTCCAAAAGACACAAAGCACTGAATAACAAGTGCATCCCAGATGGGTTCATTACTATCATGTGTCCCCTGGAAACACTTCCTTTGTTGTCTGTGCTCCTTGCAGTGCGTTTCTCTATTTGGTTGTGATGTGGTTATTTGAAGCACATTTGTCTGTTTGTTTTATGTTTTAAGGAATTCACAGCCCAAATGGAGACAATCACGAGAGCTGTTAAGTGCACAGAAGGTTCTTCAACATACAAATTTAAATCTGTGCTGCCCTCCCTGTGCTGATGCACTCAAAGTAACACAGCTCTGCTATTTAAACTAAGTGGGAGCGGATAGGGATATGTGTGTGTGTTTGTGTGTGTTCGTGTGTGTGTGTGCGTGTGTGTGTGTTTGTGTGTGTGTGTTTGTGTGTGTGTGTGTGTGTGAGTAGGTGTGTGTGTGTGTGTGTGTGTGTGTGCGTGTGCGTGTGTGAGTGTGTGTGTGAGTGTGTGTGTGTGTGTGTGTGGTGTTAGTATGTATGGTTTCAGTGTAACAGCATGACTTGCAAACATAGATAGAGCAAAGTGATATGAAAGTGTACCAGGGGTCAGTTCAATAAAGCTTACAGATTCCTTCTGTGCAGATTTCAAGATGTTTGTATAATGATAAATACATGTTCAAGTTATCAGGGGGTAGGAGGGGCTCTTATGCTGGATCAGCAAATCCACAGTAGTTAAATATTATCTCCTTGATCAAAGGATCAAGGGGCCAACTCAGTGGGGTTATAGATTGCTCCTAGGTGTCAGCAAGTCTACACTGAGGAATGTGTATATTCTTCCTCATGATCAAGCTGTGATTTCTGTGTGATTGATTGTCTTGAAAGTAAAGGTGGACAGGAGAGGTCAGTTGAGTGCGGAGAGGAGGAGCTGGTCTCCCAGATCAGTATATATACAAGTCATTTGACATGAGTTCTGCACCAACCTACCCACCGCTAAGCGAAAGTGGAGTTTCTTTCTTCCTTCAACTACAGGAAAGGTAAGTGAATTGACATTTTCATATATCTCAGGACATACTGCAAATCTTATGTAAATCATACTTTAGGGACTTAGTTTGCCATTGATATTTTTTCTGTGGACAGAAAATGATTGTTTATGAATTAGAATCAGAAACTTGGCAATACCATACCTAAAGGAATAACTGCTAAACACCTAAACTCACTCCTGTGTCTGCTAATCGGGGACATATTGTCTTTTCTGCTCAGACATTTCGGCAAAAACAGTATTGCCTTTTAGTTAATCTTGTTTATTTTTTACTATGTATTATAGTTTGTTCATTTAAAATCATGTTTATACGTGTATGTCTGCAACAGGGAGAAACTGATAAAAATGAAGCAGTTCATGCAACATTCATAAACACCAAGCTTTTCTAAGAACAGGGACAGTCTTTTCCGGACTTTATATGAAATGTTGATCAGTTGAAAGGTTGAAAGGAGGAGGTTTTGAGTGAATGCTTGTGCTTGGCCACACGCTATGGAATGAATAGTTATAGTTATAGGGTATCATATTTGATAGTCAAGAGACCTGGGGATGGATGGTCTAATCTCTGGGGCAGAAGTCGCTGAGGTAGTGAAACAACTGCGCGGTGGTGGAGCCCCGGGGGTTGATGAGATCCGCCCTGGGTAGATACCCAAGGCTCTGGATGTTGTAGGACTGTCTTGGTTGACACGCCTCTGCAACATCGCGTGGACATCGGGGGCAGTGCCTTTGGAGTGGCAAACCGGGGTGTTGGTCCCCATCTTTAAGAAGCTGCTGACCAGAGGGTGTGTTCCAACTACCGAGGAATTACACTCCTCAGCCTCCCTGGTAAGGTCTATGTCAGGGTACTGGAAAAGAGGGTCCATCGATAGTTGAACCTCAGATTGAGGAGGAGCAATGTGGTTTTCGTCCTGGGTGTGGAACTGTGAACCAGCTCTTCGTCCTCGCTAGGGTGCTGGAGGGAGCATGGGAGTTTGCCAATCCAGTCCACATGTGTTTTGTGGATTTGGAGAAAGCTTACGACCGTGTTCCCAGGGGCTCCCTGTGGGGGGCGCTCCGGGAGTATGGGGTAGATGGCCCCTTGTTAGCGGCCATTAAGTCCCTGTACCAAAGGAGTGTGAGTCTGGTTCGCGTAGCCGGCAGTAAGTCGGACCTGTTCCCGGTGAGGGTTGGACTCCGCCAGGGCTGCCCTTTGTCACCGGTTCTGTTCATAACTTTTATGGACAGAATTTCTAGGCGCAGCCGGGTGGTGGACGGGTTTGGTTTCGGTGGCGGGAGGATCTCGTCTCTGCTTTTTGCCGAGGATGTGGTCCTCTTAGCTTCATCGAGCACCGACCTTCAGCTCTCGCTGGGGCGGTTCGCAGCTGAGTGTGAAGCGGCTGGGATGAAAATCAGCACCTCCAAGTCTGAGGCCATGGTTCTCAGCCGGAAACGGGTGGATTGCCCGCTCCGGGTCGGGGGGGAGGCTCTGCCTCAGGTGGAGGAGTTTAAGTATCTCGGGATCCTGTTCACGAGTGAGGGTAGGATGGAGCGGGAGATCGACAGGCGGATTGGGGCGGCGTCAGCAGTGATGCGGGCGCTGAATCGGTCCGTTGTGGGGAAGAAAGAGCTAAGCCGGAAGGCGAAGCTCTCGATTTACTGGTCGATCTACGTTCCGATCCTCACCTATGGTCATGAGCTTTGGGTAATGACCGAAAGAACGAGATCGCAAATACAAGCGGCCAAAATGAGTTTCCTCCGCAGGGTGGCCGGGCTCAGCCTTAGAGATAGGGTGAGGAGCTCGGTGATCCGGGAGGGACTCGGAGCCTAAATCAATAGGTGATAATTGTATAAATAAATCAATTAATAATTAAATGAATGCGTAAATAAATAAATGTAATAGCATTTTTTTTTTACCAAAATCTATTTATTTTGCATTTATTTATGTCATTTTTTGTCCTTCATAATTTTGTATACCATGTGGAATATTACAAATACATGTGAGTTTTGAACAAATGGTTAAAGGTCTTAAAATTTTCAAAGACGTGCTCATTGTGGTTTGTTATTTTCCACCAGCTTTAGAGGGCTAACAACCTCACCGAAAGCAGTTGTACAGTAAAAAATGCCTGACATCTTTTGTTTCCCCTTTTTTCAACAGTACACAACATGGCCAACCAAATTGCAAAGACCACTCAAAGTCTCACCACTGCAGCAGAGATGCGAGAAACCACCATTATGCTGATGCAACCCAATGCAAACTGGGAGGAGTATCTGACTCCTGCTCCCCTCTCTATTGCCATCATGGGGGAACTTGTTTTCATCTCCTCATGTGAAGACTTCTCCATCAACAAGAATGCCCCAAAA
>NW_019525439.1:1065990-1066757 GCF_002814215.2 Seriola lalandi dorsalis
ACTGAAATATAGTGATATAATTGAACATAATGAAACAAAGAGGAAGCCTCAGAGCCTCCATGTAGAAATATAATTATATATGTTAAACAGACTTTCTGGATAAAGTCTGAGCAGCACAGCACAGTTTGTCTACAGTCCTTGATCTGAGATAATGTAGGTTAATGATCTGCTGTTGAAGTTGTGATTATTGATTCCTGTATAACATTACAACAGCAGCTAGTGGTGCTAAGCTGCTACTAGAACCTGTGAGTAAAATAAACAGGTGACATTAGATAGTTCTCATTAGGCCGCTTGTTTTTACTTTGTTACAGTTGTTAGACTTTGAAGATGTGAGTGTTGAGAATAACAGTCCTCAGGTTTAACATCGTTTAACCAGGTTTAATCATCCAGGTCATACTGTGATGTGTTGTAAGACTATTTCATTCATATAAATTATTGGTCTTGTTAAATTTGAAGATGGTCTAGTAGCCTGCAGCCTACTACTAAATTAGATACCGTGTGTTTTTATAAACAATTTCAAATATGAAACAGACATTCCTTCTAATAATCACTTCCTGTCCTGATCCAGTTATAAACTGTTCTTGATGAATTCTTGGGTTTCACAGCAGCTCAGTCTAACTAATCTAGACTAGTGCAGGGGGCTGTTACTTAACTTAATCCAAGAGGTTAGTTGGTGTAAAAGTGCAGGAAGTCTGTTTTAAATCACAATATATTTTTCTGGGGAGGACCCTCAGACCCCCCCACCAATCATGTATCTTTCCAGACAT
>NW_019525439.1:1066807-1067564 GCF_002814215.2 Seriola lalandi dorsalis
AGTTTTAACAGGTGGCACAGCAGCAGTGACTGGATGAAGGATTTCTAATAGAAATGATGTCATCACAGTGACAGGATGGATCAGGATCTCATGATAAATGACATTCTGTACTTTTCTACTCTTCAGACAGATCAGCTGTGACACAGATTCACTGTTGATCAGTCGAATCATGTGGAATAAAGCAGCCATCCTCAGGATGAGTCCTGAGCTCCATCAAACCTGTCGGGACATTTTTATTTGACTTCAAGTCAAAGTCCAGAGGAAGCCAGAGAAACTGTAGAGCAGAGAGAAAGAGGCTCAACTCAACATACATGGACTCAGAGAGGAAGTCTAGTGAAGCTACAGCTGCTGTATAGTTTTGCTTTAAGGAGCCACTTTGTGGCTTCATCTGATCTGATGTCAGATTTGTTTCAGTCTGAAAACAGATGTTTCATGTTACAAAACATCTGTAGAAACAAATAAGCTGAAATTCCTGCTTAGGTCACAAAACAGAGCTGACAACAGCTGGTTTCATCACTGAGATCTCTTTTCCTCAATATGACACAGTGAATCATAATGAGACACTGAAGTCATCAGGAGGAAATTCCTCTGTTGTTGAAGTCAAAGATCTTCTGTAGAGATCTGTCACAGAAAATGTTTCAGCTCTTCCTCCTCAGTCAGTGTGTGTGTGTGTCTGCTGCAGGCCTCTACATACCTGAGAGTGTCCAGTCTCCAGTCTGGATCCTCCAGTCCAGCAGACAGCAGCTTCACTCCTGTG
>NW_019525439.1:1067614-1068170 GCF_002814215.2 Seriola lalandi dorsalis
ATTGAGCAGGAGACAGTTCATCTGTGGAGAGACGTCCTGATCTCAGGGACTGTTGGATCTGCTCCACTAGAGAACGATCATTCAGTTCATTCAGACAGTGGAACAGGTTGATGCTTTTCTCTGCAGAGGGAGTCTCTTCAATCTTCTTCTTGATGTACTGGACTGTTTCCTGATTGGTCTCTGAGCCACTTCCTGTCTGTGACATCAGACCTCGTAGGAGAGTCTGATTGGTCTGCAGTGAAAGACCCAGGAGGAAGCGGAGGAACAAGTCCAGGTGTCCATTTGGACTCTGTAAGGCCTCGTCCACAGCTCTCTGGTAGAAATGTTTTGCTTTAGATATGTTTCTTAATAGTTTAGGCCTTCGGGATGCGGTTTGCTTTTCTGACATCAGATTGAGTCCAGACTTGATGAAGGTCAGATGGACATGAAGAGCAGCCAGAAACTCCTGAACACTCAGATGGACGAAGCAGAACACCTTGTCCCGGTACAGGCCTCTCTCCTCTTTAAAGATCTGTGTGAACACTCCTGAGTACACTGAGGCTGCTCTGATATCGAT
>NW_019525439.1:1068220-1068717 GCF_002814215.2 Seriola lalandi dorsalis
ACAGTAATGCTAATATTCACTTGCTAGCTTAAGTTATGTATTGACACTATGGACCAGACGTCCCTGTTTCTGGACAGTCCCCGTGTTTAAGGTGAATTAAAAACAGACTGTAGAGACCGGAAGCTGGTAGAAGAGACAGGCAGACGTCTCCAACCAGGAGTTAAATATGACCGGAGCGAGTTATTCAGACCATCGGGGGGAAAGTGAGGAATATCCGCTGTTACTGTGGCTTATTTATTTGTGCTGCTCCTCTCGCGCTGGGGTTTGCTTCAGTAAAAGCTTCTCCCTCATTGATCCTGACGACCTGTTGCCTCCATGACAGGTGATGATGGAGGGTCATCACGACGCGCCTGCTGCTGCCACTGATACATCACATGCTGTCCACGTGGATTCATCAAGCAGCACAGACTCGATGCAAAGGTCCAGTTCAGTCAGATTCACTGACATTGATGCAGAACTGTGAGTATTGCTTTATTAATATACAGTCTATGGTGCTA
>NW_019525439.1:1068767-1069822 GCF_002814215.2 Seriola lalandi dorsalis
AATTTTTCACGTTTTGCTGTTATTTAGTTTTAATTAGTTTCCTGTTCAACATAATTACAGCTTGTTCTTCATTACTGACAGACTGATGCTGATATCCAGTTTATTTGGTAAGTAAATGATTATTTTTTAAAGGTCCAACAGTTTTAATGTGTATGATGCTTCCTTAAAGTTAGTGCATTATTTCCCTACGTGTTTTAACTGGAGAACAGGAGACAGTTAGCATCCCAATTAATATCTAGTTAGCTAGGAAGTGTTTGCTATGCTAAACGTACCTGGTCCCACCGGGCTGGTAACCTGTGTTAACCACAGACTGTGGGGCTGTAAACCTGGTAAAAACATCAATTTAACCTCCGTTAACGATGTTTGTTTTGTGTTTCTGACACGTGACACAGTTTAAGTGACCTGTGTTAGTGTGATGTAAGATGTGTATAAGAGACAGCTGTGAGGACGTTCACAACAGACAGAAACTCTTTGATTTAGACGAGGTCGAACAACACGTCGTACAAACTAGTTCTTTTCTAGAATAACCTGAATCCTACTGTCAGTTACAGCTTACATCTGATCAGCTGATGGACGTCGTCCTTTAAAGTAAATGTCCCAGCCCTTTGAACGGTCGCTCTTTAAAGACAGACAGCTGGGTTCAGGAGAGTCTGGTCTCTGCTGCTGGATCCTGAAACAGAAACAGAACTGATGAATGTGCATGTTGGATAAAAACTGATGAAAAATATGTTCAAACTTTTAATAAACAAAAACTGACTTTTAATGTGAAACATCTTACTGACAGTATAATTTCTGACCTTCCACCAACAGATTTTCTCAAATCAAGAGGATGATCCATGGACCGGTCGCTTTTCATGGACACACAGCTGGATCCAGGTCCAGTTCCAGGTCCAGTTCCAGGTCCAGGTCCAGGTCCAGCAGAGTCTGGCTTGTGCTTCTTCTTTCTGCTTCAACACAACACACAGAGCTTTGAGTGTGAATAATGATGGAGCAGTGATGTGAGTCATGGACAGTTAGAGATCCTCATCTCACCTCTGAGCTCTGGTCTTTCTCTC
>NW_019525439.1:1069872-1070452 GCF_002814215.2 Seriola lalandi dorsalis
TTTGGAAGTTCACTATATTTTGTTTCTCTAATGCTATTTGTTCTATTTTGCTTTGAGATTGAACATGGGTCACTGTCACTATGCATTATTTCAGTTTTTCCTGATTTAAGGTGTATTTGTAAAATACTGAAAGGAGAGTTTACTAAAAAGCACAAATTAATAATTCATGGATAGTTTAAACTGTGTCAGCTATAATGTAAAGGGTATAAATAGTCCAATTAAGAGGAAAAAAATATTCAACCAACTACAAAAACTAAACTGTTCTATAGCAATGATACAATAGTCTCATTTGACAGAAAAAGAGCACTTAAAATTAAGGAGAGAATGGGTGGATCAGATATATAGCTCCTCCTTCAAATATGGGAGGAAAAGAGGAGTTGCTATCTTGCTAAATAAATCAGTTTATTTTAGCCATGAAAAAACAATTGAGGATAAAGAGGGTAGATATGTAATGGTAATAGGCACTATTGGAGGTACTAAAGTTACACTGGTTAATCTATATGCCCCGAACGAGGACTGTCCAAATTTCTTTAAGATGATAGCATCTCTATTAGCAGACAAAGCAGAGGGAATTATTTTA
>NW_019525439.1:1070502-1118377 GCF_002814215.2 Seriola lalandi dorsalis
TGAGAGGTGCTTGAATGCTTTTTCTAGGGCATTAACATCTTTACCTGAGGTGGTGATTCATAACTAACGACAGAGTATAATGCATTAGCACAGGTTTGGGGACAGGTTCCTGTCAGCAGCATTACTTCCTCTTCTCTTCCCATGTCTACTTCAGCCATCCAACACATAGATAATGCAGAGGCTGCGGTTTGGACCACATGTCAGCCCATGACTCAGTCACAGGTCACATTCAAAATGATCAACTACGTAATGTGATCTGGCTGGAAACTCACGAGAATACATTCCACACATTTATCCTTGGGCGTGTGAGTAATGAGGCATGAATGTACAATTTGTGTTACGTTACTTAACAGCAAATCTTTGATTCATTTCCTGTAACTTCAGGAAATTATCTGGAAAGAATCGACCAAGGCCAAGCTTTAATGGAGCTGTTGGGGACCAAACAGGATTCCTGAAGTTAAACTCAGGTGTATAGTGATTTAAGGGGAGATACTATAGTAAATGGCTGGTTTCTTGCTTTTTTGGTACTTTTGAGTCCAGACTGGGAATTTATAACATATTAGGAGAGTGCAAATTGTAGTCTAGTGTTTAAAAGAATCTGGTTTTCTTCCAAGTGCTCTTGAGTGTGACTCTTATCCTATAAAATGATCAAAATGGGAGACTCAGTGTCTAAAAGTGGATCACCTCGGGAGCTCCCAGATCTGTTGTGTTGCATGCAGCATCTGTGTTGTGTCAAGTGTAAGTCACACTATTAAAAAAACAAGATAAAAAAACAGCTTTAAACAATGACTCCTTCACCAGGAATTGAGATATGGGAAACAAGTCCATTTCAAACCCACTGACCTTCACTGGGAATGAAGCTCATTTATTTGTCATCTCTTGTGGTGTTTTTATAACTTCCTGATGAAGGCCAGCCAGATTGTGAAAACAATTTCACCACAAGGTGCATTCAGGAGCCTTTGACCCTATCGCACTATCTTCCTCAGCAGATTTGAGTTCGCCCAGTTGTCATATAAATGTAGAAGCTTACATTTCCATTGCTTTCATTCAGAGCACTTCATAGACTTTTCGACCACGTTGGCTTTTGAGGCAACTGGTCGAGCTCCATCAAACACATCTGCTGAGGAAGATCATGTGATGCAAATTCATCAATTGTTTTTCCAGAAGTTTTTACTACAGCAATATCTATATCACAATAGACAAAATATCTTTGTGGTATCTATCCAGGCAGTTGGTTTGATTTTATGTGATGTTAGATTTCTGCCGCTGCTGAGTTACTGAGGAGGTTCATTGAATTTTGTTTGTGTTGCTCACAGCTCTGGAAACACCAACAGGAAAAATAGAGTGTAGATAATAAAGAAGATAATCTGCAGACCTCACTGAACAGCTTTCACTGGAAACATCTTCTACCAAAGAAATAGTCCCCATGTAAACTGTTGACAATGAGCTCTGTGGATTAAACAAAGGAACAGGGACATTGTTTCTCAAACAGGCGCTGCTGTTTAATTTCTCCAACTTTCAATGCTGTAAATGTCACAAATAAACATCACCTCTGTTTTGTTGGTATAGAGGCAGAGAGACACATGGGTATCTCAAAACAAAACTCAAAATTATTGGCACGCTAGAAAACCACTAGGGATAAGTGACAAATGTGTTTTTGGTAATTTGAGTGAATTGACCCTCTTAAGAATTGTCCTCATTAATCAGAAGTTTCAACAGGGCAAATCCCAAAGAGACAAAGAATGTATTGAGCTGGCAAATGCTCAAATGTGAGTCCCTGTTGATACTGTTGATGACACGCAGTCATCCAGGGACCTTGGACTTAGAAATATGCAGTAAAAATACTGTAGAAGCTGCAGGATCTTGTGTGAGGCGTAGCCATCTCTCTTCTTCTGTGGTCTGTCTGTCAAAGTAATGTCGTCTAATTACTTAAACAGGCTCCACCAGCAGAGTCCAGCTGAGTTAGAGTCTCCTCAGAGGCTGAAATCTTGAATATTCACCGAGGAGCTTCAACCCCATTCTACCTCCTCCTCTTCCTCCTCCTCCTCCTCCTCCTCCTCCTCCTCCTGGGACCAAACAAGACTGCTCTCCTACATCCCCGCAAACAAGGTCAAGCATATTTCAGGAAGAGTCATGGGAAAAGCTCAAACAAATAACAGCACCATACAGCCCTTTTATTTTTCATCTGGGGTTGATCCTGTGATAAGATTTTAACAGTGTGTAAAGAGCAGGCTTGTTGCAGTGAGTCAACACTAGCACTGGGTCATAAATGATGATCAGAAGCAGGAAGTTACAAGGAATGTATATCACTGCCTGACAGTTACATTTCTCAGTTTATGAGGGAACTCCACAGGCCTGGAGTGAGAAGAGCGGTCATATTTTTACATTAGCACCTGTCAGGCTCTGACTGCACCATCCATAAATCCATTAGATTCCTGCTTTTTCATCTTCTTTTCTAATTGTTAAAATAATATTCTTTAAGTCAAGTAAATAAACCAAAGTCAAAGCCCATTTACTAGCTCTCTCTGAAGTCGAGGAAGTGAACTATTAAATTAAACTATCAAACTAACTTTCTGTCTAATTAAAAATATTTCTGGACAACTTAAAGCTAAAAAGACTAGATGCAAGGTGTTTCTGTGAGCATCGGAGCCAGAAGAACAAAAGCACTATAGTCCAAAAAAACTTTGTCATTTTAGAGCAGTGTGTCCTAAACTACATCATCTTGTCAGCTGGTTTTCTACTCCCTTCAGCTAACATGGACACTAGCCTGGCACAGCCTCCATATAAACATAATCAGAGCAGATCAGTACAGAGGTTCTGAACTGTAAATATTTATGCAGATTATGTAAGTAATAGTAAGGGAAAGTCTTCATGGGACTACCCTCATAAAACCATCTTTGGGAAAAGGGGTACAGGCTTTTCAAAGGAAACTTTTTTCCTGACCTTTTCTTGCTTTTTTAAGAGAGACGTTGTCAAGACAGTTGATGATATTCAGCAAAGAGGGTGTTAACTTTCAGTTCCTTTATCTTAAGTTTGTGTGGTTATTCATTTGTTTCTTGGTCAAAATGTACAAAAGGCAAATAAAGGGGATAGGGATAAGGGATAGTTTGCCATTTTAGGAAATACATTTTTGCTTGTTTTGCTGAGAGTTAGAGTAGAAGATCGATACCTCTGTCATGATGCTGCAGCCAGCAGCTGGTTAGCTTAGCACAAAGACTGGAAACAGGGGGAAACAGCTAGCCTGGTTCAGTCCAAAGATCAGAAGATCCAGACACATGCACCTTTATAATGATGTATCTTCTCTGTTTAACCGATACAAATAAAAAAGTGTATAAATGACACATTGTGACTTTACAAGTGGTTACTACCCCTGGCCATAACTCAGGTCAGCAGCTGCTGACTGTAGCTTTATATCAACCGTGTTGGAATAAGAGTGGTATTGATCTCCTCATCTAACTCTAGACAACAAGACGAAACAAGCTTATTTACAATAATGTCAAACTCTTACTTTAAGTCTTTGAAACAGACAGCATCATTTAACACACAAATTCCTCAGTACAGTTTCTTCCTTTCCCGAAAAGGCTGCAGAATAGTAATTCCAACCTTTTTGGCTTGTGAGCCGTTAAAATTAACCAATATTGTGATTCTTCCTTGCTGTTACTTTAACTAAAGCTTTTAGTTTTTATAACAATGATTTTTAGAGGCTTGAAATGATTATTTATTAGAAGAAAACACAAGATAAAAGTCAATACATAATTCTGTGAAGCACAAATATGTTGTTTTGCATTTTCTCTGTAACTTCTGCTGTATCATAATTTTCCTTTGCAAAACAGCCTGAAACGTCAGCAGGCATACCGACACCTGCTGTACATGATGAGGACAAACAAATACTCCATACATTCATTCATTTATACACAATCCTTTGTTTTATGGCATTTTTTTATTGCATGTACACCAGTGACAGTTGATTCAAGCTGAAAAGAAACTTTAGCAAATTTGTTTTCAACAACTAGTTTACATACAAGCAGCAAGTAGCAGGAGAAGAAGAAAATCAGTTTTATAAATTGGAATATTTAGTTCAAAAAGTACAATGATGTCTCAAATTTTGGTGTTATAAAAGGGTGGGTTATCACCTTTCTGGATAAAAAAACGGCTTAATTCAAAGGCGTATATATATATATATATATATATATATATATATATAATATTCTTTGAATAAAATAAAAATTGAATAAAAAGATGTGCAAACGATATGAAATTAAGAAATAGTCATAGACATACATCACAGGACACTTCTGCGGAATTTATACAAACATTTCAATGTGCTAAAGGCCGATTTTTAGTCGTAAATACTGAGCTCTGTATCAGCTGTAGACTATGAGTGAATTAGCAATACTGCAGTGTTCATGTGCAAAGCTGAGGTTTGGAAGTTTCTCTGCTGGTGTCAGCAGTGTTTGACATTTCGCTGTTTTGGGTGCAGGTGTTGCAGGTGTAGTTAGTGGCGGTCAGTCGTCGTTGTTGCAGTCCGTACACAGAATCAGGTCGCGGTCGGGGAAGAAGCCGGAGCCCACCAGCGACACAGAGCAGCGCGAGCACTTGAAGCACGGCTGGTGCCACTGCCGGTCCTCAAAAGAAACATACTTTCCATCTCCAAACCCTGCGAGAGGAGCATACAACATATGAGCAACTAATGAAGGAATGTTTTACTGGGGGTGGGAAATAGAGTTTAATAACAGCCTTGCAACATTCAGGAAATACCATAAATGAATTCCTGATAACATCAGTATTTGGCAGTAACAATAAGAAAACACTGCCAGTTCTGTGTACCTGCTGGTATTCTAGTTCAGAGCTATGGTCAAAAGCATTTCATTCAACTGTGCATGTGAAGTTTCTTTGTTAACGCTAGAAAGGGGAAGATGGGATGATAACAGACTTTGTTGTGCCTGTATTGCTGCATTGTCTCTTCTTCAATTTTCTTGTTCTTCCTCTGTGCTCACGTAAAGCCATGTATAGTGTTATCACAGTCTCTTTCATATTAGTCTGAAGGTGCAAGTTCTTGTCAGTATTAAAGTGATGAAAAGACACAGTACAGTGTCGTGGTTTGGTTTTAGGTTGCTCGTTTTTTGTGTTGCCAGTTTGGAGCCATCTACACACAGTGGCCCTCATTTATCAATCTTGCGTGAAAACAGGCGCAGATCTGAGCGCAGAATTGGTCGTACGATAGGATACACGTGTGATTCATGAAACTTTCGTATCTGAGCAATCCCAGCGTACGAATGATCGGGTCTTGATAAATGCGGCGGCTGAATTCGATCGTCATTAACATGTTACGCCCTTAAATATTCCTGGTTCGGAGGCCTCGCCCACTAAGGTCAAACATGGAGAGAAGCGTTACTGGCAAAAAACGAAACTTTTCAGAGATGGAGATCGACATCCTGACATCCGAGGTGGCGCAAAATAAGGATGTGCTTTTTGGCAGTCTGAGGAGTGGGGTCACAGGAGCTCATAAAACCGCTGTGTGGAAGAGGGTAACGGAGATGAGTTTGGCTCTGCAGTGCCGCCTCCTGCCGCCGCGCGCCAACACAGCTGTTTTGAAAAATAAAAGAATCGTGTGTGTCCCCCCCGGTCACCTGCCCAGCACGTTTAAAAGTGATAGCTTGGCATCACAAATCACCTGTACATTTATAGAGTGGTAGTTTTTGCGATTGATGAATGCGTAATCATTCATGGATGGTTCCTTCAGACGCACGAGTGCAATCAATTGCTCCAACCAAATTTGGAAACCCAGCAATCTGGAGATCCCTGCGGTCTCTGAAAACGCTCTCACGTCTGACGCGCGTATTGTTCCTCCAAAACGGGTAAATCTGCCATCGTTATGATTTGATAACTGTCAAAGCATCTGTTTAAATAAGGGAGTGAGTAAACATCTGACCAACCACAGTGCAACAATGATTATCTCACCAGATGCTTTTAATTGTTGTTCCAGTTGTGTCACACCCATCGGAAAAAACAAAAAACAATTACACAATTTTGCCATGGGTTAATTTGCAAACACACATTTCTGCTTGTATTTATTATTATTTCAAATTTTAATGTGCAATAATTAGATGTCATGTTAGGCTATTTAGCCTCTCATATTGTTTTATTGTACAAAAAAGTGGTATCAGTAAAAAACGTGGGCTTTTTTAAAATTCAATTTTTTTTTATCTTGTTTTATTCGTTTTAAGAATCCGTTTTGATCTGTTCTAAATATGTGACTGTTTATGTTGAGGTTTGTTTAATAATTATTTTCAGACTCAGCCAGATTTTGCTGCTGCACCGCAAATCCAGATTTGCGTACACGAGCTCAGACCTGACGTGAGATCTGATCGTAGCGTCCGCTCACGTCCAAATTGATAAATGCCGAAGCTTGCGTGGAAATGGTCGTACGCACGGTTTTCTGCCGTACGTTCGTTTGATAAATGAGGGCCAGTGTCTTTAAAGTGGCTACCAATATTTTTACGATAACAACGTAATACATGACAACGTAATGATGAACCTACAGAGAATTATCACCTGAACCTGCAGCTTCCCTCAGCTTTACGGGGCTCATTGTCTAGCTCTCTGGCTTTACTGTTTTGATCCACGCTCACCGCTCTCACAGTGTTGTTTTCTCGATGAACCCACTGTGCACTACCTGCTCCGCACCAAACAGCAGACAAACACAATTTAAGACTATCTGGTGAACAAAGTGGAGCATTGAGCAGGGAGGAGACTAAAAACAGAGGTAAAAGAGAGGGACTATTGGACACACATTCATCACGAAACACAACTCTAAATGACAGCTATTGTTGCTCTGATACCACTGGTTGTGTAAATAAACAACTGTTTGCCATATCAAGTGATGATATGTCAATGTTATGTTCATGTCTTGTTTCCAAATGGCCAGAAAAAGCATCAGTTGTTGCAGGTTTTAAGTTCATTTTTGGAACCATTTATGGTCTGCATTTTATCAGCAATAGCTAATCGGTATATTTTGTATTCTCTTATATATCTGTATTGTATTCTTACATATCTATGTTGTAGTTGTCATTGTAAGTTGGAGGGTCCACCATTCCAGAGTGGGATTCAAACATCTTTAATACACATGAAGGATTCACAGGAAACACCATAGCATGTCAATTCAGTGTTGCTGTTTGTAATATTATCTCTGTCTTTACCATTGAATATTTTCTACTGCTACTGCTTCACATTAAGAGTTTGCAACTGATTCGCAACACAGGCTGGTCCTTTCTTAGGACAATAGCACAAAACCTACACAACACAAAGAGAGGATATTTGCAATCATGCAAATCACACAGAAAGGATCAGATCCAAGATTTTCAACCTGAGTCAACTGACTGCCTAAACCTGCTTGTTATAGATTGTTGCTTTGGCATTTTAACCTTTACTGATAGCAGATAATCAAGACAAACAGGAGTCATAGGGAAAAAACGGAAGACGATAAGGAACAAACGACCGCTAGGTTAGCAAGGCACCACACCCTAAAGTGTTAACTCTAGGAATTTACCCGGTGGTCCAGTGCACTTTACTGACCTGTGATGGCTGTGTTGCAGCCGGCACACTTTTTGGCATAGAGGCTGCTGAAGCACTTGACGCAGTACGGACTTTCTCCCTGCGAGGTGAAGGGTTGACCAGCCAGAGGAGCTTTGCAGCCGTTGCAGAAGAAACACTCTTTGTGCCACACCTTGTCCTTGTAGGTCACCCCTCCTTTAGTGAGAGCCTGCAGGACACAAACACAGACTGTTCATGTAAAATGCGTCAAGTGAAGATCCTGCCTTGTTTATATCGGGCAGCTGCGGCGTCTCTGACGTCTTCTTCTTTGGGTTTTCTACTGATAAATATGACTTCTCTGCATGGCTGTTTCATCATCATTATCACTCATTATCAGTATTATCTGACTTGTAATTCATTACTTTGTGTTATATTTATGGGTATTTTAAAATCATATTTAGATCTAAAGTTTGTTTTGTCTATCATTTCTATTTGTCTCTAATGAGGTAAGCAATTGAACATCTTTGGGCAAAACATTTGAAGCTGTCACTTTGGGCTCTGACATTTTGAGATAGAATTTTATTGACTAAAGAATTAATAAAACATAATCAAGAGTTAATAAATAATGAATAACAGTAGTAAGTGTTGTGTACAATATTCATCAACATCAGTCACTGAGGCCTGGTTTACCTTTTTGCAGTGGCTGCACTGAGGAGCAAACCTGCCCTCGTAGCATGGCACACAGTAGTAGTTGTTTTTATCTGGGATGAAAGCCTCGGCTCCGATCGGCTTCTCGCAGCCGTGACACATAAAACAGTCCTCGTGCCACGTAGAGCCGCCGTACTCCAACATCCTCGATCCTGTCAGAGAAAACAGAGAGGAAGTGAGGGGAACAGATGAAGGTTGAAACTGAGACGTTTTTTGATTGTTTGTTAATATCTTCCCTGACTTTCTGAAGGTTCTGTGTCACTCTGGGCGTTCCTCGGATCTCTGTCCTGCTCTGCTGTAACTAGAATAATAGCGTTCACACAAACGCTGAGGAGGCCCAAAGTGATAATTCAGTGTAATGGCTAAACCTGTTCTTACACGGCCCTGCTTCAGCGTATCTCCTATCAAACTGATCTGACAAGCTGTAACAAAGCAATGCATACACTGCTGCACAGCATCTTAACGCTCCTTTTTATTTATTTCACAGTTTTAACTATTTCATAAGTGGCAGTTAGCGCACTCCCACATAAGTATGAGAATCACACGCCTCACTGGAGAGGTTTATGGAAGTCGGGAACCGGTCATGCTTATGATATTGGATGTCAGATCCTTTAATCACTGGCCTTGTTTTACAACTTTTGGGACCTGAAATGAAGACCAAAGGCATGACGGTGTTTTGAACTTGAACTTGGCTGCACTTTTATGAAAAGGGGGGAGAGGGCAGCAGCTTTTAAAGGCATTCCAGGCTGAGCAGAAACTGAAGAAAATAACTGCTCAGTTCAGAAAAGAACTGGTGAGTTATAATAATCCCACAGTACCCACAGGCCCGGGTAATTTTCAGTCATCCGACACCACTGCTGCGCTCGTGTCGTCACAGCGGCCAGAGCTGAAAACTCTGCTGGGAGAAATTTTCACCAGAGCAAGGAAACAATCATTCTGTCACATCTAAGCTGTCACACACCGCTTAACAAAAACTCATTGGCCTCTTTACCCCTGCAAAAACAGGGTGTGAACCTCCTGACTGTTGGTGTGATAACTGAGGGAGCTGTCTGCAAGGCTGTGTGTGAACTTTTTTCAGTTTTTCTTGTCACTACCTGGCATGACTGTCTTGTCGCAGGCCACACACTTGGAGGAGAACTCGTTGCAGAAGCAGTCGCTGCACACGAGTGCGTCCTCCTGGCTGGTGAAGGGCTCATCTGCCAGAGAGCGGTCGCAGCGGAAACAGCGAAAGCAGTGCTCGTGGTAATGTCTGTTCTCATAGAAGAGCTCCTGGGGGAGGAGGAGGAGGAGAGGGAGGGTCAGACAGAGCAACTCCAGTTTGTAAAAGTGGATCAACAATAGAAACTCAAAATTTCTCTATAATAAAATATATTTAATAAAATCATTGCTGCAATGACATTTTGTTCCGTTTTTCACAGGGAGGTTCAGACTCCAGTCACTACCTTACTTGCTAAATTAAGACATCAGGGCGGATGGATTTGTGAAAGGAAGGAGGCCAAGGAGGATTATACAAAGTCCTCTGTGATATGAAAACAAAATCTCAAATTAAATCAAGTGTAATCATGCATATCTGGCAGACAAGATAAAACAAAGAGGAATAACAAGAGCAGGGAAGAGAAACAAACATAAAACATACAAATGATCAATTATTTAAAAAAAAAGGATCTTGAAACCTGTAATAAAGATGATGGCTTTTTCATTTAAAGCTGCTCCAGAGCACAGCGTGGGGGAAGAAATAAAACAATTTCAATTTCCAAAATAAAAAGTTGGATTCATAAGTTGTAGTTTATAGTGGCTGTTGTCAGCAAATGTTAGCAAAATCAAGCTAGATTTTCCTTTATAGACGTAATTACTGAGGCGATTTAATGACTCTTTTACTCGTGCTACTGCTACACTGCAATCTATAATTTACCCCTATCCCTTTACTGTAACTTGTGGCCATAGTTGTCGGTGTGAAGCAAACGTTACATACTCACTTTAATAAGCAGTGGGACAATAAAGTAAATGACGTCATTTGAAGACTTAGTAGAATACGAGTGTCTGAAATTTGATTTACAACTTTTTGGAAACATTGGGAAGATTTTCAGGTGTGCAAATCAAAACTAAACTTAGCCTTGTTTGGCTCTGCACAAAGTAATAAAAATAAAAAAGCTAAAAACCAACTAATTAAAAAAGTTTTTAGGCTTTAAACTCAAATTATCGTTGAAGCAGAGTTGTTGGTGTTGTTGGGTAAAATGCCCTGTTTTGTAACTAAGAGGATTTTACACAGTCTTAACTTTCATTGTTTCATTCAGTAAATATTTATTTGATCATGACCTCCATTGTTGTATAAAAACTACTTGAAAAACATCAGTAAGCCACACCGCTGACACTGTAGTTTATTCTGTATCAAACGTGTGTTAATTCACATCTAAAAATAGTCCCCCTAAAATGCACAGTTTCCACCTATTTGAATGATGTTCGCGTAAAAACAATAGTGCCCAGCTGGTGAAGGAAGTTACTGAGCCTTTAAAAAAAATGAAACCTTATATTTGTGAGCAGATGTTTGTCTTCAATAGAAACCACTGGGCTTAGAGCTGAATGGCACAGACAGGGTAGGGAAGGTGGAAAGTATTGAAAGACAAATAATTCATGGTCTTATTATTATTGTTGTTATTTATGGTCGGTTTAGGACCTCTCAGAGGATTTATTGACAATAAGAAACATAGAAAAATGCTGCTTCACTGTTTTGTTTGAAATCAGAGCACTGTGCCCTAAAGTGAAAGTTAATAAAAACACTTGATATGTTATTGTTCCTCACAGGGAGACTCTATTTGCTGCCCCCCATCCGCCTGGAGGTCAGAGGTCAGGGTCAGCCACAGGATTCAGTTTCCCACACAAGGACACTTCAGTGCATTGGATGTTTGCCGACATCGGAGCCCAAACCCAAAGTTTCCTTTTTCCTATGACACCCAGCTGCCCTCCAAACACAAAAGAGTTAACATAGGAGATAAACACGAGAAAAATCCATTTTCTTAAAAATTAGAATAACACACTTTGTGACTTTCCTCTTTAACTGCTGCTTGTGTTCCAGTTCATCTGCAGTTCAAACAAGCTCCCTGATAAATGGTCTCAGTGAACGGTGCGTGAAAAACTTATTTTTGAGGAATTAGACTTTCAAAGTAAAAGAAACAAGTGACGGAGCGGGGTGGGGTGAGGGCGGATGAAGGATGAATGTTGTTACGTCTTGTGGGGGGAGGAGGGACGGCCAAAGCAAGCAGTAGCATAATTCACTGCCAGTCCCTCGCAGGGAGTCCATAATTCACAGGACACTGATGGCCTGGCGGCGTCAGTGGGTGTTTCCATCAGGTCAGTGTTTTTCATTTTCACTAACTAAGGCTTTCTGGAAAGCTAAAGGGGATTACAGACAAGTTGCTGTTCTGTAAGTAAGAGTTATGTTTTCCAGGAATACCAGCTGGACTGTAGCAGAAAAAATGAGCTGTACTCAGATTGTTTTATTAAGTAAAAGTAGTAGAGCTGTTGCTATGTAAATGTACTTTAAGTATCTAAAGTAAAAGTACGCATCCTGAGGCAGAATGGCCATTTGCAATGTCATATCTTAATTTATTTTTTGATTATTATTAGTGATGCATTAACAGCAGCAGCACTTTAATGTTGTAGCTGGTTGAGATGGATTCAATTTAAATTCATTTATATAATGATATTTAGTATATATCATATTTATGGCAGAGACAATTAGTTGATCAACATAATATTAATTGGCAACTTTTTTGAGTTTTGAGTTTTGTTGATTCTTCAGCTGAGGGTTTTACTTTGTCTCATTAATTTTTTTTACTATTTTTAGAAGTTCAATAGACAAAATGGTTAATTAATTAATTAATTAAGAAAATGATTGTCAGATTAAAGAACAAGGAAAAACTTGTTAGTGGCTGCCCCAATTTATTTAAAATCATTTAAAATCTTAAACTACAGCTTTCAAACAGTGTACTGTAGTGGAGGAAAAAACTTAAAGTTTCCTTCTGAAATGTGAGAAGTATAAAGTAGCATGAAATGAAAATACTCAACTTAAATACAAACACTTCAAATTGAGCAACTGTACTCAGTTACTTTCCAGCACCGTACAGTTTGATCTTACCTTGGCATTGTGACTGATGATTTCTTTACATTCCTGGCAGGTGTTGGCGTGCAGGCGGTCGTAGCAGGGGATGCAGTGAGGGTTGTCCTCCACGTCGATGTATTTGCGTCCGTACAGGGACTCGTTGCAGTTTTTGCAGTCGAAGCGGTCGCTCATGATGTCTTTTTTCAGGCTGACCACCTGCAAAACAGAGAGGTTGCAGGCACAGATTAGCATTCAGTATCAACGAGAAGACAGAGCAGGAAGGAGGAGGAGGAGTGAGATTAGCAAGACGGAGAGAGACAAGCAGGAGCAGGAAGAAGGGAGGAAGACGGTTTTTGGATACAGAGCTGGGAAACAAAGACCAACAGGAGAAACAAAAAAATGAAGAAAAGTAATAACAAAATGTAATTTTTATGTTGGCGTTCATTCGCTTTAGAAATCTGGTTGATATCCTACCCTCCGCATGCATTATAAAATACAGCTAAACCCATAGACTTTGTTTATTAGGTCCTAACAGACATGACAAGTGGAAGTCCTGACATGCTGTGATAAAATATATCATATACTTATATTTTATTATTTCAGTGCCTAAACCTAACCAAACTTTAAACTTTACTGTAACAATTTCACATCACAAAAGGGCTTTTTATTCCTTTTTTTTAAACTAGAAATGCTTGCCAGAAAGTTGTGAACCAAGGGACTTATTGAGAAAAGAGCAGAAATGTGCAGCGGTGAGCTAATCTTCTGTAGTGGAAAATGGATGTTTCGGTAATGAGATTTGCATGGTGTTCAAAAAAAGAGTTATTGATGGTGAGGCAGAAGTTGTGAATGCATTTGATGAAGGATTTGGGACCAGTGCAGATCATACTGGATTTTGATTTATCACAGTTTAGTTTGAGAGAGTTGGTGGAGTGTGCAGCAGAGACGATGGATGTGTCGGAGATGTAGAGCTTGGGTGTCTCTGGTGTAACAGTGGAAGTGGAGAGCATGGCGTAAGATGAAGTTACCAAAGGAGGAACATGTAGAGCATGAAGCACTGAACCCTGGGGGACGCCTTGGGACATAGAAGCAGCGCAGGAGGTGAATCTATTGATGGTGATGAACTGTTGTCTGTCTGTGAGATGTCAAGAGAGAGTCAAGGGAGGATTTATGAGGGGAGAGAGTATTGGAGAGGTTAATGATGTCAAAAGAAGCAGTGAGGTCGAGCAGAGGAGGTGAGTTTGAAAAAGAGGTGAAGCTATCCTATAGAATCAAATAGAATCTTATTTAGAGTTAACATGCAAGAAATAGAAATAGTATAATGAAAGACATCATAGTGTAGTTAAATGTACAGTAGAGAGAGAGCTACGTGAACACTTCAAGTCAATGAGTTATGGCTGATTCATTGTAAAAAAAAAAAAAAAAAAAGTAGTGTAATGATATAGCTGCTTCTCCCGTTTCATCAGTACTCACTAAGGAGTGAAAGCTCATGATGTCAGTCTCTCCTCCCTCTCGCTCTTGTACGAAACCCCCTGCGGCGGTTTGACATTGAGAAAGAACAACTAAACAATATTAATTGTTGGGAGCTGAACTGAAACAGCGTTCTCAATTTCAAAGGCTCTCTCGAGGGCTTTTTCATCATTGTGTTTGGCTTGTGTTTAAAGGGCAATGCCACTCGTTTATCTTGTTTACTTCTTTTGTCCACAACTTTCTCATGAACGCATAACCTTCTTTTGCTGTTCGAGTCAAGATAACAAAAACCTCAACTTGTAAATGCGATCAAGATGTTTTGTGTTTGCTGCAACTTAAACTTCTTTTACCAAAAGAAACTACTGTCATCAACGAATTGTATTCTATGAAAACTTCATCAGCCGTGAACATTTAATCCTTCACCATTTTAAGAGCATATCCCAGATTTTGCCGGGAGACTGCCCATTAGTTTCCGAGATCAAGTGGTTCGTCTTTACAAAAACTGCTTCTCAACTGCAAACAAATACAATATATCCCAGGATACTTCTTAAATTCAGCAGCATTGCCAAAAGTACAACTTTGTCCTTTTTTAACTGGCTCATATTTTCTCATAAGAATCTTTTAATGGGATCAATTGTGTCCCAAATCTCAATTGCCTCATTATGAGGTTTTTTATGTCTTGCGTGCCTGTGTGCATGATACAAAACACAAACCCACTGGGGGAAATGGGGTTGATTTCCAAACATTAACATCAAAACTGTCTTTCTCATATTATTGACCCTGAAGATGCTGTGTCAATATTCATTCTCAGATGTTTTTGATTGTTTTTGCTAAAGAATTTTTGGCCTGACACAACTGTAATTGCAAACCACACGCCAGCAAGTGAGATATAAAAAGCACAGCTGACACAACTAATGACATTTTGTTTGAAGTTGATTGTTATGATTGAAAACAACAGAGTCACAAGGTCTGGTGTAAAATGACAACACTCTGTAAGCATGGTTTTATCATAATTTGTAGGTTGAAATGGGTTGATGTGTTTAGTTTAAAACTTGGCTAAATTTGTAAAGTTTGTTTATATAACATGTTTAAGTAACTACATTTTAATGTCAGGCCCTGCTTCACACTGAAAATAGCCACTGAAGTGCGGTTGGGAGAAAACATTTATGCAACAAAGATGTAAAAAAAACAACCTTTCTACAACATTTATTGGATGGATTGAAATTTTAATAGATGGTCAAATATGATGATAATGACTTTCCAGGTCTGTTAAAAACCAGATGATGCATCTCGTCTTGAAAACAATACATACAACAAACAATATATTTGTTTTTTTTCTATGCCCCCACTATCAGAGTCAGAAGGTGATAGTATCATGAGCTACAGGGTACACGTCCATGGGCCCTAGGTCAAAGCCTCTGTTGAAATTACTTGTTGGAAAGTCACTCAAATGACAATAAAGCGACGCATAATCAACAACAAGAAACAGAAAGCAACTACAAAAGGATGCAAAAACACTACAAAGGGCATAAAAGGCCAAATAGACACAAAATGACCACAAAAAGGTGAAAAACGTCCACAGAGAGACAGAAAATGACGACAAAGAGATTCAAAACAACAAGCAAAGGCAAAATCACCACAGAGGCACAAAAGACTACAAAGAGACACAACGCAACCGCAATGCAATCTGCAGCTTGTGGAGCAGAGGAAGGACAGGTGGAAATAAAACTGGGCACACAGACAATAACATCATCCCACCATTATTACTGAAGACAGTGAGGCATTAACAGAGTATGTGACCCCATGTTCTGCAGCAGCGAAGGGAAATGAGCGAGGAAATGATGTGTGGGAGGTTAAAATACCCTCCTGTGGAACAGCTAAGCAAGACATACAGTGAGGGAATATGTCATGTTCAGGACTGAAATGTCTGGAACACTGCATTTACAAAGGCGGACACTTTAAATATTTCACTTGGAAACAGTTATTGTTTATAATGCCCCCGCCCCCTCCTTATTTTGGGCTCAGAGTTGCTTTGACATGTTTCTATACTGTCAGAATGTCAGTAAAGAGGAGGTCGGTTCGACAAAGAGCAGCTGAGAAACCGTGTGGCTTTGAAATCTCCCTGAGGGATCGAGGAATGAGCCCACAGTACTGGAAGACGTCATCAGCTCAGTTGAAATGGTGAGAGGTCGGTGCAAACTAATGAAGGCCACTTGTTTTCTCAGAAAAACACTAGTTGTGGTTTGTACTGAAGCTGGTAAGAATTAAACGCGAATCATGATGAAGGCTTGCCGCTCCACAAAGCTGGGTTTTACAGGTACCACGCTTCATGCTCTATAACATCCAAGTATTTGCATCTGGTTTGTTAAGGAGTCATCTTGAAAGTGCAGTTTACATTCCTCATGTCTGACTGCTATCAAACATTTTGTTTCTAATAACCAATGTTGCAGTGATTTCAGATAAACATAACAAAGATAAACACAGTCTGCTCTCAGTCATGTCCTGAAGCTGATGCCAGAAGCACAAACTCCCTCTTCTCCAGGACTCAACAAACTTCTTCTCCCAATGCCATGTTAGCACAAAACTGAGGACGTCCCTCATACATCCCTCCCTGCAGATAACAGCACTGCTTCCTCTTACAGGGAATCAACAAAACATGGAGGAAAACCAAACTGAGACAAAACATTACATCCCATGTCTGTTTTCTGTCAGGCTGCTGTCCTGATGGGGAAATCAGTCCAACTTCCCTCCTAAAATGTCTTAAGAGGTTTGGTTTCTATTCTCGTCCGTCCATGTCCACGATGAATGCAGTGATAGAACAATGGTTTTCCTTCCGGATATAGTCTTCTCGGTTTTGTGCTTTATGTTTCTCTTCCTGAGCCACAACATCTGCGAACACATTCTGTGGTCTCCAGCTGTTCTCCTTCATCCAATTCTCCTTTAGGCATCTAATAGGGAATTCTTATAGGACTGGTGCCAAAACATAACAGCATCTAATTAAAATCCGATATTTAACGGTTCCTGTTGGACACTCCATTATAATTTTATAGTCAGCTACACAATAGGCAACAGCTGAGTGAAAACTATGTCAAGTACAGAGCTGGAGTCAAGAGGAAATTAACTGAGACTAGACTTATAGTGCAAAGACTGAAAGCAAGTCCAAAAAAAGCCTATAGCTAACTTATTAACACACTATCCCCTATGTTTAATCCATACACAAAATGATAATTTGTGGTTATGTTAATTGCTGCTCTTTGTAAGTAATATACCACCTATTGCTCATAGGTGGATTTTTGAACTGTGGAGAGTCCCCCTCTTTCCAGTCTTTATGCTAAGCTAAGCTAATTGCCTCCTGGCTCCAGCTCAATACCTGACAAGACCTGACTTATTTAACTATCAAAAAAATGTCATGACAGTAAGAAATACTGGGGGCAAATGGAAACTTCACCCTGGCGACACTGCCTTCAATTCTACATATAATCCTTACAAACTAGTGAAGGGTCACGGTCAAAATCAAAATCAAAATCTATTTAAAACCTTGGTGTTTGTAAAGTGTCAGTGTTTGAACTTGCAGGTCCTTTTGTGAGCAACACGATAAACAAAGCCAACGGAAGTCCATTATTCTCCTAAATATCAGAGGCAAAATTCAGCTGATATTCAAGTTTGAAGTCATCTGTCAACAGAAGTAGAACACAGCCCTTTTCCCATTTCTTGTTGCCCAACTGATGATATTTTCTTTTTTATTACAGTCTTTTCTCTTTTCTTTGAAAGACCTTTTTAAAGTGACCTTTCATAAATGAGATGTAATGAATCTGTGTCATCCATTAGTTAATGGTAAAGTCTGAAGTAATCTTAATGTGCTTTGATTTTGAATGCTAAAAAACATCACCCTGTTGAAGTGAAGATAACCCAAAATGTTTGGGGAATAGAGCATGGTTCTGTCTATTGATGATCACTTATGCAACTTAAATTTTACGGACAGTTTTTCCCACCAACTTCTGAGACAAATAACTGGCTTTTTACCTGCTAGTTGCTAACTTGATCTCTCTGCTGTTTGGTGTCGGGCAGGTTGTGAACAGACGGTTTATCTGAGCTTTTACACTGAAAAACAAGGGGAGAGAAGCAGAGTTTGTGAGCGGGAAAACCAAAACAATGACCTAAAAGAGGCTGAAAAGTTCTGTAGAGCTTAGTGAACTACAGAGTTGGGTGATGGCTGATGTTTTCACCTCACAAAAATCTATAAAAACAGTAGGTGATCAGCCTGTTTGAATGTCCTGTCTCTTTAAGGTTACAACTCACTTGCTCACAATGCAAAGAAACGTCTGGTGAGGACTTGTTCATCATCACATAGTCTGTCTGACATTAAGCTCAGCTGTCTCAACCACTGATTCACACGCAGGCAGCACCTGGTTTAGGAGGCGTTCACTTTACTCTACAGGTGTCTTCTTGGACCGCACCCAGAAATACTTGCCGCCCCTGTTCTCCTCACCACAAGACATTAAACCAAACACTCATCCATCCTATCTAAGAAGTCTCTCTCTCTCTCTCTAGTAGCACGGCTGCTGAAACTATTTAAACCCACAATTCACCTTGTTGAGTGGACATGTTGAATTCTTCCCTGATACACTGTCTGTCCCGGTGAGAGATTTACCGCAGTCACTTGTCTATGAGAGCTTTGTAGTGGCAGCCAAATGGCAACTGTCTCCCAGGAATCAGCCACCGGGGCTCCCGTCTCATGTCCCTTCATGGTTCGCTGCTGTTGTTTTACTCCCCAACAACCTGACAGTTCCTTACGAGCGGAGCCAGGAACTCTGCGAGCCATCAGAGCTCTGCTGGGCGTTACAGTTTATTTTCCCAGAGGAGGAATTTAGACTTGTGTGTGAGGTTTACAAACCAGACTATTCCATGATGAAAACCGCTGTCACACGTAATAAAATTCAGTGGGACAAATACCTGTATGTAGGTAAATATTAAATCTGTCACAGCCACAGAATATTCATTCATGCGTCAGTGCCTTTTTAGGGGTGACGTTATTGCATTCCTGCTCTGAAACAGGCAACACTTCAATCTGAGATACACAGCCTCCAAATCTGTTTTAAGAACAACATTTTTATTTTTTTTTACTGTTTTTATAGTCTGTCTAATGCTTAAACTCAAAATCACTGCGTTCTCCTTTGCTGTAACACACACTAAAGAACTGAGATTGAGCAGTTAAAACAGGAACGTGAGAAACAACATTGGTTTTTAGTAACACTAGTGGTCTGGCCTGGTCCATCACTTTGGTCTGAACTAAAATATCTTAACAACTGTTTAACGGTTTGCCATGAAATTTTATACAGACATTCATCATCCCCAGATGATGTATCATGATGACTTTTATGATCCTCTGACCTTTCCTCTTGGGTCACACTAAGGTTGACTTTTGTGGTTTTGAGTGAGTTATCTTAACAACTATTGGATGGATTGCCATTAAATTTGGTGCAGACATTCACGCTCCCCAGAGGATGAATCCTACCTTTAACGACATTTTACACCCAATGACACCACCTGGTCAAAGATTTCACTTGGATATCGATATCGATGTCTACAAGATGGATTGGCCCAAACTTTTATAGAGCATTCGTGGATCCTTGAGCAACTGTACTCCAAAGAAAAACAATCGTATCAGTCATTTAAGGAAGTGTCGAAAAACAATATGTGCTTACGTTCAAGTGACAAATCCCTGAAGGCCGTAATAATGATGATTTGTGTCTGTTTGGAGCAAAAGGCGGAAATTGTTTGACATGAACGTAGAAATGGGTCAACAAAATATGGGACATTAACACTTGAGACCGCTGTTTGTTTCCTATCGACGGTCAATGTTGGTTTCAACAATGATTTTTCTCTAAACCGCACCAAATTGTTTCGCTTTTATTTTTCCGACAGTGATTTGTAACGGACTTGGCAGGCGCAGAGAAATCACGTTGTCCTGTTGACGGTGGTGTCAGATCAGATCAACAAACTGGTGTTTATTTTATCATTTAAAGTTGAGAGGGTTATGCTAATTTGGCTAATTAGCAAAACGAGCACGCTACACAAAGGTGGCGAACATAGTAAAGATTTCACCTGCTTAACCAGCATGTCTCAATGTGAGCATTTTTGTATGCTGGTGTACAGTCTTACTGAGCCGTGAGCATCATCACTGACCTCTGTAGAGTCACACTTTCGCTGCTTCTGCATCTATTAAATGTGTCAAAATGTATTGTAAGATTGTTAGTAGTAAGTAGCATATACCAGGGACATTTTGACAGTTCTGACTATGTAGAGCATAAATGTCACGCTCAGAATATCATAGGAGACGCAGCCTTTTGCCCTGTTTTCCTAATGCTTGAACTTATAATAACTGCTTTCTTCTTTACGGTAACAGCCGCAGACCATGCAGCATTCAATTAAAACAGGAAAACGTGTAACAAAGTTGGTTTTTAATTACCACCCCACTTTACTGTTTATTCCCCTTGAAATGGGTTAGGGTGTTTTAATGGCCTCTCCAGCTCAGAACAGTCCTCATATTGTGCAACTCCTGAGTTACACAACCTGGATTTGGGGAGGTGAATGAGAATATTGACAGCAGCACAATGGTCTGTAGAAAGTGGTATCAAGAGAGGAGCCCTGCAGCACCGGAGGAAAGTGACACCCTCTCGGTTGCAGCTATAAACTGTTACAGAAAAAAAAGAAAGAAAAACAAGGCTAGTCTCTTATGGCCGTCAGATGACTGCACTCTCTTTCATCCCCTGTACAAAGACACTCAATGTGGTGTGGTTTCCTGCAGATCACAAGGCGAATTTCAGCTGCACGCATGAGAAATCAAAATGAACACACATTGTTCATTTTGTTGTCTCTGATTAAAGATCCCATCAGGATAAATTACTCCCTGCTGTTTTAAACACTGACGATATTCTGAGATACTGTGCTGGCAGAACGGTAACATCAATTTTGGTCAAATCCGTGTCAAAGGTTCAACTGTGTTTTTGAGGCTGTGCTTCATAGGCTCATGTCACTGATTATCTGTTCAGAAAATCAGTTTTTGACACTGAAACAATATGATGATAACTATTATTATCATCTGTCATATCAAACTGATCACATTAGGGAGTAAAGTACTTTTAAAGATGCTCGGGCGGTCCGGCTTTGTTTCATAAAACTTCCTGCAGATCACAAAGGCCTTTCTAAGCTGCACACACAAATTAAAATGAACACACAATGTGCATTTTGTTGTCTGTTTAAAGATCTCATCAAGTTAAATTACTCCTTTCTCCTTTAAACGCTGATGATATCCTGAGATACTAACTTCGCAGAACTGTAATATATGTTTGGTTGTTTAAAGAGGAAAATAGCTGAATTTTCTTGTAAGGTCGGCTAACAGGCGGCTTCATTTGACTTCACTTAATGTAGTCTTTTAAGAGAAATCAGTTCTTTCATGCTGAATTCCACTAAAACCATAATATGATCAGTATCATCGGATATTAATGACACATGACCTGTTACACTGAGCTCATAACATTAGGAAACAAAGTACCTTTAAAGACAGACTACGTGTCTGGCTTTGTTTTATGAGTCTCCAGCTGGTTGTTTGTTTACTCTGCGAAACAATGTGGTCTCCAGCTGCAGCTTCACCTCTGCTGCTGTCGACTGAACTGACAAACAGCTTTCAGTCAAACAACAAGTAAAAAAGTGACAATCACCACCATGCCAAGACTTCACCCAGCGATGTGGTTCCCAGTGGTTCCCGACCGGAGGGTCAGGCTTACTGTGGGCAGGGCCTCAGTTGTACCTTTTCAAACCTCTAAAACTGCCCCTTTCTGTGATGTTTTATATTACAGGTCTGCCATTTCCTAGAAAGTTTCCTGGAATAAATCATAGAGAAAACATGAATTTCCTTCAAAGAAAAACTCAATCTAAACCACTCACTACCCATTTACCACTCGAATCTTTACTATTTATTAGATAAAAACAAATCTTAGCTCAAGGTCCACTAGTGTTTTTTTCTCAACAAATGAGTTTGCTTGTCACAGATATGGTCCGGTAAATAGACGAAATCTACAGTAAATATGGAACTTTAGTCACGTAAAAACAGCAAACTGCATCTGCTGAAGAAGAGTGAGATGTTGCTGAAAGCTCAGGTTTAAAATAAGTGAACCTTTAGGTTAAGAAAATGTTTTGTTTTGGAAACTGCTGTTTCTGAGGTCAAGAAGGACCTTTTCAATTTGTCCTTCCTATTTGTTCTTTACTATTTGCCTATAGTCAAAATTCCCAGTTTTTGCACGTTTAATTGATCTGCTGTGCAATTAATTGTAATCAACTGGGTGTGTAACAACTGAGCATTTTAAACTATGATTATTTCCAATTACATTATGATACTATGAAGATACAGTGATAATGCTAAAATGCTGATCTTTAATGTTTACCATCTGAGTTTGTTGTGTTAGCATGGTAACTCGCAGTAAACATGAACAACTGACATTCATCGTCCCCTCTGGGACGATGAATGTCAGTTGTTCATGGCGATGAATCAGTCTGAACTACAGTGGTGAACTGACCAACAGGCCGACATTGCCACCAGAGCCAAGCCACTAGCATAGAAAAGTTGGAAGATTAAAAAGATTATAATCAAGTGTGTTTATGGAGTCTCTGAAAATAAAGTATCTTCAGTGAAGTTACTTTTGGCAACTACGTTATTGCACTTGGATTGTACTTGCAGGCAAACGATGACCGATGCAAATAAACAGGCGGCCTGATCTTAAATACTGACAACTATTATCCAGAACAAATACGCATGTAAACATATTTTCCCATCAGCTGCCAGCTGGCAGCTGTCCAGTTCAAGTCCTGGTGTTAATGGTAACAAATGTTTATTTTCTGAGAGAGTGCTGGGCCTGCTGTCTCTGTTTTATGTTTGCTGCTGCATTTATTTGTCTTTGATTCAGCGCTTCATCTTTGTGTTGGAGGGAATCAGAATGGCTGAGGGCTGATATCACTCCACTGACAAGTCATGGTTATCAGGCTGAAACTAAGAAAAGGCAACAAGTCCTGATGATATGATGGATAATTTTGAGGATTTGAGCAACTGCAGACGTGGATGTAAAGACATGCAGACTTTTTAAGATTAGCCTCAAACTGAAGTGGAAGTTACTGTGCAGACAAATTTGAGATCTTTCAGAGTTAAATATAGTTTGTCAAACAGACTTAAATAAAATAAGAATCATTCACTTCTCTCATGTCTGTACAATATGAAGCCACAGGCAGCAGCTGGGTAGTTTAGCTTAGCATAAAGACTGGAAACAGGTGGAAACAGCTAACTGTACTCCGTCCAAAGGTAACAAAATATGCCTTGTAGCACCTCTAAAGCTAACTGATTAACATATTATACCTCTTTGTTTCATCTATAGTTGGTACAAACCAAAAACAGAGCTAAAAGAGAGTGAATATTTGACTTACATACAACAGGTGGCCAAAAAATTACTTATTGCAGCTTGAAGAAAATAAACGTTATACTCAGGTTTTGTTATGTTCTGCTAGATCCAGGCTACAGCTTCACGGTATCCAACTTCTCATTTAACTGTCTGCAAGAAAATGAATCAACACATTTCCCAAAATGTCCAGCTATTCCTTTAACTCTTCCCCCGGCTGTGCAACAGGAACAGGAAATGGAAAAGACAGTGATGTGAGTGAGACTGACTCATGAGACTCTCATGTCCCTGACAGTCTGGTTTTATGACTGTCAGTCATTTAGCAATCCAACATCATCACCCTTTAACTGTTTTATTTGTCTCTAGCTTGTCTCCAGTGATTGTACACAGGCCCAACCTTCGCCCAACGCAAGAATTTCAGAGGAATGTGACTGTGGTCAAAACGTGGCAAAACTGTGTGGTTTCAACACAAGAAGAAGAAGAAGAAAAGATTTTTCTTCCACCCTCTGTTTTCTAAGAAAAAGACAAAAGTCAGGAATTCCTTTCTGTGTGAAACAAAAATAATGCACACGCACACACACATTCTCATTTCTTCAGGGGGAGAAAGCAACCAGAGCGCAATTGTTTCAATGAATGTATTGATTTCACCCAAATGGATTGGAACATTGTGGTGGTATGGGGATGGTGTGTGGTGACGGAAACTATGAGCGGTGCTGGGGAGGCGGGGGGTGAGGGTCGGGGGTTTGCTGAGTCTCCAGAACAAAATTTGTAATCTCTAGACATGACATCACTGTAACTCAATGAGACTGAATGGCTTCTTAACATAGAAGAAAGACTTGTGTGTGTGTGTGTGTGTGTGTGTGTGTGTGTGTGTGTGTGTGTCGAGCATGTCTTTATGAGCTTTCATTGTCAACATGTTAAGCTTTATTTTGTGACATGCCATGAAGGGGATTGTTTCCTCAAAGGTCTCCTTGTTCTTCTTCTCATAAATCCAACTTCAAAAACGGGGCTGCAGCAGTTATCCACAGTATCAATTACTCACTTTGGACACTGATCAGCCCCCCCCCCCCCCAATAACATCCACTATTTCCTCACTCTAAAGACAGAACATCCTTTCTGGCACATCCTGGATGTCGGGGGTCAAATATTTGCCTTAGAAATATGTACCTCTTGCATTCTTTCTATAAATGACTAATAATATCTTTATTGTTAAAAAATACTTTACTAAAGCTTTATAGATAAATAAAAATCATCAGTAAGAACACATTTTAGGTTGCCAGGTTGCAAAAATACCTTTGGCAGGTGTTCGGTAATTATTTGGTTAAAATGTAGCAATTCATTATCAAAATTTTCAGTTTCCAATAAGAAATCAAATCTATAATTAATGGACTTTAGTCTAGATTCACTGCAAGACGTTTTTATAAGTAAGGGGTGAAAAGGTCTGACTAGTCACAGGGCGTTTTCACAACCTGGCAACCCAATAGTAATTCTTATTAATGTCTTAACTGATCAATAAGGCTTTATTTAAGTGTTTGTTAACCCTTAATAAAGCCACTATAGACCCTTCAATAAGGGTGCCTCAGTAAAAAGTTGTGCCGTTTACTGCAAAGCCCCGCTGTGTGCAGGAGTGGTTAGAAAACGGGAAGACATTTTTCACAATCTAATTGATGCTTCAATAAAGCTCCGGTTTGCACCAGGTGAGGCTACAGGTGAGGATCTGAGGAAGCCTCAGCAGATTACACCGCTGCAAAATCATCTGATCACACTTTAAATGTGCTTATCATCCACGTTTTCACATTACAACGCTCTAATTTGCATTTGTGTTCAATTTCTTTATGATATAAACCCGTAAATAAATGTAAACGTACCGCTCTTTGCGCATCAGCAGCCTCTGGAGACGCTCGCAGGAGACGCCGTCTCTGCAGGATGGGAGCAGTTTGTTCGCCTCTGCTGCCCTGGTGTATAAAATGACAGATAATTAAATCCTCCGTGGACTCCTGCGAGCTGGAACTGACGGATTTCCACTGACTGAGGCGTCTGTGTCTGGTGCGTAAAACCAAACCGCTCTCTGAAAACACCGCCCCTTTCCTCCTCTCTCTGTCGTCCCACCCCCTCTGCCTTTCTTTCTTTCACCTTGAGAGGAGTTCAAGCTTAAAGAAGGTAGACTCTGTGTTTTTTGGATGAAACTAAATATTTTAAATACATGGTAGACTGTAGAGGATCCACTGGGTTCCAGCTGCTGATGTAAAGCACTTTATTATCTCTCTAAATGGAAAATCACTATAATAATCTCGTAATAGGAGCTGTGGTAGCGTAATAAATAAAAATCATTTAGGGGTAACATTTTAGTTTAAGTACCATGTTTAGCATTTATAGGCAGTATTAACACATGATAAATAGTTTGCAACACACTATAATGTAAGTGTAAGCAGATAAAAGGACATTTATTTGCTTATTAATGTATTTGACAACAAATGTATCGTGTGCATAAACAGTTAATAAATTATTGATAAGGCAGTATAACAGCTGTTTACACATGTTCAAATCTTATTTTGTTGTTCTTTCTTATTGGCTGTTTACGTTATAAAGTGTTTTTTTTTAAATCTAAACATCTATTGATTTTTTATTCACATTATAAAGCATTTATTGAATGTTTATAAATCATGCACAGGTGAGTTTAAAACAGATGTGTTCAAAACTCATGAGGACATGTTGATCCTGAAGGTGTCATATTTGACTTTAGAGTTTAAAAATGATTTAATAACAAATATGCTAAAAAAATATCATAATCATAATATAAACTTAACATTGCATATTCCTAAAAATGCCCTATATCTGCTTACAACTACATTATGTTGTGTTCCCAACAGTTTATTGTTTATGTAAGCTGCTGGTTATAAATGGTTAAAATAAACCTTTACCATAAGGCATGTCTCAGCACAGTTACATCCATCATACATGGATAAAGATGCTGACCAACAGCTTTAAACCTCGTACGCTCTCCATATTGCCTTTCACTCTAAAATCTTGCGTTTCATCTGAGGTTTCTCTGCTGTATGAATTTTTCTGTGGTTAGAAGCAAACTGCAAGATCTCGAAAAAAAAAAAAAAATCCCAGAGAGCAAGATATCATTTTCCCGCTCGTTGACCTCCATTTTCCACAGTGGTGAGCAGGAGGTCTGGGGACGATTAGAGGCTTCAGCTGCGGCTCCATCCTGCCACCACCCATTAAGTCATGATGTACAGTAGAGGACTATGATGTGATGAAGGCTTTCACCTCGTGTGTGTGGCGTTTTTATGCTTATTTGCAAGAGCTTTTGATGGACTGTTGGGTCTTCCTGGAGGATCTGATGAAAAAATAAACTTTCATTCCTAATCTGAAATATTGCACAGGCATGAGTGCATCCCAAAATGAATATTAACATGTAAATATGCTGCCATCTGCTGTTCAAACACATCATCTACAATGGCTCAGTTCAAGGGTGGAAGCATATGCATACGTCAGATTCAAAAGAAATTAAACTAAATGGCTAATGATAATAATAATAATAATAATGAATTTAATGAATTCCAATAAATTAACTCAACTGAAAAAATGCCCTTCAGGTTTTCCTGAGATATCATGTTCACAAGAATGGCACAGATGTGAACTCACAGCGACGTTGACCTTTGACCTGTGATTACCTAAATCTGATCAGTTCTTCTTCTTGAGGTTAAGTGAACATTTTTGCCAAAGTTGAGGATGTTCCCTAAAGGTGTTCCTGAGATATCGCGTTCACGAGAACAGGATGGAGGGACGGACAACCCGAAAGCACAGGCCTCTGGTCGCGGCTGTCGTCTGCATGGCGGCATGAGAATAGTAAAGTGGTGGATTTTTAACCAACTTTGAATCTTAAAATTGAGATTGAGCATCTAATAAGTATGAGAAAGTTTCTTGTAAGTATTAGATGTTAAATTGTTGAAAAAGGTGGTGGACAATTAACTAACACTGTATCCATTATGATAAAGGTTTTTTTTTTATAATTGTGACTTTATAATTAGAATGTCATAATAATGAGAAAAAAAAGTTCATATTGAAAGAAGTCACATGGTGGATTTTGAACTTTGTATTTCATAACTATGAGATAATGCTCAAAATTACAATTATGAGAAGGTTTCTCATAATAATACGTCATAATTATGAGAAAAAAACACTTGAAAAACATTAAGGCCATAGTTTCTCATATTTATAAGTTTCTTATAATTATAAGATACTGAGTCATAAAATGAGTTTAACACAATTATATCTCAGTGTATCATAATTATCAGAAGGTTTCTTAAAATTATGAGATACAATGTTAAATAATTATTATGAGAAACAGAAAAAAAACACTTAAGCTTGAGTCAACAAAATATGAAACATATTTTAATAAAGAATTACATACAATAATAAAAATAAATCTTTAAGGTCCCACTCATCGTTCACACCAAAAAAGCAAAACAATTGCTACTAATAAAATGTGTGTAGTAAATTTGGCCAATATGTTGATGAAAAAAGTCAGCTGTCAGCAGGCATGGCAGGCTGTCAGAGTGAAAAGCATCAGTTATGTCCGGACTGCATTAAGACCATCGTGTTGTCGACCCCTTTGTTAATCAACCGAGGCTCTAATGGTGTAACTGGCACAGTTCTGGTCGGAGGAGATCCTGAGCAGAGCACCGGTCGCTGGTCGCATGAATCATTATCAACAGAAAACAATCTGAAGAACAAACACTGTGCTCCACAGGATTTGTTTTTCATACAGGGGATTAAAGCCACTTAAAGAACTCAATAATTCAAGGCAAATCGAGCAGGAACATGAAAGAGGCTCTTGCTGTTTTAGAGTGTGAAGTGTAGTTCGTGGAACTACAGTTCGCCACGTAGCTGGTCAAGTCAATGGAGCGGTTACACTGAGCTCAGTTTGACGGCAAGCACTTAAACTGTACCAGAAGTATCTTCACAAGTAGTTCTATACTACGGCGATCACAGGATAAACTGGCCAAGAAGGTAAACATAACTGACAGAATCTTCGACAAATCACTACTAATACATGTGCAGAAAGTAGGAACCAAACTATTGTACAGTGGGTTGTTTAGTTCTATTTATATATATATATATATCGACACCCTCTTAAAATAATGGCCTAAGTCATTTTTTCAGGTTTTTCAGGAAACACAAAAAACTCAACAAAAGAGTCACACTTTTGACATAGGCCATTATACAACCGGGGGTAGAATTGCATGTTCCCCTCAACCGAGGATCTGTCTCTTATACACATCTATTTATATATATATATATATATTTCTGAACTATTCATCTCCTCTTCTCAAACCAGAGGAGAACCATGTAGATCAGATTTAGCCCAACAGCTTGTTTCAGCCCTCCGAGCTGTGACTCAGTCATATGCAGGAAGTTCAAGGCTACACTATCATCCTCCTGAGTTCACGAGCTGCTTCTCTAATGGATTCACATTAAGCTGCACACAGTGAGACAACATGTACAGGACAAGAGGCTTGTGTGCTTTCATATTAGTTCTCCACAATGTGCTGCCTCGCTGCACGTCAGGTAGGCCAAAGAATTACACCTGTCACTTGTCTCCTCTTTGCGCTTTAAACAGCATTTCCATTCAGGGGAGCAAATTTTAATCCACTCAGGCCGTTGCTGGACGAGCTCACTGGTCTCCAGACAGCTCCCTCCGCTGAGGTGCCGATTTCCAACACTTCATGGATGGCTTTTCGGAAGCAATGAAAATTGTACTCTATCAAACCTGCAAAGAGGTGACATGAGTCATTTGAAGCCTGAGATCAGTGAATCACTTTAGAGTACACACGCTAAGATGGCTAAATGTGGAAACACTGTGTCTTCACACTAACATTATCTGATCTCCGTACACTCAAAAAAAAAAAAAACAGGATGATGGTTAAACAGTTTAGCACTTTAGGAAATACGCTTTCACTATTTCTTATTCACGTTCTTCAAGACAGTTGGATGATCTCTAATAAATACATTACCTTAATCAATAAAAAAAAAAACCGAAGAGTAAAAACAGCATGTTATAGTTTTACACAAGATATACTGTATGTCCTGTGCTACTTCCTGAGGTCTCCGGTGGTTGCAACTTCACAGTAACAACATGACTCGAGGGAGCTGTTTTTACGCTTTGGTTTTTCTACGGATGTTCACTAACTGTCAGCAAGAAACCAAATAAGTATTTCCCAAAATGTTGAACTATTTCTTCAAATGCTCTCTTTGTTGTTCTCTTTCAGTCGCAAAAAACAAAATGCTGCATCACGGCCACAGTGTGGTGAGGAGTGGGACAGTCTGGTAACTACCTCTGTTCAGCCCGGTCCTGCCCTTCACTGTGTTTTATTGTAGCTCACAGTTTAGTAAGAAGAAATATAAAATAATACAACATATATTAAATATAAAATAGCGCAAATGCTACCTGTTAATCAAAGTAAACAGTAATCCCTGTGCTGCTTCACTGACAGGTCAATGAAACCACTATTTTATGATCACAAAATAAACATAAATACTTTAAAATCAGTGACCATAGAGAAGGTTAGATGCAGAAAGTTGGCTCTAGCAAAAGAGAAAACACGGACTATTTTAGTGTGGCCGTACTATAAATGAAACTGTAGGATCAAACATCACTTTGAGCAGTGGAGACAGTTCTGTGTAGCCGGTTTCAGACGTTAAAGAAACATTTTGGACATCCTGTCTAATCAAACCGCACGCCTCAGCTGTTTATAAAACCTAAAACTACCCACCTTTCCTCTCGAAGCTCTCCTCTCTGAGGATGCAGACGAGAGCGAGGAACTTTGTGACCTCTTTCAAATAAAGCACCGTAGTGTTGTTGAGCTTGATGATAGCCAAAGACTCCTTGTCATACGCACAGCCGCTGCCACCCTCCATTAGTCTGCCAAGAGCAAGAAGCAGCTTTAAACTCTGAATGTAAAAAGGGATATGATCTTGGCCAACACTTGTACAGCGTGATGCCTCTCACCCGTAAATGCAGGAGACGTCAATGACAACATCGATCATATCACAGCAGAGTTCATAGGACTGCATGTCCACAGGTGAGCTGTCTGTGGCGATGTAGATCTTGCTAACAACATCAAACAGGAAGGCTTTCTCAATCCCAGAGTGCTGGAAAACACCAAGGACGTTAATAAGACAATGTGCAAATACGACGCACTTAAAAAAAAAAAAAAAAATTTACTTTAATAATAACAACATACGGATATGAAAATGTTCAAAAGGTTCTCCAAGGTTGGTAACTGAGGAATGAGCTTCTGGACGACTTTGCTGAAGGCCTCGAATATGGAGTGGTCGTAGATACTGGTCAAGTAGAAGCTGAGGACGGGAAGCAGGAGAGGAGAGGTAAGACACAACAAAGTTACAGTGGCAGCAAACAAGTTGGGAAAGAAACTTAAAATCATAGTTTTAACATCACAACGATAGTATCGCCATGTCTGCTTACTGTGAGGACAAAACAACAAACCAACCCAACCATTTCACAGTGATAGAATATCATTATTATTATTATTACCATGTTAAACTTAACACTGTAATTAAAATGTCTGACAAAAAACTTTCTACTAAAAAGCAGAAACAGCTCCATCTCTTAGGGTTATACAAAACAGGAAGGGAAAACTTATGGGCAGAACACCATGAGACCTCAATATAGTTTTTTCTAGTGTTGTTCCTTTTTTTAATGTTTTACTTTATGCATTTTCTACTATCGATTTCCTTACGTACAACTTGCAGATGGATACTTTGATAGATACATTATTCTATTACGGCAGCCAAATCACAAAGAATCACAAAATGATATAAGACTACTCAAACAGGTAGATAAGAATAACAATAAAAACATAAACAAATAATCTTAACTAGTAACAGAATTATAATTAAAATCTAGGACAAAACTCATTCTAAAAATATACAATGTTAGTGCCGTAATTTTACCAAGTCTAGTATATACTGTTGAAAATGTCTATACAGTGAATATACCAGGCTACCTTTTTTTCCCAGACTTCAACTGTCAACCTCAGATTTCTGCCCTTGCTGACAGGAGTGGAACCTGACGTGGTCTCCTGCTGTCGTAGCCCATCGACCTCAAGGTTCAACGAGTTCATCATTCTGAGACGCTTTTTTCTGCCCGACGTGGTAAAGAGTGGTTATCTGAGTGGCCTTTCTGTCATCTCCAACCAGTCTGACCCTTCTCCTCTGACCTCTCATCAACAAGGCATTTCCGCCCGCAGAACCGCCGCTCACTGGATGGTTTTTTTTAAATGTATTTATTAATTCTCCACACCTCTAGAGACTGTTGTGTGTGAAAATCAAAGGAGATCAGCAGTTTCAGAATCACTCGACTCGCTCGTCTGGCTTCAACAATCACGCCACGGTCGAAGTCACTGAGATCACATTTTTCCCTCATTCTGATGTTTGATATGAAGATTATCTGAAGCTCCTGACCTGTATCTGCAGGATTGTATGCATTGCACTGCTGCCACGTGATTGGCTGATTGGATACCTGCATGAATAAGACTGCTAAATTTGACCATTTGTCGTTTGGCCGATGGCAGAAAAGTTTTGTCGTGCTGGTTCCGTACAGCTGAGAGAAACTGTGGAGTTATGATGATTCTCTGTTGGTTTGTCACTGTGAGCAACACCTTTCACATTACACACGGTTCTTTGATCCATTGTTGATATAAAAACATTGTGCACCTTTAGAGCAAGGAACACTTGGTTATTTTACACACTGAACGCGCCAAATAGCAACCGAAAGTAACACGTCTGATAATAATGACAGTTCAAACAGCACGCTCATGTTTACTCCACGCCTCTGGTGCTTTTATACTGACATAAATGAAAGGGAAAGACGAGGAAACAGGAGCTGGAGATGGTGAATCCAGCTTTCTTGAAATGGTGCTCACGTACTGGTGTTTATATTTGAGATCATTTGACGTCATTAAACAATAAACATCAGAATTTAAGTTGGGCGGAAAGGCTGAATTCACAATATCTTAATTTCAAAGTGGGATAGTCATCTCCACTGCTGCCCTACAGGGATTTACTCTTTTCAGTGGATTCAACAACACCATAATAAATGAAAACTGCAGTTTGTTCGCTCAGTTGTTTGGTATCAACACATTTCTCTCTCTGGATCTCTAAAGAACATAAACGATCATCTTGTTAGATGACAATTTAAAAAATAAAAAATAAACTTGGTTTCTAGGATCTGCAGCTAAATCCTGCTCTGAAACCCTGAGTAACTGTAAGAACTTGTCTAACCTGTGCAGACATGTCAGACACTCACCTGAGATGAACCCTCTCCAGGTTGGCATCTGCCAGATCGTCGTTGGCCCTCTGATGAATGTCTCTTTGTGTTTCTATTTTGTGGTCGTCCGACAGGCCGTCTACTTTATGGATGAACACCTCAAAGTTGATGTCTGGATTCACTTTGTAAGCTCTGGACACAGTGAGATGCAACCGCCCAAGAGCCTCCACGTAGTCATCCTAATAGTAGGAGAGACGCGTTCAGCACAGGAAAGAGGTGACATGTTAATTCATCTCACACAGGAAGCATTTAAAACCTTAACTGTACAATTCACTTCATCCTACCTGAGCGTCAATGACAAAGATCAAAGCGCCGGTTCCTTTGAAGATCATCTCACTGTCAAACGTGGGGTCGAAAAAGTCCACCTGTCCAGGAAAGTCCCAGATCTGGAAGTTGACGAAGGAGCTGCTGGAGATGTCGTCCTTGTAGATTTTGTTGGTGCTCTCGAGGAACAAAGTCTCATTGGGTGACATTTTGTGGAATACAACCTGGGAACAGGTGCACAACTTAATACTGTGTCACTAAAATGTTATAATTTTAACAAGACAATACTACAGCCCAATGCAATGCATGTCTACTACACAACCTAACAGGTGATTCAGTATCTTATATGGTGCTACACATGGAGAAATCTAATGGTCATCATCGTATGCACTACACTCAGTGACCACTTCATGTTTTCACAAGCTTGCAACTTTCAATTTTTTGTTGACACTGACAGAAAAACAGAAACATCTTTTGATTTTTCATAATTTTTGAAACTGAAATATGTCGGTAGAAAAAACACAAGAAGACTGCAAGTAAAAAACATGTTGGCTGTTTTATATTAGCCTATAAATGTACGTTTAATGTGAATCGGTTTTTGTAGTGGGCTAAATATAATTTAAGGTATATTCCAATTTATTTATTTATTATTTGGTTTTAAATACTAATAAAATTAAAAATACCTTCTGGATGGATGACTTTCCACTCCGTCTCAGCCCCATCAGCAGTATCCTGGGTTTATCAGCCGGTGTGGAGCTCTCCTCCATGTCTGCTTCGTCCACCTCATAACCAAAACTTTTGGGAAACGACCCCACGACACTGTAACTCCCTGTCAACGCAGGCTCCTCGCAATTAATCGACATCCTTTACTTTATTAACTTTATTTATTGTGCTCCCCTTAAAATCGCCCGGTGCCTTCAACTTTTAGCTAAACAGGTAAATAATCCGCTTCCGTGCAAGATTGTTGTTGTCGAGGATTTTCGCAACGAGTTAGCATGGCAAGCTAATGAGCTAGCAGCTGGAGCGCGGAGCTCTGTGATAAAATACCAAGTCAAACCTCAAACGTATCCACATGGGGTTTGAAATAAACGATACCAAGACCTTAAAATTACCATAATATCAGCATAGGTTGGATTGATTCAATCAAGAAAAGAGAAAGGAAGACTAAAAAGAACCCTCACAAGTTAGACATTACCACCCACTTCTGTGTTGCCAGGTTTGACTGGAATAGGGGCTGAATTTTAATTTTTTATATAATGAATATGGGTGTAAATTATATTAAAATTAGAAGTTATGGGCAATTGTACATTAAATGTAAAATGTATTCTCTATTGTGAATATATTAAGTGTAGTGATTCATAGAATTACACTGTGGTCTATAACTTGAGCCTTTGAGCAATTTTAATCCATGTTTCTTGACGTAAGCAAATAAAGTACACCGAAGTCACTACTAAAAGTTCCTAATTGTAGTGTACTATTGAATGTACTGACAACTATCAGTGAATTACTTTGATATTGAGGAAAAACCTGATTACTCTCAGCAAAGTTCTGAAAGCGTCTGTTTTTAATGTACTTCCCCCGAAAGTGTAAACCACACTAAATCTGAAAGTGTGTAGGCTGTGTGTTGGTTCAGATACTGCTGCAATCAGATACTATGGGATTTGTGGGCCTGACTACAAAACCCCCGATTGTTTTTAGAACAACTACACTGCACCCTACAGGTATCCCTTACAGTTTGAAAGGCTATATATTATAGCCTAACTCTTTGTAGGTAGGGTATAAATCGCCCTCGTGTTACAAACAGTAGCCCAGCCAGCAAACAACCAGCCCAGATCAATTCTTAGCTCAAATAAGAGGAAAACTGTTCAATCTGGCAACAGAGGCCCGTGTTTGCGTGTAGCCCCGCCTCCTTAATCTGATTGGCTGTTCAGTCTAAACATCATCATGCAACAACAAGTAGCCCAACAGAAACAGGAAGGATTCACGAGCGGTGAGTAATGTGTTCGTAGATTCATAATGTTTTAACTTTAATGTGGCTTGTTATAAGGAAGGTGTGCTGTATTTGAATGTTGGCTTGATTTTAACCGCTGTCAAAGCTTAAATCTGGTACTGCATGTTCCAAAAACGTATTTGATGTAAAAACCTGAGCTCTTAGCTTGTTCGAGCTAATTTATGAGTGATTCTCTGACCCATTTAAAATATGTTGTATAAGTATACAGTATAATTTCTGGGCACATTCACGACTTTAACGCTTTTTAGGTATATCTGAGACAGTGTAGATGCAGTGATAAAGAATTGAAAGCACTGTCGCTAACAGGAAATGAATACACCTTAGTTTCAGTTCTGCACAATGACTGACCGATGTGTTTGACCATTGTAACACAAACATATACACTTTCTGACCCCCTAACAAAACAGACCAGTGTTACAATTGAAGCAGATACTTTAATGTCCAATTGTGCCCAAATTGTTGAACCCAGTGTAAAAATATTTGAAATACTTTTGATCCCAAGCTAAAGTTTGAGCTCCACGTGAAATCACTGATCCAGTCCTCACTTTTCCAACTAAGATTGTAAAAATCAGATCAGAGAAGCCAAATCAGTGTGTTCACATCTTTAAAAAGCATCTTTTGGCTTTTTTTCTGATTGTCCAACTTTTATCTTGTGTGTTATATTGTGTGCCTTGTCTCGTCTATCTTGTCTTATTTCTGTGAAACACTTTGTAACTTCAGTTTTGAAAAGTGCTATAGAAATAATTGCATGCTTGCTCTTTGTTTCTTCAGGATCCAGAATGACAGCAGCCATCCTGTGTTTCCTCCTGGCCGGTGCAGTGCTGGTGGCTGCTGGCAGCCAAATTCACGACTCCAACAATGGGACCATACCAGTGGTGCTGTGGCATGGAATGGGTGAGTGACTGCACTGCCCATTATTATACTGAAAGGATGAAAACATTATATTCACCTGTTGTACGTTTTGTAGTTGAAATTATGAACAAAACTGTTTTTTTTTTTAAGACAATTTGAACCTAGTTCTAATAAAACTATTATCTTTGATAAGTGTCTCCTTTGTGTTATAACCTTAAGGTTATAAGGAGACAGGAAAATAAAAGAAAACTGATGATCTCAAGATTTATAATGTGACATAATGCTAACAGTGTCATATCAGATCAGAAAGGGAAAGTTAATCCTGCAGGACAGCTACTCCCATGATGAACACATTATGCATCCACACATATTTTGACCCTCTTTTCAAGAGAAAAGGTGAACCTACTCCCTAGCCACTGCCAAAGCTCTTATGAAGAAAATTTGTCTGTAGGCAAGCATCTTGATTTCAAAGTGTTTGAGATGCTGGAGAAAACAGGTCTGCACTCACTTATTTTGGCTCTTTTTGTTATGTAAAATAGCAGAGACCTAAAATGAAAGTAAAAAACATCACTTCTTTACAATAAGAAAAGTACTGGGGAAATACAAACTTCACAAAGCCTTTAATGTGAGGTAGATGAAGTGTGCTATGTAGCCTTAGAGCTGGAGAACCATGCTTATATCTGAAAGGTTAATAGATGCATTTTCCCATGGCTAGAAAACCCCAGTTATGGGAAGTGAAAGAAACAAAATAAAAAAACCTCCTCGCTCGTCTTCCTTTTATAAGGTTAGATTGACGAAGGCTGGTGTTTCTCTATATTTTTCTTTCTGTCAATAAATCCTACAAAAAGGCAAAAGCCTGCAATGTTTTTCACTACTTTAAATGTTCCTACCCTGTCTATGACACACAAGACTGTTGGTTCCACTTTCATAGCAAACACGAGTCTAGTGAGTATTTATGGCAGCAGGACAGTGTTTGTGGGACTCAAAATAAACTACAGTGTCTAGGATGAAGTAGGTAATACATGTCATGTTATTTTAAAACCAACATACACTACATCTGCTACATTTAGTGCTGTAAAGTGAGTCAGATTTAGCTAAACTCTTTAAATGATAATTAGGTAAATATGTATGTGTTCACCAGGTGACAGCTGTTGTAACCCTCTCAGCATGGGAGCGATGAAGAAGATGATCGAGGAGGAGATCTCTGGCGTTTACGTGCTCTCACTGATGATTGGGAAAAACGTCATACAGGTACTTTTACACTGTAAAGCACTTCTTCTTTTTTTTTTTAATGAACCTACTCCCTAGCCACTGCCAAAGCTCTTATGAAGAAAATTTGTCTGTAGGCAAGCATCTTAATTTCAAAATGATTAAGTTGCTGGAGAAAACAGGTCTGCACTCACTTATTTTGGCTCTTTTATCATGTGAAAATAGGAGAGACCTGTTTTTAAAGTTATGTTTTATCCATATTATGTTATTTTATAGTTTTTCTCTAGTTAAAAACTAGATACTTTAACCTAAGAAATCTGTGTGATATTTGTCTGTGTGAACTTTATTTACTTTCTGGAAAAGAACATAAATTAATTCAGTGCACTGAATAGAGAAATCAAGTCCCCTTTTTCCTCTTGAACAAACTCACAATTCATGTAAAAATATGACACGTTTAGCCAAGAATGTTGCATGTGAACCGAACGTCTTTGATTGATTCATCCATATGACATGTAAGGATTCCTATTCTGTGATATTTGCAGTGCTAGTGGCGAAAGTTACATCAGAAAAATAGCTCCTTTACAACTTGACTGTGTAATTTTTCTGTGTTAATATTCATAGCAGACCAGTACGACTCTGTTGCTTTTCCCTTTGATCCGTCGCAACACCGTGACTTTATCTCTCCTCGTGGATGGAGCTCGTCTTCTTCTTTTAATCTCTCTGTCATGCTTTGAACTTTTCATGTTTCTCCTCCTGCAGGACACAGAAAATGGGTTTTTCATGGATGTGAATGAGCAGGTGTCTGAGGTGTGCAGTCAGCTGGCTCAGGACCCCAAGTTGAAGGGAGGATACAATGCCATGGGCTTCTCCCAGGGGGCGCAATTTCTGTATGTAACTCCTGTTCTGGACGCTGAATGGTTTTGTTATGTGAATGTGAGAGCAATTGAACAGTTCCTGTGTTGGGGTAGATTCCCTTCTTGCCTTATTCTTTCTCACAGGGAAGGAAATACAGGATCTTAAAGATGCTTTCAGCTTTGTTTGAGAAGGTCAAGATGGTAAAGTTCTCAACCTGAGCTTTGTTCTCAGGCTGCATCCTCTGTTTGAGCATGTTCTCTGTTCCTGACAAGAAGGAGGAAGCTCACTCTCACTCCTCCTGGTTCCTCTCCTCACAGGAGGGCCGTGGCTCAGCGCTGTCCCTCTCCTCCAATGAAAACCCTGCTCTCCATCGGCGGTCAGCACCAAGGTAACGTTATTATGAGAAACTACAACACCAGATCGGCTCACTTCCCTGAGCAAAGCTAGCAGTACTCTCAGTCTAATTGCACCAAGTCACTGTATAATATTACATTACGTTTTGGTGTCACGTGTCATACAAAACAAAACCAACAATAAATCGTGTTTATCCAAAGCCTGATATCAAAATGTCTGTTTCAGAGCTTCACTGTCGTCCACGAACTGCCCGCCTTCATTACCATGAATGTGGGCCCTCACAGTTGCATGCTGGTCCTGTATCTGCCTACCTGTATTAAACCTTAGGTGTCTATAGTGCTGCCCAGTTCTTACAAAAAAAATACAACTGGCAAAATTAAGCAAACGAAACAAATTATTAGCAAAACAAAGTGCCTAATAAATCTAATCTACATGAAGCAAATATCTAGAATATTTACTTGTTGAAAAACAAATAACAAACGAAACAACAAACAGGAATAATAAATGGCTCCTACAGTTGACAACAATAAAATATAGCATTACTTAACATATCAACATAATGCAACGTCCAGCTGTGAATTATCTCTATGCAGTTTTTCAGGGATATTATATGGTTAAACAAGTAAAACGTGTCTAGGAATAATGAAGGTCTCCATTAACAGCAGACAGCAACAGATCATTGTTTTCAAATGTGAAATTTGTGTCTTCAATAAAACTTGAGTTTCAAAATTCACTCTTGACCTTGACAAAAAACGTTCCATTTAATAGCTTTCTGGAGCTTCTGACTGTAATACATTATCTTATTTTACTTGTATTGCTTCTGTGTTTGCACCTCTGATGAATTTTCTCTTCTGGATAATAAAGTTAAATTAGATTTTTATCACCTTCCTCAGTAGACAGAATTTGTTCAGTGTCACTGAACTGCAGATGTTTAAACGTCAATTTTTTCCCAGTATTTTAAGGACTTCTCCTCCGTGTTGACACTGTGACCATGTATCTCCAGACAAGGCCTTTATTTATAGCTCCTCTGTCATTTTTTTTTTTTTAAAACTCCACAAGACAGTGTGAATATGAGTCATCATCATCATGAACTCTGTCTCGGCGAGATAACCTCTGCACGTCTTTGTCGTTCCTCAGGAGTGTACGGGCTGCCCAGGTGTCCCGGAGAGAGCTCTCATATCTGTGACATGATTCGCAAAGCTCTGAACAGTGGAGCTTACTCTGATCTGGTTCAAAAACAGTAAGTCTCTCTGAATGACTGCGTGTGGCTGGTGTGTGTAGCAGCCACCACTGGTCCTGGACTATTGTTAAACTGATGTGCAGCACTGACTGGATGTTGTGTCTGTGGTTATCAGCCTGGTGCAGGCGCAGTACTGGCACGATCCGTTAAATGACGACCTGTACAAGAAGCACAGCCTGTTCTTGGCCGACATCAATCAGGAAAGGGTCAGTATGTGGATACGGGACTTTGCAAAACCAGATCGCACCTGGAGTCTGCGAGCAGAATAATTAGACCAAACACAGAGAGATCAGTCATGCTCGTGTGCAAGCTCTTGCTATTTCGGTAAAACAAAAAGGGCATTAAGGGTCAAAGTTCATTCATATTGAAATTGTAGTTTGACAAGTAAACTTAAGGGAAAATATGGTTACGTATGAAACATCTTCAGGTTCAGTTAACTGGATATTTCCAGGGCTTTAAACTGCATCTCACAGTCTTCTTGGAGTAATAAATGGAGTTTGATTGTCCATGACATCTGCTGCTGAAGACTGAGATGCCATTAAAAGATCTAAATTAAGTGAATCAAGATTATTTGCTGCAACTTTAAAAGTGACTATTTTAAAAAAAGGAATTTAGAGATATACAACTTGATGAATCCCTAGTTAGTTTTTTATTATTAATTCCTTTTTGTATCTGTGGAAATTTACAGACGAGCACATTAACAACAAAAGAGGCGAAACTATTTTCGTCACCCATGAAGAATAACAGATCTGAGTCTGACAAGGCTCGCAGCAGACAACATATAAAAGACACAAACAGTCAAATACAAAGGTTATTTTACAAGCAAAAAGTCAGAATGAGTAGAAGAGATACTGAGCCAAAGTTACAGAGGCACAAACATGGTAGAAGTGGCAGTTTTTCTGTCTCGACTATTTTCTTTTGGCATAAAAAAGGGACTATATGGTCTGTAGTAGGAGAGTTTGTGTGGAAAACACTTTGGAGCCATAATCTCAACCCACAATGTGTCAGTTCTGTGATATGTGATAAACTTAAATGCATTTCACAGATAGAATCAGGAGAATAAGAGCTTTCAGGCATGTATAAAACAAGCTCTATGTATAATTTGTGAAGGTTGTGTGAACACTGAGTCCAGTACAGACCAAAACGCCTGAAGTAGCACCAACAAGGCCAAAGTGTCCCACAGGCAAAGTTAATACAGTCGGTCAGTTTATAATTCAAGTAAATAAAAAGCCGACCAGAAACAGGATGAGAAGTACAGACCTTTAAAATGAAGAAAGTAAAGAAAGTGGAATACGGGCACTGATTTGTAAAGAAGACATAAATGTTTTTATGAATATGGCTACATAAGGAATAAGAAGAGTAAATACTGCTCCGAGACTAAATTAAATTTTTTTTGCACACTGTTTGTGTGATTTTACATATTTACTTTTCTGTTATCTGATTCCAGTTCCTTATAATCAGCTTGTATCTCTGTTTCTTTCTGATTTTAAAGGGAGTAAATGAGACGTATAAGAAGAATCTTCAGCTGCTGGAGAAGTTCGTCATGGTCAAGTTCCTGCAGGACACTGTAGTGGATCCTGTTGATTCTGAGGTAACACACAAAACACCTCTTTATTAAAGCATCATCACTTGCAGCTCCCTCAGTTTACCAGGAGGAGTATCAGTACCATAGTGAGTATATATACTGTGTCTGTGTTTAACACTGGATGCAATGACTCAGCATCACAAACAGACTTTTCCTGATTGTTCTCATAGTGGTTCGGCTTCCTGAAAACCGGCCAGGCCAAAGAGACAGAGACTCTGCAGGAGAGCGTTCTCTACAAAGAGGTAACGGTGACTTTGTCGTCTTTGCAGTGAGGATTGTTAACCCTTTGCACTTACTGAACATTTATTTATAAAAGTTTAATGTGCATTTCTTTTGTACAAACCATGGCTTCAGCCGCCTGCTCCCCCTCAACCCAGTACACTGCCTTCTTCTTATTTACTTTATTCTTTGTTCTTATTTCTTCTTGAGGGCCCCCACAAAGGTATTCCTCATTTAATTTTAATTGTACTGCTCTTCTTGTTCTATACTGATATTATTTTTATATACTAATTTAAATTTAAAATTTGTGAATTTTTTAACTCTTACATTTAAAATTATACTTTTCTCACCAAAGGCAGTTTCATATTATTATTATATGTAGCATTGTACGGTAAGTATATAATTGTGGGGAGATGAGAATAAAAGTCCTTATATTAAAATGTTATAAACCATTAATTAAAATTTGATATGCTTATAAATGCTAAATATGGGGATTTAAAGCAACAGCATTACTTTATAGCTGTAATGAGGTGGACTTATACCCTGATGTGTCCAACTCAGGAAGTCTCTTCAGTTAATTGTTTGTCACGTGTGATGGTTTAAACGCTTCTAAGCACAATGTAGTTTCTAAATGGTGTTTGATTTAGATAAACTATTATTAAAATTAAGGTTGAGATTTTTTTTTTATTTTTTAAATTGGCTGGTTTTTCCTCTGCGCTCCCTCCATGTCAAATATTTCAAGGCAGAGTGCAGTTATTTTCAGTTTGTGTTGTACATTTCATTATAAATGTCTGAAAGGAATAGTCTGACAGTTTGAGATGTTATTTGTTTTGAATGAAAATGGTATCAATCTTTATTTAAAAAAAACAATTAACCTTTTTTTCAAGAATGTCAGACTGTTCCTCTTTTAGCTCTTTCATACTTTTACACATGGTTTAGTATCCTGCATCAAGTACTGCCTTTACATTTAGACAGTGAGGTCTCAGAGTGTGAGGTCTGTGTGTGTCTCTGTTCAGGATCGTTTGGGCCTGGCGGCGATGGACGAGGCCAAAAAGCTGGTTTTCTTGGCAACTGAGGGAGACCACCTCCAGTTCACCAGAGAGTGGTTCAATGCAAACCTGCTGCCTTATCTGCGCTAAAAACACTGCTGACACTGATGGAATCCAGGCAGTGAAATTGGGAGTAAAATGAAATATCAGCTTCAATAACCTGAAATTGAATCAATTGTTTGAAGAGCAATATAATGCAAGTTAAGAGTAAACTGGAGCTTAGTAACAAAAGCAGGGATGCAGAGAGCACGTACTTCATACATTCATTTTGCACTGATCACTTGTTGCATGTCAATGTTGTTTTTCTGATGCCATATTAATTTTAGCAGCTATATTCGTGTTAGTCCACTGCTGTACTACTAACACTAGACTCTAATGTTATGTTCAGTGTGAGCTCTCCTGATGAGGTCAATATTTTTTTTTTAATAGAAAAATCTTGTGTTAACAGCCTAATGTACATAATTTGCATCTGTACATTTTACATGTTGAATCCAATAAAGACACCAAAATGTGTTCATTTTATTGCAACACTTTTAATGATGTCTCCAGTACTAATGAGCAGACGTCTGATTTTGGACCCAAAAAGAAAGAGGTGAAAGAAAGAGACAATATAAAAAAATAAAAATCAGCAAAGAGCTTCACAGCTACAAGAGCTGAAGGTGTCAGAAGAGTGCAGACATGGCTAGGAGCGAGTGGAGAGATGTTGAAGGTGAGGGCTAATATTTAAGACTATTTAATAATTGTTCATATTTCTACAGATGATTACAGCTGATATTTCCAATCTAGAGACTGAGGTGGAGGTGAAGCGTTCAACAACAATCAATGATTATGTCTTTCAGTCTCTTTGTGTCATTTTCTTTCTCCGCCACTTTGTATCAACATCTCTTTGCTCTTCACCGCAAACTTTTTCTTACATGCCTCCTTATATGGAATGTTTTTAATACTCAGGAATGTCCTATGGGTGGATTTAAGGGAAAGCACGTGGAGTTATATTTTTTCCTGCTATTTTATTTGCACCAATATCATCTAGATGAAGAGTTTCATGATGTGAAATAGACAGTGGTTTTGCACGCAACTTGTTTTTACTCCTACTTATGTGCTTTGAGAGTGCTGACATTTTTATATACGTCATTATCCACTATAAATGTTAATAACTTTACAGTCAGCATCAGTGGAGGTGATATGGATACCATTATCCACTGTAAAAAGGTCTTTGACAAGTGCTTCACCGGTGAATTGCATATAATGAAACAGAAACCTATCAAGCCACAACAGCAGGCCCTCCTGGCTGCAGTGCTGTTACAGAGGAAGCATGTTGGCTATTCTTAATATCCAATTTAGCTTAGCATTATCCAGATAGATAAAAAATATCATACAGAGCATTGCAGCTATTGGCAAAACTTATGAACGGTTTTTGGAAAGTGCTCACTGGCTCACAGGGAAACCCAATTTGAATGACAAGCTGCTCCCTGCTGATTGGCTGGAGGATTTGCTCCAGGTAAAGCGAGCAGTCCTCTCATTGGCTTATTGAAGGGACAGCTTAAGCTGTGATTGGCTGATAAGGAAGAAGGGAGGGAGATATAACACATGAGGTCCGAATCTCAGTCTACAGTGTGAGAGTTAGCTGGTGGGGTGGTTGGTCAGTCAGGTAGGCGTTTGCAAAAAAGGGGTGGGGATGGTGTCGAAGAGGGGCGGCCATTTCACACGCTGCCCCAGTCTATCCGGCGATCTCTGTTGCTGTGGTAACAAGCTTCTGGCCGTCCCAGACGGTCTTGAACTGCTCGGGGACAGGAAGCTCCGTCTAAGCGAGGGAAAAAGAGAGAGAGGGACGGGTCATGTTCAATTTGAAATGAATATTTTATGTTGAACAGACATGTTAATACAAAATATTCCTGACTTCATTTAACTGTTAAAAATTGTTCTGACATCATGAACCCAAGCAACACGAGCCCATCTTCTCACTATTAATCCCCTAATAAATGACAGCATTCGAGTCAGACTTGTGCCATGTTAAAAGTGTTAGAGAGATGTCACAGGTTCGACCTGATAAGGTTGCCGTCATGACTTCCACATAAAAGTGACATTGAGCACTTACTTTGTAAATGTAAATGTGATGTCGGTTTTATGTCTGAATGACTTGCTTGTCTGAAACAGTCTTTTAGCAGAGCTTGTAAAACCATCTTATTCAATTAATTAAGTCTGGTTCTGCCACTTCATGTATTTTTACAACATAATTGTCAAAGTAGCTACAGAGGCCAATAACAAAGTATTAAGCATGATGTAAATCTTATGATCTCTTTTCCCTCCTGAGCGGATACTCACGAATTCTCCATCTTTGGGTACCAGGATGTTCATCTCTGAGCTCTTGGCACTGACGATCTCGCAGCTCAGGGAGCCTTCGCTCAGGTAAACATGGCAACCGTCCGTCTTGTTGATGGAGATGGTGGGGACCTTACCTATGACCTGGGTATATAAAAAGGGCAACACAATTTAGCTCCGTACAAACACAGCTGCTGATGCACAGCAAAAAGTTGGATGCATTTTGTTGTATCTCTGCACTGATTAACTGCTACCACCAAGATTTCCTTAAAAGGACGAGAGCTGCTCTGTGGCCAAAAACGGAGCAGCTTGCAGTTGTCATTGTGCAACTACATGAATATAAAGCAGGACGCTCGTGAAAAATGCATTAAAGTTCATTCATGCAGAAATCACTGGGTGATATCATGGAATGCAACAAAGCCAACACACGATCCTAATAATAACGGCAGTAATAACACTACATTTTATACACACCTGGACCTTGATGTCCTTGCAGTTGATGATCTCTACGATGCCCACGACATCATCAAACACCAGCCCCATTTTCTTACAGTTGTCTAAAGGAGAGAAACAAACATGTTTAGAGGACAGAAGCATGTACAGCATGTCATGCAACTGGCAAGAGTTGATCTTTGGAAAATAAAAACATTGTTCTACCCTCCAATCACACACTCTTTGACACTCAATCACCTTTTTTTTTGCAACTTCTGTAGTGGTATTTTATTTACTTTACAATCTGAATGATTGTGTTGACACGGGCTACACAGCACTTGTGCAGGAGCAAGGCCATTCAAAGACATAACGGATTACAACTAACAGTGGGTCCAAATGTCTCAGCCCAGTGGTCTCAGACTTTTGGACCCTACTGTATATGCTCAAATATTTCCAGTGTCTTATTGGTATGTTGTTCATATCTTACCTACAGTGATGGAGTTGATTTTGCCCTTGACCTGCAGGGTGCTCTTGTTACACTTGTAAGCATAAACCACTTGCTTCAGCTCAGTGTCACTGATCACCAGGTTCTGTGCGCCCTCCTGGTTCTCCTACAGGGGGCAATAAAGAACAGAGAAAAAAACAGTGAACAAGAAATTAAAGAGTTCAACACCAAGAGCAAGAGCTGTTTAGACAGTAAGAGTTTAGATAAGGATTTAACACTGAAGCTATTTAAGAAAAGCTATTTTAAATGGCAACATTTTTTTTTTTCCTGACTGAATGACTAATTTTGGCAGTCCTCTCGGCCCGTTGCATAAACAATCATTCCAGCTAAAAGCAACCAAAAACAACATGTCTACATGTTTTGATATGGCCCCGTCCTTTTCTCATCGTTTTTCCTTTTACAGGAATAACGTAACTACAACTCAGGATAAACGCAGCTCTAACCTATGGTTGGATTGACTGTGATTTCTCATGTAACTCTGTAGAGAGAGCAGTCCAACATCTTACCACTTTCCACTTCTTCCCATCCAGCTCCAACACAGGGGGCAGAGTGCGGGCCGGGGCGGGAGAGGCTGCAGGTCGGGGAGTGGGGGAACTGAAGGGTTTGGGTCCAGCACGAACTGGAGCACTCTGACCCCTCAGGGCAGGATTCTTGTGGGTCTTCTGGTCTTCACTCACATGCTTCAGGACTGGAGGGGTCAAGGAAAGAGGGAATGACATTGTAAGTCTACAGTTTAACATGTTTCAGGCTCAAAGACGAAAACATTCAATTTATAACTGATTTATGTGAATAAAAACTTCTAATATAAAAACGGGAAAAATTAACCATTTCACTTGCACATGCTCACCAAGACTAAACTGAACTGATGTGCAGATTTCAAAATATTCTAAATAAATAAGTAAAATAATCAGCTTTTGCCAATTGTTTGCCAAATGAGTATATGTAATGTAAAATATGAAAAATGCAGTCTAATGCAAATCTAAAACCACAGGTCAGAAACAGGGTTGGGACACTGCCATGAGCAACTGCAAACAGATTTTACGATGCACAGTGTTTTCCATCAAAAAGGCCATGTTAACCTATGTTTACTGCAGTAAAAGCCTGTCACCTTCAATTCATTTAACCAGCTGATTCATAAAGACGTAGCGAACAGGAGTCTGTACAACCTTCGATCATAATGGAATGCGTTTCCAGTAACTTTCACAATAAAAGCCTCCGTGTGGTTCAATTATTCAAAGCCTCAAGAGCAACAGGAAGTGGTCTTTTTGGATCAGCAGTTGTGTTAATACAGTAGATATAGTCCCCACATTTTAGCTACCCACCCTTGGTGATGTCGGATCCCTTGTTGATGGAGGCGAACAAAGCGTTACGCTCATCACCAGAATTGGCACCGCCACTAGAGGATGTGCTCAAGTCCATGGGGGGAGGAGGTGGTCCAGGGGGAGGTGGGGGAGGACATCCACCAGCAGGAGCACAGGGAGGTGCTGCAGTGGCTGAAGCTATGGGGCCCTATGGTGGACAGAAAATTAGAAATCAGAAACCATGTAATGTCAGAGCACATGATTCAAGAAACATTTGTAAACAATCGTGTTCAGGAAAAGCTACAATTAACAGACAGTTATATTATCAAAATAGTTGCCATAGTTATTTTTCTGTCGATCAACTTATCAGTTAATTGACTGATTGTTGCAGCTCTGATATTGTACTTCTATTTGCACTTGGTTTGAACATCTGAAAGGATGTTACAGCACCTTTCTTATTTGGATTCATCAGGGAATAAAAATGAAGCCGACTGATTTTGTTTGCAGTCACCTCCCATGTCTATTCATTGTCTGAACTTGTCAATGTGGAACTAATTTCCTGTTATAAGATCATTTCTTTGATGTGCCTTGTCTATCAGCAGAGGAATTTCAGGAATTCTTTCTTGCTTCAATTTCCTATTATTTTATCCCAATATGTAAACTTAGATATGTAGATGTGATGTAAATTAAACAATAAATGTTAAGCAATAAAGAATTGTAAACAATTCACTGAGTAAATCATGTGATCACTTTAGAGCTGCTCTTGAAGGCTATTCTTACTTCACTGTCACTAAGAGTCAGTTGCTTTATAAGTGTGTCTTATTCTTCACTTTCAGCAAAGAACTTTTACTCCTCAGTTTTCTCTTCAGAAGATTTCTAGTTGTAATTCTCACACTCTTGCTCCAGGTCAGTCCGGTGGTGTGGTGCTGTTTGATGTAGTTTTGCAGCTCAGTCCAGATGGAGACATAGGCCTTCACCCAGTCCACATGTGTCTTGTCCCTGTTGGAGAGGAAAGCAGGATCATCTGGTGATCATCTTTTTGCATTCAAATCTTTTTTTTTTTTTT
>NW_019525439.1:1118427-1118812 GCF_002814215.2 Seriola lalandi dorsalis
GAGTGATCTCCACACAGCAGTAGATACAACTGAGAGACTGCACCAGGAGGAAACCATTGAAGTGAAACAACCAAGTCTGACTGATCTCCAAGGTAAATTTCAGATGATGCGCTCAGAGGTGAAGAGAAGAAGAAAAAACCTACGAGCAATGGAAGCTCCACATACACAAAGCAAGAGCTCAACTGAAGACATAAATGCCACAGAGTCAGATCTGGCCTCTAATCAATAAACTTCAGAAAGGTAAGGAAGAAATAATGAACATGTGAAATTCCAAACCTCGTCTCACCTTCCACTGACATGAGAAGACGAGTCGACACGTGTGAATCAGTGACCACAGAAATCATCAGCGTTGCCTCCAGCAGAGCGATAGACTATGAAGGTGAGT
>NW_019525439.1:1118846-1166346 GCF_002814215.2 Seriola lalandi dorsalis
TATATATATATATATATATATATTTCTTTAGTTTCTTTTTCCCCCTTTTTAGTTTCCTTTTTAGTTTCTTTTTCCCCCTGTGCTTTTTCAATGGTCTGTCAGTCCCACAGGAAAACAGACAGGACTACTATTTTGCATTCAACCCTGCTGAAAGCTAACCGACAAATTTGAATACAAGTCGTGTTTTTGTGCAACTGTTCAGCATAAAGAAGCTGATTTTAGTCTGAGACTTCTACCTTCTAACTAGACTGTAACTCAGATCTGCTCAAAAACACTAAAGCTTGATTTCAGGTCTAAATAGGGGAAGTCTACCCCCAGTGCATCAGCGTGTTGTGTGGCCGCACTGACTCAGTAAAACTACTGGATACTTCAACTTAAAAAAGACCCTCAAGGAAGGAAAGGATGAAAGACAGATGTACCTGTATCTCAGATGTTACAACATTTCAAAGACAAAATGACGCAGCTTCTAAAAAAAATAAGAACAAATTGCAAAAGGAGTCCCTCTTGACTCTTACTGCGTTGTATCTAAAATTAGTGTGTGGACAGCTTTACTGCTGCAGACAATAGGAAACAGAAGTTTTACTCACTTCTCCTTGAATTCCTTGAGCACACGGTTAGTGTAGAACATGGCGGCATCCAGCATCTCTTTAACATAGGGGCATGGTTTAGGAGCCTGGGACAAAGAAATAAAAAAAAAAAGATTTTAAACATTACTGCATTCGTGTCCTAACTGAGGTTAAAGATATAGTTACAACATTTTGGGAAATACACTTTTTTTCGCAATCCAACTCCCAGCAAGAAAACAAGCCTATTTCCATAAACTATTGGTTTAATTAGAGAGCTTTGGATGCGTCTGTAAGCATGCTTCCCTTTGTTTCCCGTCTTTATACTGAGCTACGCTTCTTGCCTCCTGACTGTAGCTTCATATTTAGCGTAGAAAGATGAGTGCTATCAATCTTGTCATCAAACTCCTGGCAGGAAAGCAAATTAAAAAATGTCAAACATCTCCTTTATTTTGTATACTACAGTAGCAAAAGAGTGGTATACGTAATAAATCCAGTTCAAGTTAATGATGAGATCTTTGAGATACATGAGTAGGCGTACAAAGAATGAATGTGTTATGTGAATTTGAAAAGCTGATGTATTATTCATAAGAGAAGGAACAACAACAACAAAGAGTTAATCATCTAAACAGTGCAGCTCTGTTGCTGGCGTCTGTGTGTCAGCCAAGAAACTGTCGCTCACCAGACAGCGATGACAGAATCAAAGAGAGGCTTGTTTCCTGCCATTATACACTCATTTATCCACCCACACACACACATACATACAAACATACAAACATTCATACATACAAAGCACAAACATAAAATCACTCACACATAACATACAAACTACATTGCTAAAAAGTTTATTTTCCTGCTGATTAAGCACTACCATCCCCAGTCTCACCATGGCGACCCATCCGAGGGCAGGCACGCTCTCGCTGACAGCAGAGAGATGGTTGAAGTGCGGCGAGGTGCGTTTCTGCTCGCGGAACGCCTGCACCTGCTGGATGGCTTTGGACACCGGCTGCAGGAGGGTCGTCAAAACTGCCTGAGCGGGAAAGAGAAGACACAAGTTTTCACATTTAAAGAATTCTTCCCTCATATAGTAGATTTTTAGCAAATTAAAGTTTTAGATTCAGAAACTTTTTCCAATCAGTCTGATGACTTTTTGTGTGCTGTGACAAAAAAACACAAAAACAAAACACTGATACAAATTAAAAGTTCCACAATAGAAATTTCAGCCATTGAACAGCAAGTCTCATGTCCAGTCACACGATAGTGTGGAATATGGAAGTAACACCAGTTATGCATGTGCAACCAATAATATATAATATCTATAATACCATTATTATTGTTATTATCATGGGAGTATGATTAGTTGGGGTGAGTGACTTAATAACCAACACCATCAATACCAAGTCTTGTTTTGTAAATGTGCATATGTAATGGGGCAGGAAATGAGGAGAAACAAGACTGACAGACACCCTGTACAGAAGAGTGAGGGGGCTGCAGGGATTCAGGACAGGAGGCAAACTTAATGAATTATGCAGATTGTTTCAACCTGATCGATCAATGTGCTGTCTATTTAGCTGAGACATTGACTGACTTAGCGAACGTCAAGTGTGTTTAACTCACATCAGAGGGCTTCTGGGAGGACGAGGCCGTCATGAGGAGTTGTCTCTGACTGGAGAATGCCTGCTTTATCATATCTGCCTGGTAGGACAAGAGAGGGAATTCAAAAAGTCTTAAAAAAAGGTGAAAAACAAAACATCATCTCAGTGTTTTTGGATGCTTTTACTATAAATTATTTTAATTAACTATTATCTGAATGCATTTTACTTAAACTTTACCTTTAATTAGCACATATTATACCATGTTGTATCTTAAAATTGACTTACGTGTTTCTGGACATCGCCTCCTATCTTCTGGCTGAGGGACACGTACTGGGCCACAGGACCGCTAACAATCCCGTCAAAAGCCTCGACGTACACCGATACAGCTGTAAAGATTTAAAAAAATAAATAAATAAATAAATAAATAAATAAAAATAAAACAGGGTTTTAAGCTTCCATTAACATGTTTATCTGATTTGCAAGAACAGCTTCCTTTAAACTCAACTTTGGTATCTGCACATAAACATACATGGATATTTCACTCAAAGAAACTATCACCAGACATCTTTTATTCATGTAACATATAGAGTAATTGTTTCATAATAATGACATTTGATGATTACCTCCCCCAGCAGAATCTCCAGGGCCTGACATGGCCTCCAGACGACCCACCGCCACCTCCAGCCGCTGCACCAGACTCGCCAACTCAGCCATACCTGTAAAGTTGGAGAAGAGGATTGAGACAGCTGAAAAAAGGAAGAGCCGACACCAAGCATCCCCGTTCAAAATATACAACAGCTAGAGGCCATTTAAATCCTGTTTTTGCATCACTGTTATATCTGTAACTCATTAACCTGAGCCAAACACTCTTAAACTGATGCAACAGGCTACGAATAAAGATGCTTCAAAGATGTAATTGATGCCTGACCCATCTGTTTATTCTCAAACAATACTAGTCTACACAGCAGTAAGAATGGTTGGACAAGGACTTCTTTAAGCAGCAAATTTCATGCAACATTTATTACATTTTTTGAAGCCCTAAATACAGACTTTAGTTATCTGACATTATAGCTCAGTTGCTGAACTGTCTCAACAAAATACAGATTTTGCAACTGCATCCACGGGCCAGTTTTAGACCAAACTAGACACTAAAAGCTTTCAATACTTGTACTGGTGTTTGTGTCCGTCTTGATCAACTGTTTACAATTATCAAGGCACAGTGGTACTTTCTGTTCAAGCCTTTTAATTGGGGGACTGAATTACCCCTGGGACACAAGATGAAGGCAATCACTGCAATTAAAATTTAGATACTAAGATAACAACAGCAGTGCTCTGAATCCTGGGCACATTTGCAGTTGGTTGATTTAGTCCTACAAGGCATGAAAGAAGCCCTGAAATAGCACTGAAATTCACTTGGAGTTCAAAACAGTCTGCAGTTATTTTGTGCACACAGTTTACACTGAATCCCAATGTCCAACATAGTCCACACAGACCAAATCCCCCAAAATTTTAAAAATGGAGCCAAAAACTGTAAATATGTACATGTGCAAATCTCAAGGCATCCTTTGCCAGCCCTGGAGGGAAAGTCACTGAATTCCAACTGATCAGTGATACTCAACTGTGGACGAGTAACGAAAAAGTAGGAATGGGATTGTTGGTAAAGCAGGTCAGGACTTGCTGAGTAAAGCTATGTAGATCATTACCAGTTACTGCTGACTGTGAGGAGTGCAGACCTGCCCTGTCATCCCAAGTATGTCCGCTCAACGTGCTTGTATATTTCACAACAAAACAATTTCATAATATAAGGGCAGGAGCAATAGAGCAAAGTAAGGAAGTGGTTACACAACAACATTAAAGATGGGACTAAATCTGGTAACAGCAAAACAGTGAGAAATGTGTGCCAACATGCAAACTGATACTCCTAACACACCCATTCAAGTACCCGACTAACTAACTTCAATTCAAATATAGAATAATCTTACACCTTAAAGTACTCACAGACACGCCTAACGAAAAAGGCTAACATTACATAAGGCAGCCGTAACCCGACGCTGCCTTCATCTGTGTGGCTGAGAGTGTCTCCAGTCTCAGGTACTTACACCTGGCTGACGATGAATGGAGTCACACAGACCACTCTCACTAATGAGTCCAGGAGATAAACCAGCTGCCACCGTCTCACTTTCACTACAGAGGCACTGAACTACGTCTTTGGAGAACTAATGACTGAGAGTGCTTAACATTTTGGCTGTGATAGTTGAAGCTACAGGTTAAGACGTATGCGCTCTCCTGGGTATAAAAACAAGAGGGAAAAGAGTTTCAGTTGCATAAATGAGTTGCAAACTAATATGGATACTATTATGTAGAGCTGAGTATCAAACTTTTACATTCTCAAAACACGATTTGTCGAATGACTGATAACAAATTGGCAAATATTTTAACTGATTAATTGTTCATAATTTTTCAAGCAAAAACACCAAATATTTCCCAGTTCCAGCTTCTCAATTTTGAGGATTTGCTGTTTTCTCTGTTTTGCATCACTGTGAAACTGAATCTTTTATTCTGGACTATTGATCAGACAAATCAAGACATTTTGCCAGCTTTTGGTGCCTGACTGATAATATTGCTTGCTTATTGTTAGATCATTTAAATATGGATTTACAATACATATTTTGGTAATTTTAGACCTTTCTATCTTTCTTACAGCTAGTAATCAAAAAAAAAAAAAAATACTGTCATCAAATATCAGGTATCATATTGGCACTATTATCAAAGGATTTCAAACAATACAAGGCTGAGCTGGCAGGTGGCATCTTGTGCCTGTAATATATCTTTAAATTTGAATCTTATTCAGGTTAAAATCTTGAGGAAATGCAAAGTTTTTGCCAGATTTGTGTTTATGGCAGGTTGGAAAACTTAGCTAAAATTGCATTATGCTATCATATGACTCAGGCTCACCCTGAAGCCCATATTAATCATGTTATTGTAGGCAGTAATGGTGCCTTAAAGCAGGGTGGAGTAGCTTATACATTATGTCAGCCGTAAAGCTGTTAAATTACTTCATGTCAATAGGCCTGAATATCAGTAGCACTATATTACTAACAACCCTAAAATGTTTACTGAAACTACTCCAGGAGGGGTGATGGCTTTTCACCTTTGAAAACAAAAGGCAAAACATTCATTTACTCTGAAAGATGAAGTACTACTCTTATAGCAGCTCCATTTCAAAATGCCTAAACTTCCCTTTGCTCTGCCTCACTCATTCAGACAGGGTTGTAAATTCATTTCTCCACAAGGCTTAGAGATAAATTAGATCATAGCAGGACACACACCCTCGCTACCCTTGACCTACATGCCTTAATGTTCAGGGCCACAGCTACATTTACAGTACACCTGTGGATACCAGAGTTCAACTCTTACATTTCCTGGTCTCAGCTGAGAAATGACTCACCAGTGATACAGGAAGGGAGTGGCCCCTAAAGGTGTAAGTGGAGTACAGAAATATACACAAAAAACAACATTTAGATGTGACTGTTTTTAAAAAGGTACTGTTAATTGTTAAAGTGTATTGTTGGGGGCTCTGGATGCTGTTTCAGTGTGTTGCTGTATCAGTTTAAATGGTTGAGACCCTTTCCTCAAGTCCACTAAAGTAATGTGACCACAGATGTTCAAGCCAAGTGGTGACCGCCAACGAAACTCCACTGTCAAGGAAGAAGAAACAACTTTCCAGAGACATGAGGGCAGATATAGCCATGATGACTCAGGACAGGAAATGGTGCCTGCCATAACTTTTTCCTTAGAATTTACGCACTATAAAAAGGCAAGATGGGTAAAAAATTGGGCTTAACTACAACTTCAGAGGTGGAGGAATTCCACAGCTGCATTTTTAAGCTAGAATTTAGGAAAATAGATTACATGTGCAGAAGCTTGGACCCAAAGCTAACAATGAATTGATTTTACCAACAAGTATGTGTGTCCAAAGTTTCTTGTTCTCCAAAAACTAGTCAAAACGCATCAAGTCACTCTGCTGCACTGGATAACATATTCCTCAATTACGTTGAACATGAGAATTGTCATTTAAGTTGAGTCCCACATAAATACTGAAATTTCTTACTATGACTTCAGAGGACTTGATGTTATTCTTCACGTCCCCCTGGTGAGGACAAAGCTGAGATCACCTAAGCTCACCACAAGATCCAAGTCTAACCCTGAAAACAGGGCCTAATAAATGCACTATTTCATTCTGTCTGAGTAACATTTGCTAAAAGCTAGTGTTCAGCTGTTTCAGGAATTTTTTTTACTTTTTGAAAGAGACAAGGTGACTAACTTATTGTTGTTATTGGTCTTTTCGTGAAATTTGTCGCCAGCCTTACGCTTTAAAGTAAATTTCAGGCTAAGAATATTAAACAATGACAGTACAATGTCTGCAAAGCACATAAATGCATGAATCATGTGCTGGGATGAAGGCAACAACATGAATATGATCTACAAAGGAATAAACTTTAACAAATGGCCCAAGGGAAATATCAATTAGATATAGCAGCTCTAACAAAGCAAATATACTTTCAGATGTCATAACACAAATACATAAGAGCCCCTGACATGGCCAGTATAACCTCCTAAATTTGTTGTTGGACCCCTATTGACCGCAGCTATACTTGGCAGTTTCATTATTCCCCCTGGCACCAAGAGACCACCAGGACATGTCTCCTATGGTGGAATGATACTACCTTGTCCAAGTTTTCTGTGTGTTAGACACAGAAAGAGCAAAATACAACTTTACAACTAATGAGCTCAATATAACTTAAACAATTATGGTCATAAAAATAGATTTTGACACTTCCAGACCAGGGCCACAAGATGGAGGATAGTCATAGTCGTTATTTTACTTCAGTGGTGTAAATTTCTAACAAATTTGACATTAATCAAATTACTGTAGATAGAAATGGAGGGAACCCTGGGGGTTTTGGGGCCTGTAGGGAGCTGCCCACTTTGCACAGTTCAGTAATCCAGCCATGGCCCCTAGTCTATGGAAAGATGTATTTTAAGTGGTTTACATTTCCTCACTCTACATTACAGCTCTTGCTCATCTTTCTCCAAGATGTAAAACACTGCTGACTGCATCCACAGACCTACTTTTGTGGACATATGGCAGAAATATTCTGCATAAAGCACCATCAGCATACAGGGGCAGTGAAGTAGGTTAGGCCTGTGTGAGGGTTTGTGCCTCTCTGCCTTCGGGGGCGACGGTGCAGACGTTCAGACATAAAGGAGTCAGAGTCCAGCAGTGTATGTGTAGCCCTTTCTATGTATTTGCAATGATTAAAACAAAACACACATCGTTTTTCTTTGTCGCAGAGGCAGAAGTAGGCCAAAGCAATGGCCGTCAGCTGTAACCTTGCTCACAGTCCTACTTCGGTGGGCTCAAGCCTCCAAACAAATCAAGTTCAAGCCGCTGATGTTAATGCGATCACTGGGGTTTCAATCAGACGGCCGAGGACGAGAAACGGCGTGGCTAAAGCTAGCTAGCAGAGCCGTTGGTGGGTGTCGTGGGGAACTCTGTGTCCCCGGCTAATTTAGTCTACCCTGGCCCAGAAACCACTGTTTACCACTAGTCCAGCATCGGTGGGATATGAAAGATTAAATCCCTTTTAGAATTAAGTTTCTAAAAGGCAAAATGTGTTTTCCTACATGACGTTAACGTTTGCTGGAAAGCGGTTTCATCGATGAGGAGACAAATCTGCGGGCTATACAAAATGTGTCATAACACTATCGGCGACAAAGCGACAGATAGCAACACAACTCCCGACTAACTGTTTCTCCTTGTCAGAGCAGTAAAGACGTTAGACTAGAGTTGTATATATTGTTAGTCTAATTTGTGTCCGTCAACCCCCCCTCCCCGTTGTTGAGTGTCTGCTGTCTGTTTCGGCATTTCCTGATTTTTTTTTCCTCTCACACACCCCTCCCTCTGTTAGCTAATGTTGCACTAGTCTGCAGAAAAAAAGAAGTAGTCACATTTCAGCGAACCAGCGTCCCTCATCTGAGAAAGAAGAAGTCGGGAATTAAATGAACGTTTAAAACATTTTAAAAGGTCTGTGTCGGTCAGTGGTCAGGCTTAGATTTTGAAGGCTAACGGAGTCGGCTAACCGGGGTGTGTTAGCATCACACCGATTTCAATAAATGAATTCTGCTTAGAGGAAGCGGCGACGCATTTTTCCCTCTTTAGCTTATTTTTTCATCTCAAGCAAAACCGCTTAATGAGCTACAAACCGTACAGTGCGGCAACTGCATACTGCTTACCTGCTAAACTGGTCAAGCAGTGATTTGGTCCTTAATATCTCCGTGTATCTGCGGTGGGGAGGTGCAGGGAACAGGTTCGCAGAGCAGACTGAGCTTCGTCTTTTTCTTCCTGTATGTCAGTTTACCCAGCCGTCACCGCGCTGTGTTTCCGCCCTTGTTCGCGCAACTAATTCCTTTCCCATATAAGGAGTGTGAGAGGCAGAGGGCAGCAAAAAAAAACTAAGCAAGAAAAAGATGAAACAACTGCTTTCCTTCCTCTCATGACATATCTGAAGGCGATGCAGCAGAGATGTGTCCCCATGGCAATTATTTCCCCTGCACTGAGCTCCATGCCACAAAAGAAAGATGCAACAATGCATTTATCTACAGACATGTCCAGTTTGCATAAATACATAGGGTCTTAGTGATGCATGTTTCATGTTTGAACTTGTTTGCTGATCTGTCCTGGCCCGGCCCCTGAGGTGAGGGTGCATGTACTCACATGTAGTCTTTTACATATTTGTAATGTACAAAAGCAGTTGTACATGCAGTAAATATGCACATTATACTCAATGAGGTTTTTTGGGACCCCAGTAGTTTGATTACAGAGGCAAATATACCAGGGAATTTGCCCCAATAAAGTGAGGGTTGTACTGCTATTTGTTTTAGTACTAGAGTGCACCTGTGATGCACAAACGTTTTCTAAGGTTATGTAACCACTGATCTATGGTGGCAAGTTTACATGAATTAGTAGCACAATCAAATGTTAAACTGACTTTATGAATAGTTCATAAATATATCATGCTGTAACTAATTTATTTACAAAAAGGACAAGTTACAGTAATACAGTAATATAATTTAGGATTGTGTCCATATTGTCTCAGTATCTTATTATCAGTCAAATGATTATATGGCAGATTGTGAGCCATTAAGCCATTTTTGTAAATAAATGAGTTGCAACATGGTTTTGCTTGACCCCAACGCTGATGGACTCTACATTAATAGAAATGAACGAGAAATAAATAAAGACTTCAAATAAGTTATTTTATTAATATTATTTTATAATTTACTGACAGTAGGCTAGAAGTAGCAATAGAAGTGGTATTAATGAATGTTTGATTAATTAGTGAATTAATGATTTTGGGCTTCTACTGTAACGTTATTTTACTGTTTCTGAGTATATTAAGTGTTAAAGGAGCATAACAAGCTTTTGGGGAAGTCCCCTAACATAAAAGTCTAAAAATAAGACTAAGAAAATAAGATCTAATGGGAAATGAGAGGAAATGGGGAAAAGGCTATTCATTAATAATGATAAGTCCAGTTTCTGTGAGAAGAGTCACTGTCTTTGCTCAGAAAACAGTAAGGAACAAGCACACGTCTCTCAGAAAACTCAAGAACAAACTGAAACATTTTATTATAATGTACAGATTATCCAGTTGCATCAGGTCTGGTCCCACATAAAGAAAGAATGAAGGAGTAATTCTTCACTAAAACTGTATTTAAAACATTTTAAATTAAACTCCCTTCATTTAACAGTTGCTACTCCTTTCTCCTTCTGCCTTCACAGTGGACTCCATCAGAGTCGAGGTCATTTCACTTACTCCAAATGTGACTGGCAACTGTTGCACATGTAACAGAAGAAATGCAGAATTTTGTCTTGTTAAATAGGTATAAAAACACCTTGAAAGTTTTTTTCATTTTTGGGAAAAGGTTATATAACTAAATAAGAAATAAAATCTTGGCAATTACGCCAAAAGCCATTTCCTATGATGTGCAAAAAAAAAAAAAAAAAAAAAACCTGGGAAGAATACGACATTATTTCAAAGTGTTCAAAAGATGACATTTTAAAGAGTTGGCACTTGGGTGCACTTGATTTTAGTTTGCCTCACAAAAGTTGGCAACATTGGCCAGAAAATTTCAGCAAGTGTGAATTAAATATTAAAAACAAAAACAAAAAATCTCTGCCCTGGCCTGATGTGCACTGGGTGCTCTGAGACCAAACTAGTGCAGCAGAACTGACATCAGCATGAGATGACTTGACAGTAAGAATCAGACATTTTTTGCCTTATTTTTTAAATGATTGCTTATTTCACACAGAGTACAAGTTGAACTGAATTAACAGCGTACCCTTATAACATTCGACAACCAAACAAAGTGCCTCAAAATGTGGACTTTACAGATCAATTTCACATTCTGCATGCAAAGCAGCGATCACGCACACCGAGATGTAACAGGGAAGAGTCATTTGGTTAAAGTTTTCCCTCAGCACAGAAACACCTATAATTACTACTGATGTGCAGAAGAAATAGATGCAGCAGATTCAGTTGTTTTTCTGTCTCTACTGTGTTTTTACAGCCTTCCTACTATGTCCTGTTACTCAAGTATGTATGGCAATCTCCGCTCACTTTAAACCTCTGATCTTATCCTGTATGTGGGAAGAAATGATTTGTTTTTAGGATTTAGCACAGTGTGAGGTCGTTCTGGACGCACAACACAATATTATCATATCTAAGTTTTGATCATCAAGTTAAACTAATTGAATATTTGCCAAAGGGAGAACAAATTTCATCCTATTTGGAGTCAAACAGATTCTTATTAGTTGAAACTGCTGTAGTCCCACATTTACAAATGTTAAGCTTACACCTTCCCGTCCACTCAGGCCTACAGGTTTGTTAGAATTACTGAGGTGGCTCTGGACACGAGCTGCATTCAAGATTGCTAAAATATCTCCTTCTCTTTTGATCTTTTAAGTTAAGGAAATTATGTTTTTCACAACACTGAATGCAGAAATGTCCTGTGTTTATGGCTGAACTTCCAACTTTAACCATCATAGATCACCCTTTTCAACCGAGGAGACAAAATGAGACTGAAGCCGACAAACATGAAATCAAAGTGCATCGACACCTAATCACAGCATAAAGGTTGTTTGTAAAAAAAAACGAAACATACAAACACAAAAAAAACTAAGTGGTTGGTTCAAGCAGTTGTTATATTAATTCATATTGAATTGGTGAAGGAAGCAGTGTCCTGACCATCCCCTTTGTTGTGTTGTGAACTTCGTCTTTCTCCTCATTATCTTCCCTCTGGAGACCAAACTCATTAACATTGTGTTTTCCAGTGTGTGTGTGTGTGTGTACCAGCGATTTAATCCACAGAGAAGCTTTCAGAATAAAAGCATGATGCTTTTTTTTTTTTTTTTTTTAAAGATCTTCTGCCTCTGACCACCATGACTGACAACATAGTGTCTGTAATTGGGTAATAACAGACATAAAAACCAACATACAAACTGCTCTGATGAAACATCTTTTGGCACAGAAGCCAGGAAAAATCCACACATACACCCAACACACAAACGTACAGGCAGTCGTCTCAGTATCATGTTGTACCGGAAATACAATCTGACTCTACATGCACATATTTATTTTTTTGTTTTGGAGGAGCGTCCATTGCTGTTGGTGGCTGTTTTGGTTGCATTTTTCCTTCAGATGAGTCATGAACAAAATCTCCAAGCAGAGTTAACCATTGGTTTTAACATGGCAGTGTTTGGTAGCATCAGGTTGACCTGGAACAAGTGCGAAGGTGACGTGTTTGTGTGCGTACATGCGTGTCTACAAGAGGCATGGTGTGAGCGTGTCAAGTGGCTGGTTTTCGTGTCACTGAAGCAGAGTTTGTTTTTGTTTTTTTAATCCAGAAAGTCAAGTGTCTCTCAGGCTAGTCTTTTCTTCGACAGTCTCTAACTAACGTGTGCCATCAGTAAGAGGGGTAACAGTACATTCTTTTTGTCTCTGTGTTAAATAATAGGGGTCTATGTTATATTTTTTTTAACTATTCAAAACACAGTGCTTACCCCTAATTCTCAGTGAAATTGTAGTTTTTTTCTCCATATTGGCTCAGTGTGGGATCAGGGAAATTCCAGTATAGTGGTGTTTTTTCAGTGACAGTGGGACAACATGTTTCCAGCATGTTTCTCCTCTCTCCCTCTTATTAAATCCAGGTGTCACACAGTCTGTCTTCAAGGATGAGAGGTGTGAGGTTTTTGTGTTGAACAACAACAGAGGAGACAGAGGAAGAGTGAGGAACAGAGGGGTGTGAATGCTGGAGGAGGGGTGTGTGAGGGCAGCAGCGAGCTCCCCCCTCCTCTCTTGCTATAGCAGCTCATCTCTTTGCTTCTTGCCCCTGGCTGGTCCCTGGCCATTCCTCAGGGAGCCGTTCTGGGGCCGCAGGAGATGCCCGCGCTCCTGCTCTGTCCACGGGACCCCACCCTGCCCGTCATCACTGTCCAGGTCAGAGTCTGAATGCATGAGAGCAGAAGAGGTGGGCGCGGGAACCGGCTTCATACGGGCTGGTAGGCAGGTGATGGTGCAGGAATACAGGCAGGAGAAGAGAAAGAAACAGTATGATGTCAAAATGATGCAGCGTTAAAGCTGCACTAAGCAGAACATTTTATTTATCTTATTTAAACAGGTAGTGTCACTGAGATCAAAATGGTGAGACATTATGTAAAACAGATGTTGACAGTATAAAAATATATAAATTGCATATAAATGTGTGCAATTTACTTGTGTATTGGTCTATAAATTCTGTGTATTTTTTTTTTTTTTAATTTTCAATATTTTTTGCAACTATGCCTTGTAGCTTTAATTATGGTGAAATAAAACTTGGATACAAGGTACAGTGAAATCCATTATCCCTGACTGTAGTGCTTGTTGCAGTAATCAATGATGCATCTAAAAGAAAACACGTTAGAGAGGACTTTAGATAGGAATTGAAAATAACAGAAGTCACTAACATTTGTACATAGGTAAGATCACTTTAATACCCCTCATAGCTTTTGTCTGTTGATTTTCTTTCAACATCAGAACAAGGTTTTCCATGTACCTGCTTAACACTTTAAAAGACAAAGGGAAAGCAAGAGTAGGAAAAGGAGGCACACCATCAAAGCAGTCAGTGTCTGTGCATCTTCGTGTTTTATACTTTGATTACTTATTCATATTTTTGAGGTTGAGCATCCAGTTTCTGTTTCTGGAACGCACACTTATTATCGTTTTTTGATTAATATGCATGTTTCACTAATGTTCATGTAGGAGTGACTCCCAGTTCAACAGCCAAGTGTGAGGTTAACTGGAGAAATGTCTCACCAGCTCTTTGCGGTTGAAGCTCCAGACTATCTTGCTCGTCAGCGTCTAGTATCTTATATCGACTTTTGCTTCTGCGCACTTTGTTCTTTCGCCTTCCAGGGAAAAAACAAAACATGCATCTTCAGTTTTTGTAGTTTTATTTAAAGAGTACAAACCATTCAACAATTCAAAATCTTTTCCTTTTTTTTAACAATTTTTTTACTTTTACAGAGAACAACCTTATAGTCCTAAATATTCATACACCCACCCACCTGATTGGTATACTTATATTATGAAGTGTATTTAATAATAATAATAATATACTGTATATTTATTCATATAAATATATAAATTAATATAAAGATATATTTAAAAATTTAGGACTTGAACTCACCTGTTGCAGCAACACACCATCCCCCAGACAACTGTTGCTATAGCCACCACAATCATAAAGGATGCTATAGTCACATAGAGTACGCTCCACTCTGAAAACAAAATATTTGTTTGGCACAAAAGCTTGTCACCGGGTAAAATATCGCATGTAACATATCAAACTATACTTTTTAAGCAACAAAATCAATTTTATGGCCCGAATACGTGAGTAGATCAAATATGGCTGTATGAGCTTTTCTCTTTGAGCCTGGAACCAAATTTGCAGAAGTAAAAAAGGCCACAATTCCACAACAATAAATTTGATTCATATGCTAATAAAACTATTTCATTAAGATTTTTCTCATCTCACCACAGTTGCTCTCTGCGTCTCCAAGCTGAGCTCTGATGAAGTTCTCCATCCAGAAAGGGTGACAGACACATCGCCGTGTGAACGAGTCACACTCGCCGTGGCTGGAACAGTTCAGCTGGCAGACTGAGGAAGGAAGGAGAGCGGCAGAGTGTTATGAAACTGGAGCTTTAATCTCTCAGAGTGGTGAAGTTTCTTGCAGCCACCAGATTGAGAATACTAAGGAGCAACAACACACTATATGTATATTATTGAACATAAATCTAGGGTAGGTGCATCGAATAAGATAACAGTCTACAGGTTTCACCACAGAAGCAAGAGAACAAGAGTTAAGAAGAAGAAAACATAACTTGTTGTGGCACCTCAAAAATCTGAGAGATTTGACCTTTGAGTTCTATGAAGTCCTCTCATTATCTGACCATTATCTGAAGTAATAGAGGTCAAAGCTCCTATGACCTGCCTGTAGCCTCTGGCTCAAAGTGAACACAGAGCAATGTATCCCAAACAGAGAAAATCAAGACAAATGTTATTGTCTTACTGTAATATTATTTAGTAATAACAAAAATAATAATAATAATAAATAATCCTAATCTTTAATTAATGTTTGGCATTTAGAACATTTAAAACAACATCCATCAACATCCTCTCTCCTTTCGTTCCTCTCCTTTTGTGTGTCTCTTACAAACCATATTTGTCAGGTACTTACTGACTGTATCCACTCGTCGGGCCTTGTAGATGAGAAAGTCATTTTTCTGTTTGCGCAGTTTGTTGCGAAGGCCAAGTGCAACACTGTGGCCAGACAGAGGAGGGCGCCCCGGCCCGCCTGACACCAGGAAGACCAAACGAGTACTAAGGAGGAAAATGGTTGCTTACTGTGTGTAGTAATGTCCACCAATTGACCCAAATCAAGAAAATGTCCTTCCAGCGTTTTCATGGTTAATTTATATGTGTCATTATCAGATTTACTCTTAAAAAAGTCAAGTTGCGGTTATAATAAAAGATTTCAGACTTTAGGGAAAATGTGAGAAAACATTTGGACATGAAACAGATCTATTATTACAAAATGAGGGGATTTCAGACCAAAAACTAAACTAAATCAGTAAATCAAAAAAGGCATAGAACAACTCACCTGTGCTCATTAAACGCACTGATCTCTCGCACAATAATGTCACTGTCGAGCACACCCAGTAAAACCCCCACCTGGCGCAGCAGCATGTCACGTTGTCGGTGCGAAACCTGGGATACAGAGACCTCCAACACCAGCTCCACCAGGTCACGTTCCCACATGTCTGACAGTGAGAGAGAGAGAGAGAGAGAGAGAGAGAGAGAGAGAGACAGATTAAAACACAGATGAGACATGGAAAAGAAGGGAAGTGTGGAGAGGAGAATAGTGAGGAGAGAAAAAGTAACGAGGAGAGGGAAAAACCGAGATGAGAAAAACAAGCCGACTGCAGGATCCATCTGACTCTCTGAAATCTGGGAAACAGGCCAGAGCACCAAGTGACGGATTAGTTTCTGGCTCAGTGTGTGTCTGTGCACCGTATGTTGCACAGTGACCTGCTCAACCTTCTGCTGTTGGTTGTTGAGTCTCTTGCTGTGTAGACACCATTTGTGTACACAGACTTGTTTAAAGGACCAGTGTGGAGGATTCTAGCAAAAATGGATTTAGAATTACATTTTCTTTTGTGTATAATCACCTGAAACTAAGAATCATTGTGTTTTCTTTGGATTAGAATGAGCTGTTCATATCTACATAGGGAGGATGTCCATTTCCATGGAGCTTGCCACATTGTACCACCATGTTTTCTACAGTAGCCCAGAATGGACATACCAAACACTGGCTCTAAAGAAGGCCTTTCGCATTTTTACGTTACTAAAGACCACTGTAGGTTCCTTTACATGCTCGAAAAGGGCAGGATGAGGGGAGGGGCTTTCAGTTGGTTGCAATCTGAAACCTCACGGCTAGATGCCACTAAATAATACACAATGGTCCTTTAACTATCACTAACATTAGTAATCAACCTGGGAGGTATTTTGTGATAAAATGCTACTTCTGCTTCAGCCACTGATTTCCTTCATTTTTTAGGATGTCTTTTAAATGATAACTGTGATAAATGATAAAATGTGCTCTTACTTGTAGCATTTAGTTTGTGGCCGTGGACAGAGCAAAAGTAAAGTCAGTATTTCTGACGTTTTTCAAATCACCTATTAAGAAAACACTTGTTGATGATTGTTAATGAATGCTGCTACAAAATAAAAGTGAGTATAAGCTGCTGCTATTTAATTATGCACCAATCAATGCACCAACATCTGTCAACTACACAGACAGAGAAGCAACAGTTGTTTTATGATAGTGTGAAAGCCTCAGTGTGTCCTTATACTGTAGGTTTGTCTGTTTACTTTACCTGGTTTGACCTCCACGGTGCCCCTGTCAATGCTGGTCTGTCCTTTACTGTCAGTTACAGTCAGGCTGAAGCTGTACTTGCCCTCCACCAGGTTTCCCAGAAACAGCACTGCCTGGTGGTCAGAGTTGTTCAGTACATCCTGTTGGAATGAAAAACGATGTTAAAGACGTGTAATTTGTATTTCCTGACACCTTTGCTAACAAGGTACATCTCATGTGGCTGTTTGACTGTTGATTAAGTGATTTTACAATTAGACTCCAGCTGCCTTTAACTTTTATGAACAAGATCAGAGCAAACAAGTGTTTCTAATATGCGGTCAAAGGGTTAATCAAAATAGCTATGACTATGTGACGCTCACCCCAGCAGCAGGGCTGCTATCGTCCCTGGTCCACAGGTAGCTGACTCCACCTTTGTCATCGGTTGAGTGAGATCCATCCAGAGTGGCAGTCTTGACAGGCAGAGAGATGGGTGGACTCGACATAACATGAGCCACTGGTGGCTGATCCAGTTCTGGTGGGAAAACATCATAAAAGACATTAAATACAGAACGATTATTACAACATATGCTGTTTCACTGATATTGGCTACAAGGTACAGTGAAAGCCATTACCCCCAACTATAGCCTTTATTATATCAATGATAAAAAAAAAACATATGTTAAAGACGACTTTAGATATGAATTGAGAAAACATTGATTGTCTGTTGATTATCTTTCAACATCATAACAAGTTTTTCCAAGTATCCATCCTGCTAAACGCTTTAAAACACAGAAGAAAGTAGCAGTAGAAAAAGGAGGCACACCATCAAAGCAGTCAATGTCTTTGTATTTTATACTTTGATTACTTATTTATATTGTCGAGGTTGAGCGACCCGTTTCTGTTTTCTGGAACGTAAACTTGTTATCTTTTTTTGATTCTTGTACATGTTTCACCACTGTTCTTGTAGGAGTGACTCCCAGCTCAACAGCCAAGTGTGAGGTTAACGGAACAAGCATAGGACAATTAAACAATGCAACTTAATACAATAATGGGTTTATAACATGATTAATATGACGTTTTTCTTATTGTGGCTATCACCATACTTCATATAACTGCAGTGTCAGTGAGTGTGCATTAGTTTAGCTATATACTGTATGGATGTATGTGTGTACATGAATATAAGTGCATATACTGCATATGTAACTAGGTAAGCTTATGTATATCGGAGAGAGAGGGTGTGTGTATGGGTGTGTGTGTAGCCTATATGTACATATGTTTTGTACAGTATTTCTGAAAATATTTTTATTGTGATTTTATTATGGACTCTTAGGAGACTAGCCTTGAGCTAAAAGACAAAAGTAAATAAACATTTCTATTAGGGTTTTACTGACACTGTGCATAAAACAATGTCAAGTTCAAAAACATGCCCTGAGTGTACAAACTCACTATTGTCTTATCTTAGACAAAAAATACTGAGAAAAGACTGACTTATACTTTAAAACACGCACTTGAAAAGCTTCAAATGCGTACTTACAATACTTCCTTAACTACAAACCCATGTTTCATAACAACATCCATAATCCTCTCCTGTCTTGCTCTAACCCCAGCCAGCTCTTTTGTTTTCAAGAGAAAAGGATCAGCGCACACACACAGACACACACACATCTCCTAACCTTCTCTGACGATGACTGTGACAGTGTCGGTGCTCTGCAGCTTCCTCTCATCAGTTACTGTCAGGGTGAACTCGTACCTGCCGACCTCGAGACCTGTCACCGTGGCAACAGCACTGTCTGCATTCTCAATCTTCACATCAGCAGGACCACTGATGGATGAACAGAAACAGAGTGAGAGTGCGTCAAAGAGAATTAAGTGTAGAAGGACATAACAACAATACAGGATAACACAGAATGCTTTAACATTGTGGGGCTTTTTATACATTTGTATTCACATTATATTCACAAGTTGTATTCTGTTCACGCGTTGCTCTGGCGTGAGCTTTCTAATATCTGCAAGAGTAACCCTGATGATATGATCAAGGTTATCTTAGCTTAGGCCTGGGGACTACACCCTTTTAATGTTAAATCTGATTTACAAACTAGGACATAGAGTTTGAGAGATATGGACATTTAACAGGCAGACAGGGTCTAGGACAGTTGGTTGCATTATAGGGATTGTGTATCTTTAATTTCGACCATTGTTTTCTGCTTTCTTTGCTACAACATCAACTGGAAGTGTAAACCTTACTGAAAAAAAATAGTTGCTTGATTGCAATGATAAATCTGTCTAAACAGATGTGTCCATAAGCCAGAGTCTAACTGACCTGGTTTGTTTCCAGAGGTAAGTGGCAATTTCCTGGTCATCGCTGCTCTTACTGCCGTCCAGCGTGGTTCGATCAACTGGCAGCGTCAGCTCCTTCTCTGGTCCTGCATCTGCTACTGGTGGTTTATTGTTTTCTGGAGGTTAAAGAGATAGGAAGAACAGGATGAAAATAAATACACATCTACTACACTGAACAGCCCACAGAAAACACACAATACTAATAAATGGGTAAAAAAAAACAAACAAACAAAAAAAAACACTAAAAGTTTTTGTCATAATTTCTCTAACTTTTATTCAAATCAGATCAGTTTTTGACAAATCAGTTGTTTGACAGATGGACCAGTATTTCAATCAGAGGTGAGAAAAAAGAGTGAGAAGGATTGAACAATCTTCTCAATAAATCATACAAAAAAACTAAATAAACTAATAAGTAGAGAAAAAAACCCACTACGATATGAAAAGGGCAACTCCCTTCTGATCAGCAATTCTTTAATCATTTCTATTGTATACTATCCAATACAGTATGTAACAGCAGTCGTGTTCTGAAATACCTGGAATTAAAGCATTTAACTACCAACACTCTGCCATTTCTTTCAGACATTATTACCCACATGGCTGACACAGTCTGACCTTGCAGGTGGATGTGTATTAAGATCACACATCCTGCTCAAACGCTGAAAGATTGTCTCGCCAGTGTCTACAGTCTACACTGGGTGCTTATCAGGTTGTGTGTACATTTCTTACAAAGGTTTGGCAAATAGAAATTCTTGTGAGCAGTTTACTGGCATCAGCTTCACACATTATGAAGATCAACAATAAATACAGCTATACTATATACTGTCGCTGAGCATGCTCTTCACACTTCATGTGTCTATTTGTGTAAAGCCTGTGGGAGAGAGAAAGGGCAAAAGAGATATAAAACAGGGAATATCAAGTACAGAGGAAGAGAACTTGAAATCAAGATAAGGAGTTTAATTCAAGTCTCTCTGTAAGTGGTGCACAAGTGCACACAGCTGAGTAAACAGACTCAAATAACATGAGTTAATGAGTGTGTGCTGTAAGGCAGTAAGAAGCTAAATCTGTAATTAATGCCCTCTCAGCAGCTGTGTTATTATATTCCTCCCAACTTTTCACTGAAAACACTATTCAAAAGTGCTTGGGTGGCATAAACAGGAGCTGTTTTTCTTTCTTTAATTGTCCAGCTGTTTACCTGGCTGCACAATGACGGTGACCTTGGTGGTGTCCTGCTGCCCAGCTGAGTCTGTCACTGTCAGCTGGAAGGTGTAGTCTCCCTCCTGCATTGCTGACAGCTGCAGGATTGGTGTCCGTACACCCTGAGGACACACAGATAAGAGATGCCACAATGCTCTAATCAAGGAAACAATTATGAATTCAATTATGTGCATAGTCCTCGACTATCTCACCTGCATCTCCACCACTTTGTCTTTGCTCTCAGGGCTGAGGGACCACTCATAAGACAAGGAATCATGGTCGTCGGTGCTTTGGTTGCCGTACAGAGTGATGGAGTTGTGTGGCAACTGGATGACCTGGAAGAAGTAAGAGGAAAGACCAGCTATTAGTTGCCAGGAGTAGATAGCTTTGGTAAATAAAACATGAATTTTTAAAAAATTTTTCAAGTTTAATACCCCTTTCACACCAAAATTAGCACATTTAAGCAGGTTTTTTTTTAAACCGGATAAACCCGCTAAAAAAAGGAGATTGACTGCTTTAACACTGCCAGATGAAGTTGTCTTTCTGTTTGGACTGAGAGGACGCAAACACAACTGCAGGGAGCACTGCAGTTACGGACCAAACACAGAGATGCAGGTGAGGGAATATCTTCAAAGATTCAAAGGGTGACCTGCTAGCCGCCACGCAGACTGGTAAATTGGATTTGTCATGTCTCATCCGCGGATTGGTGCTCGTTGTCGGAGCCTCCGTGTTAAACACTTCAGTGGATGATATAGTGTTTTTAAAACTTATTTCAGGGCTGTGCCAATAAATACCCATGACTACTGCAAAATCATTTGACCTGAAAGTGAATGCTGATTGTACCCTTTCACATTGCCAACAAAAGCCAGATGTTAGCTGGTTTTTTGTCCAGTGTAAAAGGGGCTTAATATACCTACTGTACACACACAATTAAAAATGGTTTGGTGCATTACAGGACAGACTCATGACAATGGAAAACACTTCAGACCTGGTTAGGGCCAGCATTGGCCACAGGCCGGTAATCCTTGGCTTTGTTGACACAGAGGGTGGCCTGCGTCGAGTTTGTGGCTCCATCTGAGTCTGTCACTGTCAAACTGAGAAAGAAGGACATTCAAATGGTTAGAAACATAAACCTAATGGCAAATAGAAATGTAAACAATTTCACCTCTGACTTAAATAATAAGTCTATAATAATACTTATAACAGTCTATAAAATCAGAAGTTTGATTTGCATGTAATAAGAATGTATTCAACTTTAAGCCAGACATGTGACTGCTTTTATTATTACCGACACATATATTGAAATGAGGTGGAGTAGTCAAGATACTGACAGTTTTTAATACTGTATTTTAGTGTCTGTTTGTAAATGCTTGAGTGGAATGCTTGGGACCCTTCAAACTAAACACAGCATTATCTATCTGTATGAGATAAGCGAGATCCACCTGTACCTGAATGTGTAGTTCCCAGGCACCAGGCTGGTGAGGGTGAGAACGGGGGTGTCGGCAGAGACCTTCTCCTCCCGCAGGGGACCTTTGACCTCTTCCCAGAGCCATGCCACCACCTTGTCATCATCAGTGCTCTCTTAAAAGAGGAGATAGGAGGGAAGACATAGAGGAGGAGGGGAAAAGGGAAAATGGTCAGTCAAATACATTCAACAGCACGAGAGGAAATGGTGACAGACTTTAGGCACAAAGCCTCTCTCTTTAGCTTGTGCTAAATGTTTGTGCATTTGCGTGTGTGCGTGCACGCGTCATGTGCGAGACTCACGGCTGCCATCTATCACCGTAGAGCTGGTTGGCAAGGAGATCCCCTGGAACTTTGGAGAAACTATGGCAACAGGAGGCTTGTTTACCCGCGGCTCTGTCAGGTGGAAAACAAGAAATTAACTCGCTTACTGAGCTGTAGGCAGCTGTTTGTGACTCAGGCAGTGTCAACAAGTCAGAGGCTGCCTTTGCAAAAGTCACAATTACAACTGTGTGGGAGGAAAGCAGCAGTAAGGCCAGAGTTTCTTTAGTAAACATGAGGTATTAACTGTGCCCTGATTCCTGATAATTCCTAATAATATCATTTACACTTACGAAAGACATTACCATCAAATATCAGTCCCAGCCTTCTGAGGGTTCAAAATAACAGGAACATTTACAGTACAATAATCCTTCAGTTAATACTCATCCTGTAAAGTACATAAAGTTTGTTTCTAAAATAGTGTAAGGAGGTGATGATTCAGTTGATCATTTTTGAAACAGTAGTTTGTGATAAATATCCAATTAAGTGTCTTTCAGTTAGTGTGATGGTTGATTTGTGAGTGTCTCTTTGCAACTATTTCTCCATGTTTACATTTGCCATTGTGATGTTTAGATCACATAGGCTTTTGTTTAAATTAGTAGTCAGTCACTGCCTGAACATCTTGCACAACAGTTGAAAAGATTACGAAATGATGTGATGTAGCAAGAAGGGAGACACAGGAAAACTACATGAGCAAAGAGGAAGAGGAGTCAGAAGCATGTCCTCGATCATGCTGACTGAGCGATGACCTTTTTAACACTAAAAAATACAGTCTCAAACAAATCAGCTCAGAAATAAAAAAACAAACAGTGAAAGCTTCACAAAATGTCTTTTTACTTCAAGTTGTGTATATTATACCATGATTTGTTTATTTCATGTTTGCAGTAACCTTGGTTCGTTTTGACTGGGGCCACATAAACACTCACTCCTGCAAACAGCTTTTAGGGTCCATTAGAATATGAGTGAGATTTTACATTGTGATAAATGTTCGACCTCACCTGGTTTGACTGTGACGTTGACGTAACCTTCTCCATGAGCCCCCTCTCCGTCCACTGTCACCTCAAACTCATACAGGCCCACAGTCAGCTGAGAGAGAGAGAGCAAGCAAATCAAGCAAGAATAAAGAGGAAGCAACCTTTTTGACACAATCTGTGTCCTTTACACGCTACTGAAACCGTCTGTTTATGTATTCAGCAGAACTGCAGCTGCATGTTTTATTTTTAGCAGAATATGAATATCAAAGTTGTGATCTGTACCTTGCTGAGTTTGAGTGTCTTGCTGTGCTTTCCTTCCATCTCTCCACTGTAATCTTTGGGATGTGTTATCAGACGCCAGTCAAATGCATAGTTTGTCCCTTTAGAGAAGTAGCAACATTAAACAAATCAGTTCATTCAACTAAACGGCTCATGCATTTAATTAAAATCTACCCGATAAAGATCATTTCCAGTTGAAAGATTTTGGTATCGTAAGAGCATGTCAAGAAGGGATCAAAGGATTAACAAAATTATGATGTGCATTCCTCTTCCTAACCGTGCAATCTTTATCCAGTCTGGATTTGAAATTCTCTGGCAGGTGTTTAGTATGACAGGACGCTGATGCTGATGTGACTCAGGAATACAACTGTCAAACAGGTTTAAATTCATCACTCATCAGTGAACACCACAAATGGGACATCATACTGAATGTGTGTGCCCCTAAGCTGCATAAAAAAGTCAAACTATTTTCCAGAACAACAACAAAAATAATAATAATAAATATATAATAATAATAATAATAATAATAATAATAATAATAATAATGTGAAGCTATAAGTCACATTTTAAGTGTTTAAACTGTAAACAGTAAATTAAAATTTTAAAATGATCATTTCATTTATTGTGTACTTTGACTTGACAGAACAACAGGACCAGTAAAAAAGAAAATTAAAAGTGATCAACCTAAGTGGTATGACTTAAAAGTGTGCAGGCTTGTGTATTTGTCATGTATCTATTTTGTTTTCTTTTGTGTGTTTTTTTTTCTCCAGCATTTCTGCTATATTTGATAGAGACAAAGGAGAGTAACAGGAAAAGCAGGGGAGACAGAAGGGATGACATGCAGCAAGGATGATAATTGAAGATGATAATTAATGAATCCATTAATTAATAACGTAATACTATTTTATAATTTAATATTATACATATTGATGTGTAATATATTTATATAAAATCTAATATTAGTATAATTATATATATATATATATATATATATATATATATATATATATATGAGACATACACCGAGTTTCGTTACAAAAGCATTAGCCAATTTTGATTTATGACCCTTTGTGTAAAATTGATCTTAACTACACAGGTTTAAGACTTTATCATTTCAAAACAGAAACTAAATTCTTTTAATAACATTTCATCAGCATTGTCAGTAGATGATTTAGACCAAATGGTTTTACCTGGCGGGGGTGTTGGGACCACAAAGGCGTTGAGTTCAACCTCGTTGCGGGGCAATGTAACCTCCACACTCTTCCCTGCTGACACCACCAGCTCCCTCACTGTGGAGGGCAACGCAGGATCAGGGATGATGCCAAAATAAAATATGGTAACCACAAGGTTGGCATGGCAACCAAAAGACTGGAAGTAGTCAGAGAACTGAGCATTCAGCAAGAGGTGAATAAATAACATACACTTATATATTATATTAGGATCAATTACACAAAGAAATTTTATATCACCAAATGATGATTAAAAAATAAACTATAATTGTAATTCTTTGTATTTGATTATCTCTATGGCAGTTCCTCTCAGCTCTACAGAGCATTTCAGTGTCTTCCTGCTCATTGTTTTGGTTTTCTTGTCTGCAACATTATTGTCATGGTTCCCCCTCAGGTTGGTCATCAGCAATGGTTACAGATGTAGAAGTCAGCTGTTTTCAGTGAGCTGTTTTCTCAAGCTAAAGAGAGATATTTCTCTGTGGAGTTGGTGGAGACCAAAAACAGAGATAGAAGGAGAGGGGACATTGAACTTGCATACATCAGGTGACCCAAAACAAGACTGAAAATGAGTGTTACTGTTCCTCCATATGGATCATCGATATCATTGGATATGTAAATAGGTGACTGTTTGCTAACAAGTTGGGTCATAATATGTATTTATAGCTTGTTTCTGCTGCCTCCAAATAGACAAAAAGAGAAAAGATATATAAAAATAAATCAGCATGTTTGTATTGCACAAAGAATGACAACCAATGCAGCCCCAGAACCACAGATATTTTATACAATGTTTTTTTAAATCAAAGTGTAAATTTCATCAGGTGGCAATGGTAATCTGAAATACTCTCTTTAACAATCACATGGTTCTTGCTTTGTTTAAGTCGAAGTTCCTCCTAAACTGCATCTTAGCTTTGTAGAGCTTCTGAGTTTACATTTAAACCAGTCCAGCCTGCTTCTAATCTCTAGTGAATCCATTGTTTGTTAAAAGACCAAACAAGAATTTATCTGTAATGACAGGCGTTGTTTTGTCTATTGTCATATTTTGGTTAATGTCGGATAAACAGGGATATTTTCCTTAAGGGAGGAGAAACTGATCATACAAGTCATTCCTGTTTGTAGAAGCCTAGCATGTCTCAGCACATTCCTATTGATTAGACTCATTTGGCTTCACACTCACAGGACACGTCTCTTTCATCTGGGAAAAATAACATCTGTCCAGTCTGCCATAATAATTTGTGGGCAAAGTACATCTTTGTTCAGCTGGAGCAAAAGCAAAGAAGGAACAGTTTTACCATTGTCAAATGTGTGACAAAAACATGGACAAAAATGTATTTGACCAACTTTGGTAAAGACAAGACGTGAAAGTCATGCAAAATCTTCCTCCAAGGCTGCACAACCACAGTGCTGTTACATTATATATTAGCTCATAATTAATAAATGAAGACAAGACATATTACCGAATGCGCTTGAAATAGATGATTGCTTCCTTACCAGCCTGTGTTGGAGTTGTGATGATAGCAGTTTCAGTCGCTGTGGGTGAGCTGACATCACTGCTGTTGGAAGACGCATGAGTATCAACAGTGTCATCCACTGTTGAGTTTTGTTGTGATGGAGCTGGAGCAGTGTCTGAACTCCCATTGGTTGACTGACTCAGGTTCTTTTGGGCTGTCTGAAGAAGAGTGATGGTGCTGAGTACAGTTGGAGTTGGATGAGCTGTTTCCAGTTTAGGATTTTCCTGCAGATACAGTTCAAAATTGTAGGTTTGAACTCACAATAACAAGGGGGGCATACAACCACACTGTCTACATTTAAATAGATTTTATGAAAATCTCATAAATTTAATTTTCATATTCCCCAAAACTACCTCCACCACACTTTTATTTGACTAATAATCAGTGTGATTAAAATAATGAAGGAGTGAATGATTTAAGAAAGAATAACAGAGACAGGGGAAGAACAGCATCTGCTACAATCAAACAGTGCGAAGATAAGAGTAAATACAAACACTGAAAATCAACCAATGCTCTGGGACGTTACCGTGCTGGTAAGGTATCCTGTGCTTGGTCTGTGGCTTCCTGTATGTGGTGCATGACGAGCCTTTCTACGTCTGGCTGTGACAGGACCCTTAAAGCAAAATTACAAAGAATTTTAGAAAAAACTACTATGAATATATTTCTGTCACCAGCAGTAAGTCTATTTTTTTTTTTAAGTTTAATGTACCTGCTTTTGGTAATCTAATTTAGTTGAATCAATAACAGAACAATCTAAAAGTCAAATTAGACTATAAGGAAAAAAAATTAATAAACCACCAATAAATGGTCATATGAATAATACTGAACACTGTTTCTTAGCATAGAAAGCCTTTTCTGTTCCACCTTGGTCAGCCAGCAGCAAACATACCTTGGAGAGCAGCTGAAGGAGGCCGAGGGACTCCTGGTGAGGCTGTGGCAGGGAAGCGATGGGGCAGCCCCTCTTCCGGGAGCAGCTAAGAAGCACACAGCGCCCACCGAGGCTCCACACGGCGTTGCAGCTCGGCTTTAGGCAGCAGGACTCCCAACATGTCGCCCCTCCTCTCCCGTCTGCCAGAGGGTGCCAACCCAGGCTGATGATGCTGCTCCAGTGGATCCCCAGCACCCCGCCAGTCACCCGGCAGAGATCTGCTGACACACCTGGACGAGTACAAAAGAGAAGACGGAAGCAGTAAATGATGATGTACTGTACTGATATGAGTAACTACCCGTCAATCACTGTGAGAGATCAATTCCTGTGCAACAAGGTCATAGTTAAAAGAAGAGGAAAGTTGGTCAGAAAAATAAAGGTGAGAGGGAGTATAACAGTTTAAGATTATGAACTGGTTTCCCCTCAGGGAAATTCTAGAGAGAGTTTAGTGTAGCACATAGTTTGATCAAGGTGGTCTGCCAAGGGGGACATTATGGATCCACCAATGGGCAGTGCTTCCCAGGCTTTTCAAGATTTCACTATTTTCTATCAATCAGGGCATTGTTGGGTACTGTTGGCATTGTCACAGGCAAAGGGGCAAAGTGAAACCCACAATGAATTCCAGTCCCAACCAGTGAGACTTTTCAAAGATTAAGCTCTGACTGAACATTTCTCTGAAAAGCCAACATGCAGCCGCAGTTTGAGCAGTCAGCCAACTCAGCAACAGAGAGAGGAAGTGAGGCTTTTCCCTGACAAAACAAGACACTGATTAAAACCCAGAGCACAGTATGCAGTATGCACAAAACTCCACCCTCTGAGCCAGACCATATCAGACTCATATCAGCAGTGCAGTGACCTGAGACATTAAGCTCTTGTATGTGTGTATTCCTCTTCAGCATTGGTCTGGGTGATAAAACTACTTTTATTCAACCTTTTGTTTTATCAAATTAGTTTAATTCAATCCATCCATTGTCCCAGATGAGACATTTGTTGTGTAGCCAGGTACAATAAAACAGCAGTGTTCATTAAATACGACAGTGTACTGTAAATGTGACATGGGGAGAATTGGAGGTTATATTTCACCAGTGCTTCAGTGTGTGTCTACAGAAAGACAGGAGCCAAACGAGCTGTGAATAATAGCCCAAAAAAAGGAGTACAGCTGAGTCACTCTGTGAATTAAGAAAACTACATTTGCAATGAAAAAGAACTGGGTTTTGTCTTGCAGTTCTGAATGCTCAACCTGCAGAAGCAATACACTGTGTGAACATACACAAACAAGGTGGCAATCCTATACTGCAAATACTGATATAGTACAGTAAATGATCACACTTAACAAGTAACGTGTGATTACACACGTTAGTGTGTCAGATATAAAACAGTGGATCAACATGAATAGATGCACTTATCTATTCACAGTGAAGCCAAACAAAACTGTGTTCTTTTAATAAAGAAGTAAATAATTGCCTTTTTTCCATCACCCCATAAGCATCTGTGAACTGATTTCATGCTGCACAGGCACAAACAGCTTTCCTAACAGCAGCAGGGAGGAGTAAAAAGAGTTGATTACTTTGCTAAGAAATTGGAGCCTGTAACCCTTCATGTAACAGCTCACTGTGGCTGGTTCTCCCTGTTTCACTACTTCCTGAAATATTTAAGACTGATCCTCTGTCAAGAATGCCTAAAATGCCCATGTCTTGATGTGTACACTGGATTACCTGCATGCATGTTTCCTGTGAATCATTCATGTATAAGAAAGCAATCTGAATCCAGCACAGAAACAATTACAACTTTACTATACTGTATAGGGAGGTAATTACAGAATGTAAATGCACTGGATGGCTACTGCTGAAAATGCCATCTATAAATAGTATCAAAAATGGGATTTAAATTCATGAAACTCTTAGGAGTATAACTTTAAAAATGATCACTTTTGATGATGGTGTTCTGTAAACACAAGTAACAGCAACAGTTTATCCTGCTGATGTCAGGGCCATCAACAAAAGCAGAAGGAAAGATGAAAAACCAACAAAAATGCAGTTCATTAGACCATCTCAGACAGTGCTATACCAGTAACTGTTGCTACCATAGCAACACTAGAGCCAAGGGTGACTTTACGGGACGTCAGTGTAACTCAAGTCTGGAAAAACACAGGTCTTGCCGCATACAAAAACACACAAAAGCACTATAGTTTGTTTGAGAAAGGGGTGTCATCCCACCCCTTGTTCACTGTTCTTCTGCCCCCATCCTTCAAAACACACACACATTCACAATGTCTATCCACAGAGCCCCTATTGTCCTGTTTCACATTGTAACCCACTGAGTGGAGTGGCATCTGAAAGAAGACGCGCGCACACACACACACACACACAGCAGGGGTGCCAACAGTCCTCTATCCGCCTGCCTCAGATTAGACGAACAGCAAATACCAATTAACAACCTAAAACCATCCAACTATCATCATACAATTCTAAGACGGATGAAGACGCACCCTGAGTAATCAAAGGTGTGTGAATCTACTGTGCAGATGAACACTGATAGTTTAACGGTCACAGATGTTAGGTTCCTTATCACTTCTCTGTCAACAAAGTGTTTTTGCCAGGTGCGTTCAGTGTGACAAATGGTTTATTTTACCTGTGGTAGGACCCAAGAGCCAGAGGTAGGTCAGCGGTAGGAGGAGGAGGTGAGGTAAGCTCCAGGTGAGCAGCTTGTGGTGTGCATAGGACATTTTCCTCAATGACCAAAGACCTGGAAAAAGAAAACAGAATGACTTTAGTGCATTTCATCCTCCTTACCCACCACTAGGTCAGTAAGTACAAACTCATGCTGTGCAGCCAAACCTCATTGTGATTTTCTAGTGCATATCCCAAAGTTCCTCAATATACAATTTTTTATTTTGAAATAACTGTTGCAGCCACAGAGACATCCAGTATATCTTCTATGGGGAGCTGGAACAAAGAAATTTCCCACCAAAGCAAAACAAAACAAGAAAAATTATGTAACTAAATAAATGTAACATTGCAAAGTGTAATACAATCTATGTTGAGAAGCCCAATGGAGCAAAAGGCTACATTGGCACACAATTGCACAAGATTAGTTAGTGATTTTAAGAGTTTAATTTCATAACAGTAAGTGAGACATCTGGTTCTCAGACCCCTCCCATCAACCACTGAAGTGTGGTCTGACTAACACTCCATTCAAAAAAAAAAAAAGAAGCAACAACCGTCAATGCCAAAAAGTAGCCAAGCACGCCTACTAAACAAGAACTTCAGCCTGCGAAATACACCATGTTTACCTTTCTCCCAGCCAGGAGGTGGAAGAAAGAGATGCAGGAAGAGAGGGGCAGAGAGGACTTAGGTTGGCAGCGAGGTGATGTGAGGTGATGGGTGAAGACGGGTCAACACCAGCACTCTGAGAAAAAGATTCAACATGGCCGCCTCAGGGGCCTTCACAGGCTCAGCTGCTCAAACACTATGCTAGAGAGGGGAGGACAGAGAGAGAAGTCATTTAATATGTTTATTCTCCTAATCCATGGTTCGGTTCAGACATCGTTTGTTTTGTATTTCATTATATAACCAAAATGTTCCCCACACTGCTGACTTCAATGTGCAATCTCAGTGTTATTATCCATCAGGCATGATCACAAAGATAATAAAATAGGGCTCATGCTTGATATTTACAAAATATACAGCTTGTCCTAATTTAACCCAACTACAGCTTGTCCAATAGATTAATCATTTTGTGATTGACACATGTTATAATGTTAACTGTGAAATGACTAATGAATTTGTTACATTAGTAACATAATGAGAGCTCAACAGGATGCACCAGCAACAGCGGCAGAGGGTTGGGGGAGGTGTCGCAGTTCCATCTTCTGGTATCACAGCACAAGATTGAGAACCTATGTATAGTAGTTTCGGTTTTGGGTTGAGAATCATTACACTCACTGATCATAGATTATTATTAATATCAAGTTGGACAGATGGGTGGCCATATTGGGCTAGGAAATATTTTAATATTACAGTATAACTTTGAGACGAAATGTTTTTTAATATGATCAATGTGACACCATTTTACAATATTCTGTTTTAAACACTAATACTTCGACTTAAAATGTCATTATAGTTTAACAAAATTGGTTGTTTTACTCATGAGAAGAACTATGTCTGATGTGGGACAAAGTGGTTTAAGCCATATCGCCCCTCATATGAATTATTCAGGTTGTTCCTCCTCTCTGCCTTGATTACTGAAAAACAACAGTGCTTCAGCTCTATAGAGCAGCACTCTGAAGAATTTCAACAACCTATAAACACATCAACTTGATGACAAACATTCATGCAAATAAGACTAAATTGCTTCGTCTGGAGGTGCTGAGAGAGAAAAGCAGAGGAATATTACTTGTATCATCAATGGCAGATACTATTCAAGAGAACAGAGGAAACAATTTCTCAAAGATTCACAAATTCTGTGGCCTGTTAAATACAAATACTGTGTTCTCTGTATGAGGATATAACAAATACAATAAGTTTGTTTCATTATGCAGCATTCTGCCAATTTCCTGTTGACAGTAACTCTTGGGGAGGTGTAAAATAACTAATAATCCTGTGAGCACCTTCCTTGTAACTACTAATTGAAGTAAAACGGAAGGGAAAAAGGAAAATAAAAAGACAAATAAAGTCTTTTTTTCCAGCACATGGTACCACTCCACTCACTTTTTGTACCAGGTATTTACTTCTATGACAGGTTCTAATCCCTCAGCCTTAACCAGAGACATAGCTCGACACATTATGCAATCTGTCCTTCATCGTCTTGTGTGTCTACTCTTGGAGCTTTATAACCTATTACCCAGCCTGTATGGTCATAATGCATATGAAAATGACTAGTGGTTGGTATCTGGGAATATTACATTTTGGAGGACTGCTGTATGCAATCAAATAAATGTTCCTAGATCTCTCCTAAGCCCATATCTCTCTCCTCTGCAATCATCTCAGCAATCACTCAATATACAGTAGTTTTATCAAAACAAATGTGTCCCTCACTAGCCCGCCATACTTTTGTTTAAATCTTTTTTCTTTTAGTCTTTATGAGTCACTCGGGGTAATATAAGGTCAGTCAAGAGTCAGCTCCATGTAGGATACAGTTTGAACATGAATCCTTGATGCAAAAGGGGTGTAACTGCAATTGCAGTATAAACAGCTACTTTATCCAATTTGAAAGCATAGTCGAAAATTTAATATTTCTTAAATTATGCTCAAGACAGTCACAGGCCATCAAGAACCCAGAGTTAACGTCGTAATAATGTTCTTTCCCGCATGAAGTGTGATGAGGAAGCTTCTCATTACAAAGTAATTAGTAAGGACAATAAATCATGACAGAGAATAATTAACTTGCTGAATGAGTCACAAAAAAGGAGCAAGACACAGATTGTTGTACTGCACTTGTGAGAAGAGTTAACATTACTGTATGTTCCTCTGCTTCTGTGAATCTGTGTGTATGTCTTGAGATACAAAAGGTGAATTCAGTTCATTTGAGTACATTACGTTAACACCTCACTAAGGCCGATTCAGGATTTGATGAGGAATGCGTCGAGGCAGTCTGAGTAAAAGAGCCATTCATCACTTTTTTACCTCTTAAATTTCCTGCAAGTTCTTACAGCAGAAAGGGATTAAAAAAAAGAAGGGGAGTGAAGAGTGCAGGTCCTGGGACACTGTGTTCAAGGCATCAGCAGGCCTGTTCCCCACAACGTCTCACCAGGAGACTGCTATGGGGCAATATGGTAATAAATCACACAGCTTTCACAAGCATCTGCTCTGCAGACAGTCTATAAAAGTTAGCTAGATGCTATATATTCATATGGTTGGAAATTTTACTCTAGGTCCGTTGGTCTGTATTTACAACATGCAGATGATGTAATCCATTGTAGAATTACCACTTTGTAGCTAAAGTGTACAAGATACCTGATGACCTCTGTAGTTTAATGAAAACACATCACATTTTGTCTGGAAAAACTGGAAATTCTGTGTATCTCACACAACAATACTATTTCCATTAAAACTGAATTATTACTACTACACATTTGAGAATGATGCTGTTTAAGAAGCACAACCAAGTCAAAATATAATGAAATATAGATAAAAAATATATACCTGAAACAATCCTACAGCAATACCACAGCAGTTTAAGAATTATAATTCAATCACTATAAACTAATCAGATGAGGCATTATATTATCAAATACCAGATATAAATACTGAATTATAACAAACTGCTGACACAAACCTGTATATTCTGCTTCCATATGTGAATTTGCATTCCTGCTCGTTGATGCTTGAGCCAAAGCAGCTCAGCTCAGACAGTCCTAACTCCACAAATAGTCATTTGTCCTCCTGCACTTGTTTTTTTATCCCAGGTAAGCCACCTAAATAAAATGAACTGAAAAAATCTCCAGGTAAAAATAATCCAGACAAAAAAAAAATGTGAGGGATTCAGTCACGTTTCTCCTTCTTGCTGAAGTCGCAGCAGTGTTGATTTCCTTTTTTACTGCGCAGTAAATGCCCAGAGGCTGGTGGTGACTTTGAGTCTGTACAGCAGCAATGCTCAGGTGCACTCGGTCACCTGGGCTGATGACAGCTCAGCCATTACAGGCTTTTCAATGGGTTCTTCTCCCTTGAGAGGCTTTTGCAGAACAATGATCTCTGTGACCAAAAACCACTTATATCCAGGGAGGACAAGTTCTCTCTCTCTCTCTCTCTTTGGTCGTTTCTTCCTCCTCTTCCTCTCTCTCAGTTGCAGGAGTCAATAGTTGTATTGGCTTCTAGGCAGACAGGTTGGTGGATACCAAGTCCCACGCACTGTTTCTTCTGGTGGCTACAGGGCAGGAAAATTAAGTTGTTTTTATTTCTCTCCCAGACAGAGTGCTTGAAAAATCAACAAAATAATAATAAACCCCATATTCCGCCGTGACAAATACAGAAACATCCTTACAGCAACAGCAGCACTTCTAATCCTAGGATAATATTTAAATAGATGCTATACAAGTATCACAGCAACACCATAAACCCCCTTGTATAGTTATATAATAGGAGATTAAAAAATATATGAATACACAATGAAACCCTTATACAGAAGGCTAACCTTACAATTGAATACAACCTCTTACTGTATATGAACAATATTATTCTCTACCTTCTTACAGATTTTTCACCACATGAATCATACTTCACTGATGGATGAATATGTTTTGATATCTGGTAAGATTTCCTATGCGGGACTATACAGGACCAAAATGAACTGTCATAAGAAATTGATTAAGGGATGAAAAGATCACCAAAAGATGATTTATTAAGACTTAACACTTGCTTGAGCAAAGTTTCTTGATCTGTCTATATAATGAGCATCACTTGGGGCTCTGGTGGCCTGTGTTGAGACCTTAATCTATTTTTAGTTCATCAAATAAATTATTAATCTATACAACAAAATAACAAAAACAAAATAAATAGCCAATACAATTCAATCATACATATAGAGTAGGGATTAACTGACCGATTAAAGTGCAAATAAGTGCATGATTGACTGCAAATGAGGGTCTATCAATCAAACGAACTGCAGGAGTAAACGCACTGAGATTATATCTCTGAGACATTTCATCTAAAATGGTGGGTTCCTGCATTATGTATTTTACCAGCTAAAAACAACAGCCAGGGTTTACTCACGACAGGATGTCTTTAACTAGCTGTCAGATCATTACAATATAGGCCGATAGCTCCAGCCTGCGTAGTCCAATGCACTAAATTAACAAAATTATAAAGGAGTGACGACTGAATCAATAATATGACACTTTTGATCAAGTAGATTGGTTTTTACAAAGCGTACCTGCGTCCCAGTGCTTAGAAATACATATTGAGGCAGAACACCATACGGTAATTCACCTGTATAATCCGGGTTCACTCCCGTTTAAGGCACCTTGAGGCTAACAGTTGCTGGCATCCCTCTTTCACTACACACCGCGCAGGATTCATCCGGTGCGTTTTAATGGCAACTGTCACGACACTATTAAAGACAGAAAAGTACACAACGACTTACATTAACAGAAAATGGTACAGGCTTTCACTTCGGTCGGTCGCTGTGAAGTGTTGTGTCGTCGAGGTTGTTGTCCCGGGTACAATAAATTGGGTCAGTATTCCTTTTGCTTGTACAGCTGATGTGCCTGTGTGCCCGATGTCAAGCCAGTTCGAGTGACATATGAGGCTTCCGGTGGCTGAAGTTTCAAAATAAAGCATTTAATGAAACAACCCTTGGAACATTTAGTTGTAGATAGAAAACGGTGGTTAAAATTAACGACACTTTTCAGAAGGAGTATTAAGTACGTAAACCAGGCTATAAAGCATATTATTTTACACAGAAGCCTATTTTAATTCTAATTTTGCCTGAGTGTCTAAAATGAAACTGAAATCGGTTAATCGGACTACTTCCGCCGTGCGCCACCTGCTGACCAGTTATCATTGTCGAACAGGTTGAGCTTAACATAAACAGTTATCCTGCTAAATATTAGTCACTTCCATGTTATATTTTAGTACTACAAACCAGGAAACGAGTAAAATCTACTTTCTTGACCTCAAACATAAAGTAGCGTCGCTTCTCTGACGTTGCAACATGGACCAAAATGGCGTCTCCGCCTTCCAACTATCTCCGTTGTGATTGGTTCACTAACATTTGTGGACTGTTCTCATTGGTTTGTTGAAGCTTTATTTTGACAGCCTACTTCCCGGGAGTGCTCACGAGCTGCTGTCGCGCGTGAGCGGGCTGCGTATAAAGTAAGTTATTTTATGAACGTTAACACATTCAAATTCAGAATCTTAAATTCTCACAAACGGTTAATTAGAAGAATTCAGCAAACCAACTGGACATCATTAAATTAGGCTACTCCCGTTGCTCTCAATGTTGTAGAGCTAATAACATGATTTTAAAATATATTTTTTAAGCTTGCTTAACGCTACTTTTTATTTCTCTCTTGGTTACATAGTCACCAAGGTCATAATGGCTGATAGTGCCGATGTTACACCCGTCGTGAGTAGCCAGCCTCCTGGAAAAGAGGAGCAGGGAGGAGGAGAGGGTGGAGGAGGCACAGAGAGGGATGCAGGAGGTGAAGGTGGTTTGACTGATACCCAGAGAGAGGTGTTGGAGAGGTGTCTTCATGCTCTCAGGAATGCTAAAAATGACAGTCAAACATTGGCTGCTCTTCTATTGGTAAGTAAATATATTCAGTGAGGTAACTCAGAAATAACACTGCCCCTATTGAGTAGTATTTATCCTGGTTTTGATCATATTCAGCAGGGTATTTAAATCAGCCACGTTTTTGATCATCTGTGTCCTTGAAGTGACTGACTGGTTTGCAGTTGAGTGTGAAACCAGGTTGGTTTCTAGCTGTATACTCCTCCAGTTACCGCTCTGCTGTACTTAACTTCTCCCTATGGTCACTAGTAATTTAAGACAAAGCAAGGAAAAAGTTTATCCTCTGTGTTACCCAAGTGAGACTTTTCATTTTCATTTCAGGGTATAGATTAACCAAAAATGATTTACTCTGATATTTTTAGATTTACTTAATAAAAAAATATGTATCATGGGTTGAGGACGCAACTGTAAACATGGCAAAGTATGATCAGAAACCTGGATATGGTGTTTATATGCTACAGCATTATGTTTTCAATCAGACTAGTAACCAGGATGTGCTTTTTCCATAAGCAAACATATAGCTAGGATACTCCAAAAATAGGATCATAACCAGGCTACTCTATTGCCTTTAATACTAATGTGTAATTACAGGAAAAATATTGATTAATAATGATAATGCACTAGTTGTGGTTTTATCTGCCCAGGTTTGGAGATACCCAGAGGTATATCTCCAAACCTGGGAAGATAAAACCTAAGTGATGGTTCAATAACACTAGAGGTAATTGAGAAAATATATGTTTTTTTAAATACCCAAATACAATTACAGAGCCCAGTGTCTGAGAACTTGGTGCTTCAGTCCCCACAACCAACAGGCCTGTACTTTGTAGCCATGATTTAGGTTGTTGTTTTCCCCTCTCTGTCTTAGATCACTCGTTTGTGCCCAGCAAGCCAACTAGACAAACCCACCTTGAGACGCATCTTTGAGGCAGTGGGGCTCAACCTTCCAGCTCGGCTTTTGGTGACAGCGGTCAGAGGGAATGAGAACTCTGGCTTACCCCCACATGAACTCCTTTCATTGGGCACAGCTCTGTTGGCTGCCCTGAGCACAGACCCAGACATGGCCTCCCATCCCCAGCTCCTCACCACCATCCCGCTCCTGCTGGGCATTTTAGCAAATGGTCCCGTGTCAAACCAGCAGAAACAGGCTGCCCAGGAACAGACCCAAGCTGGTGAGATGGACCAGAGTCCAGATAGTAAAGTAAAATCAGCAGAGAGTTCAAGCCCAGAAAGTAATCCTGCCAATGTGGCAAAATCAGCAGAAAAGAGCAAGACCAGCAAGCAAAAGGGGGATGATGGCAGTACATCGAACGGAATATCTCCATCTAAAGAAACCTCACCATCTGACAGTCTCGATGAGGCCATGGCTGCTGACTGTTACCAGGTTCTGACAGCTGTGTGTGCCTTACCGAGGGGTCCTGACCAGCTGCTAAGCAGGGGTGCTGTTCCTGCTCTGTGTCAAGCAGTGGAACAAAACCAGACTTGCAGCCATGAGAAGGGGCTTGCCTTGCTTGGTTGTCTCCTATCAGGTAAAACCAAGGACAAAGTGTGGAGTAAACACCCTGCAGAACTCCTCACTTTGTTGGTCAGGCTCTCTAAAGACTTCTGCCTGTCCAAAGACCAGGCCAGGCTGGACATGTGTTCCCAGTTGGTGCAGTTTCTCCCACCAATAGGAGTGGCAGTAGAAAGTGAAGAACTGAAGGGAGCTGTGAGCCGTGTGTGGGGGGTATTGAGACCCATGATGCAGGCTAAATTGACACCGAAGCAGATCGGGACGATCCTGGTCCTCAGTGCATGTCTGCTGGATTTGTATGGGTGGGAGATGGTGGGACCACCAAAGTTCTGCTGCTTAATGGTGAACCGGGCCTGTGTGGAGGTCAGAATGGGCCTGGAGGAACCGCCTGGTAACGAGCTGAGCCCAGAGCTGCAGCACACACTCACAGGTAGTTTATTTGTCATTACAGCATCTGCCAATTCTGAATAGTTCAGCTTCTCACAAACTATCTATACGCAGCTGTTTGACATCGAGACACACAACAAAAATATAAAGTAGCTCCCGCTTGGGTCATGGGCTACATTTCAGACAAAACAGTGCACAACTTCATTGTAAAAACACAGGTGAAATTATAGCCTCTTATCATCTTCTTTTGTGGAGCAAAACAGTGATAAGTAGTAAAACTGCTCACCTGAGGAAGTTAAAATATCTACCCCACACTGTTTCCTCATCCATTTTCTTATTTTAAATGTACATGTTTATGGCCATAGTCAAGGTAGTTAAGGTTTTAGTAATCGCAGGGCTAAGAGTCCAAGTCAAAGCCGGTGTAATCTCCCATGAAAGTTTTGACTGGCTACCACAGAACTTGTTGACATTTTCTTTTCCCATATTTTATATATTAATTTGAATGTTATAAAATATATTTTCAGGAGATTTTATTTCCAGACATGATTGTCTAAATGCTATTCTAAAGCCCCCTGGACAATGCCAGAAATAAAGTTTTGGTGCAGAGATATGAAATCATTTAATTTCAATTTATGTTCTTCGCCTAAAATAATCAGGTTTAAGGATCCTGATTCTGACTTGTGTAATTGTAGAATGTAAAGTTCTTCTCAGGTTATTTAAGACGTACATTTCCCGAAACAGTACTGAGGACATGACCTTGGTGTCCTCAGTGGTATGCAACCCCTTTCCTTTGTTTATTTAAAACATGTAGTAAAGTAGTGTTGTGAAATCACGCAGGTAATATCTGATTAAACATGATTAACCTCCTTTTTTATTTAAACGTCCTCTTCTCATTCTCAGGCTGTTATCGAATCATGGAAGCTGCCATAGAGCAGGCCTGCAGTCCGGGATTGTCGCAAACCGCTGCACCTTCTCACAGCTCCATCTCGTCACTCAGTCTGCAGCAGAGCAGGCAGGTCCTCGGGGTGCTGGAGGAGGCCTTCTCTGCTGTAGTGTACCACCTGCAACAGGTGAGATTCCCATTCCCTAGTCACAGCCTCTCAAGTGTGAGAATTTACTGCTTTCGTTTCTATTATTTTACAGTGAAGTTTTTGACTGTTGACTGGGGAAAACAAGACATTTGATAACATGACTCTGATATCCAGGACACTGTAATGGACAGTTTCACTGTTTCCTGATGTTTTATAGACCAAAAAATGAACCAGTTAAAGCAATGGCAGATTCATTGATAGTGAAACTGTTATTTACAGCTCTTCCTATAAACAGGCAAATATGCAGTGCCAGGAGGAAAAAAGGACAAATGAAAGATTTTGGCAGACAAGGAAGGTTTTGAAAGTATAGCAAAAGTAAAACAATTCATGAACTTGTCATATATTAACATACCTTTGTGTTATACCAGTTTAGGAGAGAGAGTAGCAAAAGGTTTTATTCACATTAAGATTTGTCCAGTAACAATAATGGTTCTTTGTACTGTAAAACCACAAGCCTCTTCAGAGTTTAGTTACTAAAACACTCTTCCTCTTCACTTCCTGTTCTCGTAGGTCGATCAGAGTCGATATGGTGACCCTTTCATTTTCGCCACATTCCGTTCTCTGTGCTCATGGCTGGCTGAGGAAACTTCCTGTCTGAAGGAGGAAGTTACTGGATTGCTGCCTTTCCTGATCGGCTACTCCCGGAGCCACCTGCAGGGTGAGAGCTCAGAGCAGGGCCTCTCTGACTGGATGGCCGAGATATCCGTCTCTGAGGAGAGAAAGGCCTGGACGGGCAAAGAGCCTCTGAGGTAAAGATGACAATACAAGTCACAGGGAATCATAATGCTAGAAGTACAACAACACATCCAAGGGGAGTTTTTACTGGTCTTGTGTCCCATGGCTGGCTTTCAAGAAAATATCTTCCTCTCTCCAGGTATCTGCTCCCAGCTCTGTGTCACCTGTCAGCAGAGGAAGGTCCCAGGAAGGTGCTGCTCACGCTCGACACCCCGGCTCTGCTGGTGAACTTTCTGTCCCAGAGCTGGATTTCCCTCAAGGGGAAAAGTGGGGTGGTGTCAGCCAGGGATCCCAGCATGGAGACGGCCTGCTCAGCCCTCCTCAACTTTACTGTCACAGAACCAGAGAGAGTCAGGTACATAGCTGGTGCACAAGTGAAATGCTCGTCTGAAGCCTGCAGGTTATTTGGAGAGAATGAAGTCATACTGTGATTTCAAACTTTTTTTGTTTTTCTGTTTTCTAGGAAGGACCAATGTTTCAGAACTCTTGAGGCTCTTCTGAGTGAAGCACTTCCAGTTTTGGTGCATAAACCCCGCCTCCTGGTTCTAGCAGCAAATTACTGCACTTTGGGACTTATGATTGGCAGACTCAAATCAACTCCTTCAGGTGAAACTGGTTATGGTTATTCATACCATTTTATTTGGCACGACATTCAACCTTGTCAGTGGTTAATTACATTCAAATACTCTCTGTTCTATTTTTATCATGTTATGAGTCTGTATATAAATTCATATAAATGGTTCTAAACCAATACACTGGACTTGATTTAATTGATATGAGCTGCAGAAGGAAAACCAAACAGCAGGTTCCATCTGAAAACATGTATTCTCTTTCACTTCAGTCAGAGTAAGGTACAGTTACAATTGAAAGAAAACATACAGATCAAATTCTATCACATTATCTTAAATACACTTATACAATCAATGAACAACTCTAAATCACATCAATCAGCACATGGATACGTCCCTACTTTAACAGATCATAATCATGTCACTATCAACTAAAGAGATTAGACATACTGTACTGTATTAATCTAACTGTACAATGACAAAGTAAACATGACTTGGAATATCAAATAGAATGGATGCACCTGAGTCAGCTGCCCAATCAGCACCCCTGTGCCTGCTTCCAGGGAATGTGCTCCTGTGATGCACAATCCAGGAGTCATGTGACTTCCACTTCCAGTAATTCTACAGTATAAGACAGCTAACCTTGAATTTTATTTTAATCATGGTTTTTGTATTTCTTTTCCAGTGTTGTTGAAACAGTTTCAAGTGCCCACGCTTGTTTGATACACCTTTTTCACAGCAGATGTTTTGACTTATAGCAGGAGAAGCACAGGTGTTACTAATAACATTAATGATGGCTCTGTGTGTGTTCAAGTGTCTCAGTAAGAAACTGAGAGAAAATTCACAGTACAAGGATCCTCAAAGCGAAGCAGTTAAATGAAAATCAGTGATCATAAATTAGATTATTAACACCTCTGCTTTTCTCCGCTACTGTGACCTGTCAAAATGTGCTCTGTGAAAAAGGCCCATACCAGGGCTATGGAAACTGGTAAACCTAGATGGAATGCAGCCATTACTAATGTTATTAGTTACCCTTGTGCGTTCCCTTATATAACTGCTTTGGAAGGACGCCTATGGGAATGCAGATCATGAGTGCTCTAGGTGGGCAGAAATGCTGCTATAGATGCAGAGTGGGGCTGTAAACATTACTGTTATGTACTCTTGAAACCTTAGTTCATGTTGACTGACCTTCATTGATCAATGGGTCTGTTGACTCAATACTGTGAAAGGAGTCACTTGTAGTGCCAACAAGCTCTTAAACTCATATTAACTCATTGTTTTGGTTGGTATGTCCTGAGGCACTCATATCAACATTTGTAGGCAGCTGTTTGATGTTGGAAAGGAAAAACTGACAAATAGCTGGAAAACACTGTTGAGCATCTAGAGGGACCAAGATATTTTTCTCAGTGCTTTGAACAACAAAGCTAGTAGTAGACAGTAACAGTGAACGTGGTGTAATCTTGCTGTGTCAGCGCAGTGTGAAAGTAGGCAATGTTAGCCAATATGTTTGTCAAGAGAATTTCATTAGACAGGGATACAGTGGTGGCTTTGCACTGTATTTATCAGCTTATTCTGATGTTTTTTGTCCCCTAGTGGCCAAAATCAATTAATGCAGCTATGGCTGTGAATTGTAAATTGTACTTTTATATTTGGTAATGTGTTCCTGATTGTTCCTCTTCAATAACATTTTAAACATAAATATAAGCACAAAATATCAGATATCAGTTATTGGTAGTTTTAGACTCCACTAACAACCCATGCTTCTTTGTTTCTCCAGGGTCAGTGGAAGCAGGCCAGAGGCGGTTCTTCTCCTCAGCTCTCCGGTTCCTCCGCAGTGCCCTGGACTCTGGCTCCAGCCCCGGCTTGGTTACGGTGAGCATCAGCTGGGAGGAAAGCTGGGATGATGTAGCAGAGCTATGGAGGTTGGGCTTGCAGGCTCTGGGAGGCAGTGTCCGTGCTCAGCCCTGGATCACCACCCTGGTCAGAGAGGAAGGTTGGCTCAAACACACACTCACCATGCTGGATCAGTGTAGCGCACTACCTGACCAGCACACACAGGAGGCGCTAGAGGAAGCTCTGTGTGCCATCGCGGAGCAGTGCCCGGCCTGTAAGCAGGAGATTGGAGACATGATGATGAGAAATGATAAAGGAGCTTTGAGCTGTATGAGGAACCTGAAGAAGTCGGTGCGAGTGAAGTGAAACCAAGCTGCTGCCAATGGACAATGTGCTCTTTGATGGAGTAATTTTAACTTGCAGAGTTGAAATTAAAGTCGCACTATGGAAATAAAAAAGCACAGCTATTCATGAAGCCAAACTGGTGTGTTTATTAGTTGTACCAATCTGACATGGATAATATGTCCTCAGGCTTTTTTGTAATAAGATGAAAAGCCCAAAGATACCAAAGCCCACATCGAAAAGAGTGAAAATTACGTGTATCTGTGTATCATGTTTTTCAGTGTAATAAGTCTAATTATATACAACATAATGAGACTGAAAAACCCTTTTATTCAGTCATAAATCAGAGCAGTGGGCAGCCATTCATTCGCAACCAGGTAAATGGAAATGCCTGTTGAGACAGCTGTGCTCTCCATGGAACTGAAAAACACAAAAGCTCTTTCTTACACAGAATGCTTAAAATGTAAATGCATTTAATAAAGAATTATTTTGTTAGAGAACAGTAAGCTTTGTTGCCAATGTTACTTTCCCTATATTTTCTTGTAGCTGTAGTTGGACATCCATTTTCACCACTGAACAGTTGACCATTTCAGCCTGAACATAGCTGTACTGTCAATATTTCCACTGGTTCACCAGTGGAATAAATATGAAGCAGGTGTTAAAATAATGTGCAATAACATCAGTATCCAACTGGATAGTGGATAATATGGTCCAATCACTGTAGATTATCCAAGAGAAACGTCTCCTCTTTTCTCAGTTACCACAAGATGGCGCAGTCAGACTTGATGTGATCTGAAGTTCTTGATCACTAACACTCTTTCCTCTGTTCACATTTCGGTGTTTGCAGTTTGTCGTTGTTTTCATTGTTTTTCTCCTAAGATAACTAGATCGGCCATTTCATTAAGTTCAAATTGATTGTCAAAAAATCAAGATTGAAATCGAGTAAACTGATTATTTGAATTTTTTTTTTCCTGAAAGTTCAACAATGAATTAGATTGTTGACGGTTATTCTTTAGCTTTAACTTATCCACTTTTCAGAGCCTAAAACGGAACTTTATGCTGTGAATTTACATGTATTAGTAAAAATAATAGATTCAAAAGACAATTGTGATCCTTTGCCTTGTGGTTATCACCAGCCAGCCATGTTTTCTTATTCAGCACTTCATCCCTGAGCCTATAGTCCTTGTACCAACCATGAAAAAGTTTTAGCTACCCCCCTCCTCGACTCCTGTCACCTCCCGCCCTCTTCTTCTTTTTCTTTACCCCCCCTCCCTCCCTAACACCCGTCTCGTTTCTCTCCTACTCATCCATACAAACTCCTGCATCGTCTCTAAAACTAACTCACTCCTCCCTGTACCTTCAGCCCGTCTCCTCTCCATCCACCGCGTCACATTAACCCCTCAGCTGCAGCTTGACACCCACACTGAGATCCATCACCACCATGCTCTGGAAATCCCGAACGAAGACTGACCTTTTGCAGGTAAAAGAAACGCCAGAGAGTTTTCTGTATCCATCGCTACATTTTGTATTTCAGCAGCTGTAGGTCTTTTATGTAGAAGTCCATGGTCAGTGTGTGAAAGGCTGCACATGGCGGATTGTTAAAAGAGAGCCTTAATCCAGAAAATAGTTAAATTCTCAATAATTCAACCTGTGAGTGAATCGGTAGGCTGCTGATTTCAGCAGGTGGTATTTAAAAAAAAAATTACATTGGAGTTTAAAACTAAGAAATTCGTGAGATCTTTGACTTGAGGACGTGGATGTTCGTGCGTAAAAACGACTGTACCCTTATCTTAAACGTCGGAAATATGAGAATTCGTGTTTAAAATTGGATTCAATGATGTGATTTGCACATTTACATAAGTAAACATATAAAAAACACTCAAATTTAGTGTCGCTTGGTGCTTAAAACCTGGAGTAGCATATAATTCCTTACCCGAGTTTTAATGGAAAACAAAAACTGTAAAAGTACAGTGTATGTATGAATTAATTGAATGAATATATCTCTTTAAGAGAAGTGGACCCTGTCGACCCCTCCCCTCATTCTGCCGGGTGCGCGCAAAACCTATAAGTAGTGCGCTCATGGAGAGGCTGGAGGACTCCGTGTGTGTTGTGCGCGCGTGTGCGTATCTAGCAGCAGCTTCTCGTCTGTGCGTAAAGAGCTCCGTCGAACAGCGAGAAAAAGGAAAAGTAAATAACACCTCTGAGTTTAATGGACCGTTAAACCAGCCTGGATTACATCCCGGAGAGAATTTGTTGACATCTTTCAGCCGCTGGAAGCCTGCGCATCCTGTTGAATTTTACATTTGGGGGGTATCCAGAGTGGTCCAGATGTTAATCCACACCTATTCGGCTATGGTGAGTGCGAAAGAGACTCATGTTTTTAGCATTTTGGACTACTGAGGTCTGTTCATTACTAATGTAACTCAGTTTTAGGAGCGAGTTTATTTACTGTACGGATTGCCAGTAGACTTAACCTTAAAAAACATACATATAATTTGCTATCATTACTTAAAACCAGCTTCCATTAAATAAAAATATAGAGGAAAAAAATACTACGATTTTGTTTCATTATTAGACCTGTGGCACCAAGTGTCAATAGATGAGACAATAATGGTCTTTAGTGATTTTTTTTTTTTTTTTTTTTTTTTCCCCTTTTGGCTTAATTTCTTTTTTAAATTCTGTTAAGTCTGACTTGTTCTTTGCTCTCCAATAGAAGCCTAAGTGTCAGCTGTTCGTACTTCCCAATGAGCCTGTCTGACACTGAGTTTAATGTAGCGGCGCCGCGCATCTGTCCGCGGAGATGGTCTTTGTCTGCACAGTGTCACACCAAGTGAGACCGACTGACAGTAAAGTGTCCAGTCACTGTGACACGCGACAGAGGGTGGCTCGTCCTTCTAAGGGAGTGTCACCGTGCTTCCCAGATTTAAATGTAACTTCAAACTTTGTTGGAATAAAATGAGAGACACAAACCTGAGTAGTGTGGTTGTTGTATGACATATATGTGTGTGTGTGTGTGTGTGTGTGTGTGTGTGTGTGTGTGTGTGTGCGTGTGTGCGTGTGTGTGTGTGTGTGCGCTTGCTTTTAACCTGGCAGCGGCCTCTTTGGCTGGCAGATAATGGACATTGTTCCACCACTACACCATTGATTTTGGGTGACCCAGCTTTTTAGAAAATCCAATTTCACCAGGATGTGTGTGGGCAGGAATGTAGGCTAGTGGACTACATGTTTTTACACATAATGTGGCTGCGGACATGTCTTTTACATGAGGGGGTCAACGTGTAAAGTCAAATATAAAATCCCATTTGGTTCCCTGCGCTTTGCCAGTCTGAATGTGAACCGTGTTTCTTTCATTTCCAGTTGTGGGGTAAGTGGGTGTTTGTTGACACGATGGCAGATTATTTACAGATGGACACCCCCCCCCCCCCCCCCCCTCCCGCAGCTACGTGTTATTGTTGTGCATTACCTGTCCTTTGTGCAGCTTCTTGGTGGCCGTGACCTTTCTGACACTGTTCAGCGGCGATGCCAACGGCGTCCTTCTGCCAGTGCGCATCACTTCAAGCGCTGCTGCTATTTCCAACCATCTCATGAAAACGGAAAGACGTTTCTTTATGGATTAGGGCTTTACTTCTAAAAATGATACATTTTCTGGAGCTCCTAATTTAGGCATTTGATGAAATAGTCTGTCCCGTTTTGCACCTTTGGGAGAACAGTTTGATAAGGACTTGGAGCTCCTGATATTAAACAAACTTTGTCATTTTCTGCAGGACCGCGCAGATGGACTAAGCGGCTCTTCGCCGAGTGGGCGACTCTCCCAGCTGTCCTCCCTGAACCAGGCCGCATATTCCTCGGCTCCCCCGCTCTGCCACACTCCGGCCTCTGACTTCCAGCCTCCTTACTTCCCTCCCCCCTATCCCCAGTCTTCATTGCCATACTCCCAGAGCCAGGACTCAGCGTATTCCCACCTGTCAGACCCTTACCCCTCCATCAACTCCATCCATCAGCATCAGCAAGCGGCATGGCACTCGCAGAGGTCGCGCTCCGAGGATGGGGGGCTCCTGTCACAGTCTCACCGGGCTCTGAGCCTCGACCCCCGGCGGGAGTATCCAGCTGTCCCTCGGCTGCTCCACGGTCTCGGGGAAGGGGCTGCCGCACTCGGGGACGGTCCTCTCGGGATGCACCTGGGACATCACGGCCTGGAGGATCTTCAGGTGACTTGATTTTTTTTCCCAACCTTTAGTTGCTTAGACGACGTTAGGTGCGCACTGAAAAAACCGTGCGTAAAAGTAATTCGGCACATGATCAGGGCCAACAAAGTCTTTATGAAAAAAATTATTTGCTTCTTCGATTCTTTTCTATTCAGTTCCTTTATAATAATCCATTGTTGTGGGGAAAAGCGTTGAAAAAATATCTCTCATGTTTAAAACACATGGATGATGGCAACAAGGCCTCAAGGCAATTTGTCTTTCATTTCCTTCTTTCCTCCATATGAAAAGAGATAGTCCTCATAAATAAAATGTCACTTTTTTGTTTTATTAACACCTACTATATTGTAGTCATCATTTTCATGAATTTTGGAATTTCCAATTACTATTTTCTATTTATTTATTTTATCATTATTATTTTGAAAAACCATCTCCAGGCCTTCAACCTATACATGAATTTCACCAAAAATTCACATGACCAGTTTTAGTGTCTGACATCAAAACAAGAAGGAAAACATTTTTGCGTCGGTTTTTTCAGACTGAACAAATGTAGAAATATGTGAAACATGTCAGGCCTGAAATATTAGTTTCCACATTTCTAAGAAATATCAAAATAAGATTTCTTTTCTTTTCTTATTAATCCCTTTATATTAGGAATGATAAATGGCAAGTGTCACTTTGTCGAGTGTAAATTTG